>NW_022989828.1:0-522500 GCF_902827175.1 Gymnodraco acuticeps | reverse complement strand
GCCCTGTTTATCTCATGTCTTATAAAAGCTTATTAATTGGCAATATGAAGTCAGATTGAAAAAATTGCTCAACAAATGGCCATTTATACCCATTAGCGCCAGCGAGTAATATTTACCTTACAGAAAATGCAGTGATCTTCGTGCTATTGATCTCGCGCGAAAACATGACATGTTGCTATAGCAACGCCTGTTGTTTTTTCCAAAGTATGAATTTTTTCAGTGTAGAAAAAGACTTAGAACTATCAATTCAGACGACAACATGTTTATTTAGGTAATACATTTAGCGAGGGTCATTTTCTCATAGGCTTCTACCAAAACAATCTCTATCACTAACAGCTTCCTCCTTTGGTTATTTTCTTCTTTGTGGGTTTGGCATGCATGCACTCTCTTTCTCTCAGTCAACTCAAATCAGATCTGCTGTCATCACACACACACACACACACACTCACTGTCTGCGCTCTATTAGCCTGTCTCTTTGGGTCACTTCAATCAAACGGGGGCGAAACATTTTCCTCATCGTCAGCGCCGAAACATGATCACAGGGGAGCCAAAACACACACACACACGTCTAGCTCCCTCTTTGTCTGAGGCTAAGTTAACCTACATCAGTGATCCATCAACACAGCCACAGTGTACAGGAGGGTAATGAAGGCCATTCGTTTGAACCCTCCATTAGATTAACCGTGCAGCATGATGTGGCGAGTGAGCCGCAATTTGTTGTTGTTGATTTCAGGTTGATGAAAAGTCAATAGGGACATGGAGGCAGTGGAGGGTGGGGGGCGCCTTTCATTTCACCAATCCGCTCGTCTCAGGCGCCAAGGGTGCAGCCGGGGCTTAATTAGAATGCGTTTTAAATATTGATGGGGATCCTTGTCCCTACTGTAAGGCTGCGCAGGGAAACTGGAGCGGGAGAGGAAACTTGATGAGCAAACACACACTCTGAAAGCCCTGAACTGACTGGCTCATTCATTAAAAGAAGAAGGATGGCTGAATAGAAGGAATCTGTGAGGATCTGCAGTACTTCCTCCTTCTTTTTCCCCTTTCTGTGTTTGTTTTGTCTGTGTGTCTGTCTCCCTGGCTGGGCGTGGCTACCTACATTCCGATTCCCGCCAACTCACCTCCTCAGCTGCTGCTCATCTCACTGATTGCCACTACTCACCTGCACCTGCTTAAAACCCTGGTTCCCATCTTCAGACTTCGCCAGTTCTTCGTTTATTCTTCAGTGGTAAACTATCGTCCAGGCCTACTAGTGGTTTTTCCTAGTGACTTTTTGATGCTCCTAGTGAAGGGAGATCATTTCCTAATCCTGCTTGTTTTTCCTGTTCCAGATCCACATACTCCAGCTGCTCTGCCTGCCACGTCCAGCCTCCCCTCCTGAGCAGCCCAGCTCCACGTCTTCCCTCTATGTGTGCTTCGTCAACTCCTTGTCAGTGTCGTGGACAAAATAAAGCCTTTTTGACACTTCACCACAGTCTCAGTTGTAGTGCTTGCATAGCGGGTTCTCATCTCCAGTCACTTCTCGGGAAACCTAACAGAATCAATGAGTGGGGTGAAAACAACAGATATAGATTCAACCCTGGTTCAGACCAAAACAAGCCACGTTAAATCCATCCAAAATAACTTGATATTTTACTGATAAAATGAGGCATCAGTCCTAACCGAGAAATAAGACTGGTTTAGATTTATTTATTCACAATACTATGAAAAGATACACCAACACAAATGGTCAATCTCAATGCTCTCTGCTCTCCTGAAGATCTTTCAATAAAGAAACAAAATGTCAGTGAAACAGGAGGACATATTGTATTTGTTGAGGACTATTTGATCAATCATTTTTGAATTAAAATGCGAATTTTCACCAGCGTTATCCCTTGAAATTAAAAAATACTCCAATCTAAACAAAACCAATGTGTTCCGAAATGACGCATGTGAGCCTTTTCTTATCTGTTGTCTCTTTAACAGCATGATTTAATTTAGCAGTGCCATACAATAGCACTAGAAAGTATTCATACATCCACTTTCTCATTTCATGTTCGTTAAACCTACTGCTGACAGGAGGTGCATCATTGGCTGCTTCGTACAAACAACTATTACATCTTTCTTTGTTCTTTTCCAAGCTTTCAAAAAGTATTGAAAAATCTGATGGCAGCCGTTTATTCTTTTTTTTAATGCCTTGCAAAACCTCTCCTCAGGTGAGGAACTGTGATTCTGTGTTGCCATTAGCAACACCCTGCCGTGTTGCCATAGACTCTGTATATGGACCCACCCTGTGGACCAGGCAATTGCATTTTGATTTTATTGTTTTGTTTTATTTATATATTTGTGTCTGTCTTGTATTTCTAACCTTAGATCTAATTTAATCGTAATATTCGTACCTATTCATCTTGTGTCCAAGTAGCAGTCGGTGAATGAGGTAACATTTGTAACAATGAGTATCCTTTCCCAGCTACAGCCACACATCTGCCTCCAAAAACAATGCCCAAACATGTCAAACTCAAGGCTTCTAAATGGTTGTCTACGAATACATCGGTGAAGTCTACTTTCTTTGGAAAATCTTTGATCTGCATCTTCTCTTCAACAGCTCTGATGGCCTACAGTCATTATTTGGATAACCACAACAGGTTGTTGGAAATAGCTGATTAAGTCCGGCCGTGGCTCAGTCAGTAGGGGCTTGGACTGTGAGCGGACGTGCGTGACTTTGGTCTGAGGAGGAAATAAGTGAATTGTTTGTTTTGTGGATATCTTTTGTTTCGTCAAACTTATAGTTGTGTTTTTTGTTGTTGTTCTGAGTCATCCCCAAACAGCCTTGCTGGCTGGGGGTTTCCCCTGACCTGTGTTTTTTTTTCTCGATCGGACGGATAAACTGGCAAAGAAAACGGGAATGGAATTATCAACTGCGTCACGGATCACGGACATTGACAAATTACAGCAGAGTACGGAGAAAGACGGGACATCAGTGAATGAAAAAGGAATGGAAAATGACAACGGAAATGCGAATGGACAAAATGAAAAAACAGGAGTGGGAAAACAGAAGGAGGTGAGAGAGCTGTTTGAGTTGAATGTGGAGGAGGAAAAATATAAAAAGGATCTTACAGTTGTGGTGACGGTGGAGAGTGGAAAAGTAGTAACTGTTATGGATTTGCTAAAAGGAGTTAAAAAAGAATGCGGAATTGTGATGGGGTGTCGGGTGAAAGGAAATGGGCTATATGAAGTGACAATGGCTGAAGAAAAAGGAAAAAATAAACTGTTGGATGGAATACGAATAAATGGGGCTTTGGTGCGGGGCAGAGACTGCATGACAAAAGAGCTCACGGTGTCATTCTTAAATATACCTTCGTATATATTGGACAGTTCAATTAAAGGCAGATTGGCAATGTGGGGGGTTCTGCCTGTCTCGACAATAAAGAGAAGGATGTGGCCCGGCACTGATGTGGTTGATGGGACGAGGTTTTTGAGAGTGGAGTTCAACAAGGAAGTGCGGTCACTTCCTTACTCCACAAGGTTCGAGACTCTAGAGGGGCCAGAATACTTTAGGGTGATTCATGACAAGCAAGTACCGGTCTGCAGGATGTGCATAAGGCCAGGGCATTTATACAGAGAATGCCCTGAGTTTAAATGCCATAAATGTGCGAAACAGGGACACTATGCCCGGGACTGTGTGACTCGGGAGGAGGGGGCGAGCGGAGCCAGGGGGAGAGAAAGTGCACAGGCGGAAAATAAAGTGGAGAATGGAATGGAGGAAGAGGATGGTGGAAGTCAGGAAGAAAGTGAAGAAGAGGATATACATGATAAGGCTGGGAGCAGGATGAACGAGGAAGCTGTGGCTGCTGTCGCGGCGGTGTTTGTGGCGGCTGATGCAAAGAGGGCAGCTGATGAGGCTGCCATGGGAGGTGGAGGAGATGGAGCGAGGAAGAAGGGGAAAGCAGACGAAGGGAACATGTGTAGTAGCAAAGCAAATACTGCTGCTGTTCCGGCTGCTGTGGACGATGGACAGACTGCGAGGAGTGGTGAAGGTTTGGCTGAGACTGAAGCAGAGGCTGTGGTGGATGTTATTCTGGGGGCAGAAACTGATACCGAGGCTGAAGCGGACGTTGAAGGTGAACCTGATCCTGAGGATGGAGGAGGAGCTGTCGGTGGGAGGAGCGAAGGAGAAGGAGGTGGAGGACAGATGGCTGAGGGAATGGAGGTCAGCTCGGTTGTGTCGGACATGGAGGAGGAGGGAGGAGACGACGAGGAGAACGAGTCTGAGGACGAGGAGGTGGAGATAACAGGGCCCATAAAGGAGAAGATCGTTGGCGGGGCGAATGCTGGGACAAAGAGCAGAGGGATGAGGAGAGAATCCAGCAGGCTAAATGCAAAGAGGAAAGACGATAAGGAGAAAGTGGTGGAGAGAAGAAGGGTGTGAAAGCGAAAGGAGGAGCTGCAAAGGGTCCGGACAAAAAATAAATAGAATGGAAAAAATAATAACATTAATAACACTTGTAATGGTGACAATTTCCTCTTTTACTGGGAATGGGCTGAGGTCAAAGGACAGGAGAGAGCAGGCCTTAATAATATGCGACTCAGACATTATTTGCTTGCAAGAGACACATTGGGATGAAAGGTGTGTGGAGGATGTAAGGAAAGAATGGATGGGAGAAATGTATGTAAATAATGGGAGTGTGGGTGCTAGAGGGGTGGCAATATTAATTAAAACAGGGGTGGTAACGAATATAAGGAAAGTTGAGGATGATGGTGTTGGGAGAATGGTTGGGATAATGTTTGAATGTATGGGGGAAACATTTAATTTAATAAACGTTTATGCACCGAATGAGACAAGGAGGAGGAGGGAGTTTTTTGAAGGGTTGAAGGATAAATGTGGGGGAAAATGTATGATTGTTGGTGATTTCAATGTGTGTGTGGTGTTCGAAGCTGGATGTGTCTGTGAATATGGGTTTTAATAGTGATTCATCACGTGGTGCGCTCAAAACAATAATGGGGACAAATGGGCTGTTGGATGTGTGGAGGGAAAGGAATAGTAGGGAGAGGGTGTTTTCTAGGAATCAAGTGGTGGGAGGGATATTAAAACAGAGTAGAACAGATTTAGTGTGGAGTAATTTAGGGGAGAAAATTGGCGGAATTGAATATAGGAATACTGCCATGAGTGATCACAACATATTGAGTTTCTGCATTGGAACAGTGAGAAAAGGGAGGGGGGGGGAGTGTGGTGCTTAAATGCCTGTCTGCTGAAGGATGATGGATATAAGGTTAAAGTGAGAGAATGTATAGAAAAAAGGGGAGGTTTGAATGGTGAGGATGTGGGAGTGTGTTGGGAGGGGTTTAAAAATGAAATAAAAGGGATAAGTATAGGTTTTTGTAAAAATAGGAATAAAATAGAAAGGGAGAAAGAGAAAAGGGTTAGGGAAGAGTTAAAGGTGGAAGCTAAAAAGGTAGATATAGAAATAGGGAGAGATATAGATGAGTATAGTCGATTGAAGGATGAGTTGGGGGAGATAGAGAAGAGAAAGTGTCGAGG
The DNA here is from genome assembly GCF_902827175.1 of Gymnodraco acuticeps. NCBI lineage: Eukaryota > Metazoa > Chordata > Actinopteri > Perciformes > Bathydraconidae > Gymnodraco > Gymnodraco acuticeps. The sequence goes on along the minus strand of NW_022989828.1, from coordinate 516,985 downwards.
TGCTATAATAAGAAGTAGGGCTAGGTATGCAGTTGAGGGAGAGAAAAGTACAGGGTTTTTTTTTGGCGCTAGAGAAGGTAAAGCAGAGAAAGAATAATATAGAGAGGGTTGAAGGAAAGGGAGGAGAAATAATATCAGATTTTGTAGGGATTGCTGAGAGAGTTGAGGAATTTTATAGGGAGTTATTTGAGGCGGAGGAGATTGATAGGGAGAGCTTAGAACAGGTGATAGATAGTATGGAAGCGAGATTGAGTGATGAAGGTAGGGACATATGTGAGGGGGAGATAGGATTAGGGGAGATAGAATTTAGGGAGGGGTTGGCACCAATACTCCTTAAACTGTACAAGAGCTTGGAGGAGAGGGACGAATTGCCGGCAGGCATATCTACAGGGATAATTAGTATATTGTTTAAGAAAGGAAATAGGGAGAAGTTAGAAAACTATAGGCCACTTAGTATGTTAAACACGGATTATAAGGTGCTAGCACGGGTGTTAGCAAATAGAATTAAGAGGGTTATAAAATCAGTAGTGGGGAACACACAGGCGTATATTATTCCAGGGAGAGATATTTGTGACACTATTAGTAGTATTAGGGACACAATTAGTCACATGAAGGAGGGTAAGGGTGGGATAGTAGTTAGTTTAGATTTAAATAAAGCTTTTGATAGGGTTAGTCATGGTTTCTTGTATAGAGTGTTAGAGAAGGCAGGGTTTGGGAAAAGATTAATAGGGTGGGTAAGGAGGATTTATAGTAGTGCAGTCAGTTGTGTTAAGATTAATGGGGTGGTAACCAATGTGTTTAAGTTAGGGAGGTCTGTCCGGCAAGGGTGCCCTCTATCAGCAATGCTATATGCGCTGTCAGCCGAGCCCCTAGCGACGCTGCTGAGGCAAAACAGGTTTATCAAAGGAGTGGAGGTGCCAGGAGGGGGGGTTAGTTTAGTTTATCAGTATGCGGATGACACCACCATTACAGTTAAAGACAGGGAAAGTGTGAGGGAAGTGTTGAAGACAGTTAGTTTGTATGGTAGGGCATCAGGAGCTAGGGTGAATATAGAAAAGTCAGAGATTATGTATATAGGACAGGTGAGGGATAGGAGTTGTGATATAGGGTTGAAGGAAAATAAGGATTATTTTAGGGTGTTGGGGATCAATTTGGGAATTACAGATGTGGAGGGTAGGGACAGACAGTATGTAGAGTTAGTGAATGGTTTAGTGAAGACGTTGAGGTTTTGGAAGATGAGGGGGCTTAAGTTGAGGGGGAAGATAGTTGTAGTGAATGGGTTAATTATGAGTAGGGCACTTTATATAATGACAGTTTTAGATTTGCCGGATAGTGTAGTGAATGAAATAGATAAGATAGTTAGTGAGTTTATATGGGGTGGGAGGGTGGTAAAGATAGCTAGAGAAGTGTTAGAAAATGAGTGTAGGGATGGAGGGTTAAAGCTGATCAATTTAAGAAGGAAAATAAAAGCAATTAGAATTATAATGATGGTTCGCTACCTTGGAAATAAGGAGGACCAGATATGGAAAATGTTCTTAAAAGAAAAAATAAATAAATGTGGAGGATGTGGTGATGGTGCTATTTTTATGGTGCTGAAAAAGGGGATGTTGAATGGTATGAGTGCTTATCAAAGGGAGGTAATGAGTGCATGGGGCGAGTTTTTGAAGTATGTTAGGTATGATTGTGTGAATGTGCAGCAGGTGTGGGAGCAGCCGATCTTCCTAAACCCTAGGATCACTCATGAGCAGTGTTCCTTGTTCAATCTGCCAATATGGAGAGCGGGGATTAGGAGGGTTAAGGATGTAGTTTTAGAGTATGTACCAGGATTTATGAGGGCACAGGTGATAGTGGATGAGGTTAGGGAAATAGATGGAGTAATGTATTTAGGGACAGCTGACCGAATGATGGAAGAAATCAAAGAAGGAATGCCGAGTGAATGGTTAACAATGATTGAGAATGAGAGTGTTAAAGGAAAGGAGAGTGTGGTTGATTTATATGTGGGGAAAGAGGATGTCAATGTAAAAATAGAAAATGTGAAAACAAAAAAAATATATAAATGGTTAAAAGGGGATGTGATTAGAAGACCTGCATCAGAAAAAGTGTGGATGAGTGTTGTGAACGGTATGACTGGCAGGAGAATGTGGGAGAATGTGAAAATTAAGTGGAACAGTATTGAATGTGATAACTTTGATTTTGTGTTGAGGCATAATAGGGTGTTTAACAACCTGATCATTAGTCATTTTGATGCAACTGTTGAGAGAGAGTGTGATGTGTGTAAGGATCAGGTTGAAACGTGTTTGCATGAGTTTGTTGAATGTAAAGAGCTTGTTGTTTTTTTTGGAAGGATGAAAGAGTTAATTGGTAGATGTTGGAATGAATGGTATGTGAGAGAAATGGAATGGAAGGAGCTGTGGCTGTTTGGTGTGATTGAGAAGAAGGATGAATGCAATGTGAATCTTTTAAATTATGTTCTGAGCCATGCAAGGCGTGCGGTCCAAATAAGGAGGAACATTGCCCATTTCGAGGGTAAAATGTCAGAGGTGTGGCATATATTGAAGAGGACAGTAAAAAGGGACATTAACCTTGTGCTAATACATGTGGAAAAGGACACATTTTGCGAGGATTTTGTGGATGGCAGCAGGCTAGTTGAGCTGGATGAGGAGGGAGCATTGTGCTTAAACTTTGAACAGAAAACTAAAGGCACACTACCTTTAAGCTAGTGATATGAAAAATTGAATGTGTGTATTATGAGAAATGCTGTATGTATGTGATGAGATGTTAAATGTCTATTTTTGATAATAAAAGATAAAAAAAAAAAAAAAGTAGGGGCTTGGACTGTGAGCCGTAGGGTCGCCGGTTCAAGTCCCCGAACAGACCTAAATATGGAGTGTGGACTGCTACTTGCTAATAGCTCCTGGTGCTAGACTCCTAGTACTAGACTCCTGGTGCTAGACTCCTGATACTAGACTCCTAGTGCTAGACTCCTAGTGCTAGACTCCTGGTGCTAGACTCCTGGTACTAGACTCCTGGTGCTAGACTATTGGTGCTAGACTCCTGGTGCTAGACTCTTGGTACTAGACTCCTGGTGCTAGACTCCGGGTGCTAGACTCCGGGTACTAGACTCCTGGTACTAAACTGCTGGTGCTAGACTCCTGGTGCTAGGATGGGTCAAGAGCAGAGAACACATGTCACTGTGTGTGCTCTGCATGTGAGACCAAGAGGGTCTCATCCCGATTCTAGAGTCTGTCTACAAGTGACCAATGAAAAAAATGATGTAATTTGATGTCATTTTTTTCTGGTGTCAGAAGCCTTACCACAAATTGGATTAAAGAGCTAATTAAGCTCATAAAAACATAATATCCCAACACTCAATGTTCCTATGGACCACATGAAGAGTTTCAGAATACTTTTGTATCCACAGACTCTCCGTGTTTCATGAGGAGAACACCACATCCTTTGGCAGGATTCTTTGGAAACCCTTTTTAGTTATAAACAGTGAGCGTTTCTAGGGAACGTACACACTACCCAAGCAGTTTAGCGAATGTCATCCAACAACACGATCTGCAGGAAGTAAAAGCAGAGCTGCGGGAGACTTTGAGAACTTCCAGAGCACTCAGTGTCAAAACGTTTATAGAAACAAAGCTTTATTCAAATGTGCCAGGAGGAAAAGACAGAATAGAACAAAGGTTAAAGAGAAGAGGATAACATATACATACGGACAGAGAAAGAAGCAAGTCAACATAGAATACCCTACAAAACAATAGACCAGAGAATCGTTTACCATCACTATCAAATGACTGAAGCTGAAATCGGGTCGATTGGGGATTGGGGGGTGAAATAAAAAAGAGGTTTGGAATGCAGCCAAGGCATAGAAGAAAGAAACAGAAGCAAGTGAGAAGACATTTGACAAGTGACAGGAAGAGAAAGAGAACAGAGTACGAGGGGAATAAAAGGAAGGACAGTTAGAAGAGAGGATACGATCTAAAAGACTGGAGGAGAATTAAACTGAGAGAGAAAAGACAGCGAAGGCCAGATAGGAAATAGTGCCAATTATTCTTTAGAGAGGTCTCTTTTTTATGTGAAAGGGGAAGAATAGCTCAGTTTCCAACACAGTTTTTAAGTGTCTGTCCAACAAGGACATTCTCTGTTTACCTTGTAGGGTCAGCCAGGTTACAACACCGCCAGAACAGACAAGATAAAGGGATAGTGAAAATGGTATGTGTATTACCAATACTCAATAGTGGCAGGACCACCCATTTGAAAAACCCAACAGGACTTTACAGCCTAGCCCAAAACAAAAGGTTCAACAGAGGTTCATTTTGCCTGTTTGAATTTAGTGAACACTTGAAGTTACAAATGTTTAGGGCATGGCCGAGTGACAGCCGTGTTAGGTCACTTACTGCAGTCTGCCTTGCAGCTTTTCAATGGCTCTTGAAAATATAAATACAAAAATAAACACATCTAGGTACATAGATCATACTACATAACAGTTGACAGATCCGAAATGAAATAATAATAATGATAGTAATAATAACACAAAACATAATGGATACATTATTAATACTTATCTTCATTATAGTGTTCTATACTTTACTCATTTTTCCCACATTTCCTCAAAGATATTTGGTTTCTGATTCTCATAGTTGTTTTCTCCATTACATTTCATTTACGAGGTTATTCCAGTGTGAGTTTACTAAGTTATTATCTTTGAGCCAATTCCTTGTAATTTGGTTGATGATCGCTATTCTAATTACAAATCTTTTTTTAAATTGCTTACATCCCTATTTTTCTACGCCACTACCCGATTGGCTATTTTTTTTTGCTATTGTGCAACTTTGGTGAATTCTAACTAACCCTTTATAACAAAGTAAAAAAAACACCAATTGACTAACTCATAAAGACACATGTAGGTCGGCAACAAGTTGAAGTTGAATGGCGCATTAGTTGCAACCGCTACCCGTCTTGTTTTCAGGCCTGTGGCCACATAGCGCCTTGCTCTGAGTACCAGCAGATTGTTCTATTGATTCCAATGAGAACAGAGTGAATGCCGCCTAGGCCTGTCGCGATAAGCAATAAATTGATTTATCGTACGATAAATAAAAATGAACTCGATAATTTTTCTGACCTCGATAAATTGCCGTTTACATGCGTGTTTGTTTACATAAGAATGTGACCAGCATGTTTGCCAGGTGCGCTGTGGCTGCCGGCCAGGCGCACTGTGAGGGGCGGGGCTTACACAGCCAGGCACGATGTGAGGGGCGGGGCTTACACAGCCAGGTGCGCTGTGAGGGGCGGGGCTTACACAGCCAGGCACGATGTGAGGGGCGGGGCTTACACAGCCAGGCGCTCTGTGAGGGGCGGGGCTCACACAGCCAGGCGCGCTGTGAGGGGCGGGGCTCACACAGCCAGGCGCGCTGTGAGGGGCTCACACAGCCAGGCGCGCTGTGAGGGGCGGGGCTCACACAGCCAGGCGCGCTGTGAGGGGCTCACACAGCCAGGCGCGCTGTGAGGGGCGGGGCTCACACAGCCAGGTCAGGACACTCCACGTGCAGCAGCGTAGCAGCCAAATGAATAATATAGAGACAAGCAGGAGACAGCGTGTGACTTACTCGAGGGGAATTTGAAGTTAAATGGAAGTGGTTGCAAAACCTAATACCTCATCTCCGGTGTGGGAATATTTTGGATTTAAGCCAAATCAACGAGGCTAGCAATACGACCAACCTTAAACTGCACCTGAAACACAACCACCCCATTCCGTGTTCCCAGCTGGGAGCAAACACGGCAGCTGGAGATGGAGAGCCCCCACCTTCCTGTTTGGATATGGCCTGTTGAGGTTTTTTTTGCTTGTGAGACAATGTGTGCTCATATTTATTTGTATATATATATATACATATATATAGAGAGAGAGAGAGAGAGAGAGAGCTCTGTTTTCCAGCCTGAGTCTATTTAATTTATTGTTTTGGTTGTGTGTGATTTAATCATTTTTTTATAATTTAATAAATGTTGATTTATTATATATAATTTATATATTTGAATATTATTTCACATTTCATTTGCAATGTTGAATGTTCAATAACAAAAAGTTGTGTTTGAAAGGATGTACTTGAATTATTATTATATATGATCATTATGTCAGTGGTAGAAAATGGTCTTACAACGGTGCCGGCAATATTATCGTTTATCGCAATAATTTCCAGGAAAATGTATCGTCCAACAAAATGAATTATGGATTTTAAACTCATTTTAAAAAAGCTGGAGAAATCATCTGTGGGTGTTTGCACCTGCTGTATATGGATTTTAATGACTACTTTTTTACGATGTTGTATTTTAGTGTTGCCTCTGTGTTTAGTGTCCTGTCTGTCTGTAACTTTGTGTGGTAGTGTTACCACTGACAGGTCTCTCTTGAAAATGAGACCTTGTGTCTCAATGAGATCTACACCTGTATAAATAAAGGCTAAATAAAATGGTGACAGGCCTAATGCCGCCTCGAGGAAAGCGCTGCACCTAGTGTCGCTCTGATCACTCTGAGCTGAACATATTGAGTGACTTCGCTGTAGAAATTAGAGGAAAGGTTTGTTTATGACTGGGTTTTTTTCAATCATAACAAAGACCATAAAGATCGTGTGTTGAAGCAGATCGGCCAGACGGACCCTGAATGCTGCAGCTAATGAGTGTTAAACTCAGATCATCCTCCCCGCTGTACAGCTGTCAGATGAAACTGCCATTCAGACAACGTGTGAGAACAAGCTCCTTCAGGTGGTTGCTTGTAGTAAGAAGATAATAAAACCCAAGGGGACAACGTGTCATACAACAGCAGTGATGTCAAGATAAAGCGCTGGGAGTGTTTTTCGAAGGTGCGATGTAGACAGGCCCTTAAGCTTCTTTGTTTGAAGGGAAGTGCAAAGACAGCCATGAAGACTTGCAGCTAAGTTCAATCAGACCTTTTGTTGCATCTGTTTGCAGTCGTCCATCTGGCAAAGTGTACAGTACATGCGTTTAAGGCCATTTCAATCAGGAGAGACGGTTTCGATGTGATGATAAATATTTAATGCGCAGATACACAAATGAATGTAATGGTAGTTTTGGCGATTAGGCCCCGTTGTGCAGGAAGTATCATTCGGGAGGGTAGAACCGATCCGATGAAAACCCCCCGGGGTCTAGACCCTGGTGGTGGTGAATGGATAGTTGGGTTCGGTCTGAAGGGGAGGGGCTTAGCTTGACCCTGGATTCAGAGGGACAGGAGGAGAAAAGGGGGGAGGAGGGTTGCGTCGAGTCTCCTGAAATGACAGCTGTCAGAGGGGAAGAGCGGATTTAAAAGGTTTGACAGAGCGCTATGATAGGCTCTTGGGAATAGAGTGAAGTGATTGGTTAAGCTGGAGAGTGACGCCCCCGGTCACTTATTGAGAGGAGAGAGAGTAGAAACATGGATAGAAATACATGAATGAGTAAAGACGGTCTTCCTGGTTGAACTTGCGCTGAGCTTCATTAGACAGAGGTTGTCAGAAGTGGGTTGGCAGGGAGCCACTTCCATCTCATTTCAACGGCTATTCAAAGAGCGGGAGGCAAGGAAAGGTTAGGATAATACATGTTTTGGGTAGATTATCAAACAACCTTATTTTTCATTGAATCTTTTGTTGCATATTTTAGTAGGCAAGGCAATAAGTAGCAACTGTCATTGCAACCGTCATTGTCATTGCAACTATCACTATATCCCAAAGTAAATTAGTCTGGGTGTGATAACCCTTAAACGTATGGTTACCACCAAACTCTCTGAAGACGCTCATAGATTAAGGAAACTGCACGTGGCTGTGAGCACTGATCTTTGTCAATCGGACTGTTTTTGCAATGAGACTAATCTGCATAGTTATGGGACAATTTAGCAGCAAATCCAATGTATATGTCCTTGTTTTAATATGTGCAAATGGCAAAGGAGTGAGCCCACGACTAGAGATAAGTACCTTATACAACCACACTTGAAAAAAACAAACTATCCCTTTAATGACAGACTTCTGCCGTCTGCAGCGTGTCAGTCAAACCCCCGCTCAGCTCCATAAGAACATCAAGCACAAAGCCGTGACATTAGAAAGGTGGAGATGAAGCTTTAATGATTCCCGTCGAGAAATCAAGATCAAAACTCCAACACATCAAAGACCTAGATGCACATATAATAAACTACAAAGATCTGAAGAAAATGAAGATGTCAAAGAAAGTGACACCAAGACATTACTGACGAAAGAACAGGTAGTTTGCAGGCTTCTTCTTACAGGTTCAGTTCCGTCAGTGCTAGAAAACTGCAGAGTGCAAAAGGGAATGTGAGATTGGCCGCATCCTAATGTAGTCCATTACAGTGGAAGGAAAATCATTAATGCAAACACAGACATTTACAGCAGCAAAATGCACAGGAAAAAGGTTATAGCGTGAATTGATATTTTGGCGATTCTGGAACAGAACTTTGTTTATTGCCAATTATTATCTGTTAAAAACGAATGGCCACCGACAGGAGTTATGGTTGTTGAAAGCTGCACATTAATACACATAACTGTTTTATAAACCATTGATTCAATGTTAAAGTAAAATGCTATCCTGTAGTGCTATTATAACCAAACAAATACATTATCTAAAGCGTATTCTGTCAAAACTGGCCTTAAGGCGAGACACCCCAGGTGAATAGGGTACTTTTTTTTAACTTAAAAGGTATCAGCTAGAAATATCTCCAGTTAATTACTTACAATAAGGCAATTGTTTTTTGTATTACAAGTTTTCTGAAATAGCATGTTTAAATATGCAAATTGACCATTAACTCATTAAATATGCACATATTTTAACACATTTCAGGAATCGAAATCTGAACTTTGGATAAAGCCAGGTTCAAAATGTTTGTTTCATTTTGTAGACATATTAGTATCTAAGGCTTTTACAGAAGGGATATTGGATATCTCTTTTTATCACTCCATAAATCAGAAAATACTGTCAACAGCCCTAAAATATCCATTTTCGCCATTTTAACCCTCAAGGTTTCATATTTTGTTCTGTAGTGTTATTATAACCAAACAAATAATGTAACGATGAAATGTACCAGCTTTTCGTTAGCACGGTTGTAGGCGGCAAGACTCCGGTCTGGCAGCAACCTTTTGGAACTCGTGCTGACCTCCTTACGCTGCTCACTGAAGCCGTCACCCTGAAATGGTGCCTCAATCACATCTGCTGATTCACTGGGTCTCACTGGGTCTCTCTCTGAGGCTGCCTCCGGGTGCTTTCTCCTCACTGGATAGCCTGGAAAAGTGAAGAGCATGGTCAGGACCAAGAAAGGATGCAGATATGTTTTCATATTCTCTCATTGTTTAACATTCTGCAGTGGCCTAATATTCTGCGGTGGCACGAAACCTACTCATGTCGTGAGCAAAGTACTCGATGAAGGAGCCAGAAAATGAGCCACAAGCTGCAAAGACAAAACATGATTAGTACTGCTACCGATTCAGTATTGTCAGGGGCGGATCTAGACACATATCCATGGGGTGGCCAGAGGGTGGCAGGAGATGTTGAGGGGTGGCATCCCCTGGCAGAAGTATATGCTGATTTAATCGCAGTCATATCAATCATTGTAATAATAATAATAGATTTAATTTGTTAGCGCTTTTACAGGTGCTCAAAGACGCTTTACAGATATAGTGAAGGGAAAAGAAAAGGAAGGAACAACAAATAAATATATAGTTAAAGTTAAAGTCAAATAATACAAAAACAATCACACATTAAAAGCCAGATTGAAGAGGTGAGTTATTGTGAGTTTTTTGAAGGTGGTGAGGTCAGTGCAGTCTCTGATGGGTTGTGGGAGTGAGTTCCAGAGGGAGGGGGCAGCGACGGAGAAGGCTCTGTCCCCCCAGATCCGGTGATTGGTGCGGGTGGGGATGGATAGGAGGTTGGCTTCTGATGAGCGGAGGCAGCGGGAAGGGGCGTGGTGGTGCAGCAGGTCTGTGAGGTAGGGGGGGGGCCTGATTGTTGAGGGCTTTGTGAGTAATGAGGAGGACTTTGAAGTTGATTCTTTGACGGACGGGGAGCCAGTGGAGGTTCTGGAGGACGGGAGTGATGTGGTCTCGGGAGCGGGTGTGGGTGAGGAGGCGGGCAGCAGAGTTCTGGATATGTTGGAGTTTATTGATTAGGTTGGATGGTATGCCGTAGAGGATGCTATTGCAGTAGTCGAGTCGTGAAGTGATGAATGCATGAATCAGGGTCTCAGCAGCAGAGGAGGAGAGTGATGGGCGGAGACGGGCAATGTTTTTGAGGTGGAAAAAGGCGGTCCTGGTGATGTGATTGATGTGGTGGTTGAATTTGAGCTGACTGTCGAAGATGACTCCGATGTTGCGGATGTGAGGGGGGGGAGATAGAGTGTGGCTGTCAATGGTGAAGTTGATATTCTGGATGTCTTTGATACGGGATGGGGGGCCGATGATGATGATGTCTGATTTGGCACTGTTCAGTTGGAGATAGTTTGTTTGCATCCATGCTTTTATTTCTGAGAGACAGTTGGTGAGAGTGGAGTGTGTTGTGGGGGTGATGGTTTTTGATAAGATATAAGATTGTAGACCACAAATACCTCATTCCTTCCGTCTACTTGGGTCCGAATGCTTCTCGTTTTGCACCGTCCCCCCGTTCAAATGAAATCGCCGCATATCATATTTCCAAGCTAGCGCCAGGGCCGGGGGAGGGGTTACAAGACTCAAGTCTTGTGCTGCATTCACTTGCACTCGGACATTAGAGATTTTCTCTCATAAATGTCCAATGAGCCACAACTTTTCTTTCAAAACAAAGATGCCACCTGGGGTGGCAAGGCTATTTTTTAGGGTGGCAGTTGCCACCCCATGCCACCCCGGTAGATCCGCCCCTGAGTAGTGTCCAAACAATGTTGTTTCTTTCTGCATAACAGTTCAATGGACTTACCAATCTTTATTCTGTAGTCTGTTATAAGATCCACCACTCAATTGCGGCATTGTCCTTTTCTTTGGCTTTACACTATAACAGAATACATTTATGGTCTGTCACTGATTTACACAGGGTTCTTACACCTTTTCCAAAGTCAAATTCAAGCACTTTTCAAGGTGCATTTTCCAGCTTTTCAAGCATCTTACAGCTGTTGTAAATTACATATTTATATACACATACTCAAATGATTATTTCCCTACCTCACATTAAATCAGATGTTATTTATGCTATAAACAACCAAATGTGTGTTTCGTGATAGCCTTCTACACGAGGATGAAAAATTAAAGAAAAGAAAACTAAGTTTAATATTTCTAAATTAGTGATCTGTACGTAGACTGGGCCTCCCATATAACCTCTCTGAGCCAATATAAAACAATCAGCCAAATAACTTTTCAATACATTATTGATTACTATTTTTGAGGTACTTTTAGGTTGGCAGTGAACATAAGTCAGAGGTAAATGTACTTTTCCTCCACTACATGTATTTAATACCTTTAGTTCCTTTACAGATGTGGATGAATGATGTGAATATAATCAAGTGTTGAATCAGACAGATGTAATCTGGCAGGTCTCACAGGCCTGGCAAAACTGGGACAGCTGGGTGTACAGGCCTGGCCAGGCAAAACGACGACCCACTCTACGCAGTGTTTTATTAAATGCCATGTGCCCTGCCCAAGGAACTGAGTGGCCGAGTTCCATTACCGTGTTTCTGAGTAACTGGGGTAAAGCTAATGCTTCAATCTCACCCTGACGACGGTACATAATACCCTGTTTAATGAGGTAAGTAGCATCCTCCTTAAATCCTGCATCTGCTGTTTTTACACCATCAACCTCTGACACTTTCTCAAACCACTGTGTAAGGGAAGGGTCCTTCCTCTGCAGCTCACCTACATCGGGGGGAATCTGAATGTCTAGCGGGTGACTAGGTACAGGGAGCTCAATGCTTTCCTTAGGGCCAGCCAAAAATGTGTCCCTGCGTTTCTGCGCTTTGGACAGGCGCTGCTTGTTTGTACCTGCCTTTAGCTCAGAATTATAAAATGGTAGCTCACCAAGGGTCGCCTTTGCCGTCTGCGCCCTTGTAGCGACATTACACATCCTAATCTGGGTGTCTGAGTTTACCTTGAACTCCCCATCGGAGGGATTGGGATTCCCGGGCACTTCTACACTCTGGGGATCTAAGGGAATGACTGGTGGAGGAACTGATAGGGCACTTGGTGATGGCTGTTCTTGCACAAGATCTAGCAACGTTGGAACATCCAGGCCTAAAATGACTGAATAAGGCAGCTTGGGTGCTAGTGCCACCGGAAGAAGGAAAGTCTGCCCCCCGACAGTCAAAAAGACCTCGGCGGTGGGGTAAGGCTTTTCATCTCCGTGGATGCAACTGATGGTAGCTTTATCAGGGGCCCACTGATCCTTGCCAACAAGACTTGACCTCACAACTGTCTGGAAACTGCCACTATCCACCAGTGCTTCCTCACGCTGACCATTGATGAGTACCGGAACTATCCGTGCTTTTCCCTGCCTAACTACTGGTTGCCTGATGGGTCTGGGAACAGTGCAAAGAAGAGAGGGCTTACTCTGCCTAGCCACTGGGCAGGTGGGTCGTGTGTGGCCAACCTCATTACAATGGTAGCACCTTACTTCTGGCTGAACTTGCCTCTTAGCATAGGTCATTAGACTTGGCGTGGTTTGCTTGCCGCTGCTATTGCTACCATAGGTGTAACCACTTCCCTTTTCACCCTTTATAGCCCCACCCATTGGACCGTACCATCCAAAAGGGGTGGCATGTGCAGAGATGGTCAGCTCAGATAAGGACCATAGTTAGTCACAATAAACATTTAGTGGAGAATGACAACATCCTTTACTTACATTATATTTAATTACTGTATGCAAAGAAAAAACGTTATAAACTAACAAGCCAAATGTACATGATAACAAATCACCCCCACCACCAACCTGCTCCTTTAACCCCATCCGGAACAATAAAAAGGATCCGCTGTTTCCCCGGGGACCCTTTACGATGACGGACCTTGGGACCGGAGACAGGAGAGCAGGCGGAGGTGAGTGTTATGATGTTGACTGTTATAGGAGTAACTTGTACCATTAATGCACCTTATATCATGACTTTTACATGCTAAACATATCCTTTGCACATAATCTCAACCGCTGTCAATCTACACAAACCAACACTTTGGCGCTCTCGCTATAACTCCCCTTTCTTTCCAGGTGGAGCCGAGAGCCTGACCAGCGTCTGCCAGACAACATCCCAATTTAATACGGTTGAATCATTTAATACACACTACATCAATAAATAGTATAAAATGTGCAAATAGGCAATGTTTAACTGTACTGTGCAACTCCCGCTAATAAAGTGCAAACTGTTCACTAAAGTGCTGAGTGACATTTGTCCTGTGCAAACCCACATGTGCAAGATTACCCGGCCCGAAGCCGTCAGTCCATAGTGACGAAGTTACCTTCGTCACAAGTTCCACCTGGAGTAAATCCTCCAGCTACCCTGCAGTATACAAAGTCATTCAAACTAGCTGCACCTTCACCAGCTTTGAGAACACTTTCATGATCAATCATTATAAAACATATCATATATATTATTCTGAAATGGACCAATCTGCACAACGACTACTTTTACTGTCGCTACTCTAACTATATTTTGATGAGAATACTTTTCTACTTTCACTTGAACATTTTGAATGCAGGACTTTCACTGTGATAGAGTATTCCTACACTCTGGTACTTCTACTTTTACTCAAGTACAAGATCTGAGTACTTCTACTTTTACTCAAGTACAAGATCTGAGTACTTCTACTTTAGTACAAGATCTGAGTACTTCTACTTTTACTCAAGTACAAGATCTGAGTACTTCTACTTTTACTACAAGATCTGAGTAATTCTACTTTTACTCAAGTACAAGATCTGAGTACTTCTACTTTTACTACAAGATCTGAGTACTTCTACTTTTACTCAAGTACAAGATCTGAGTACTTCTACTTTTACTACAAGATCTGAGTAATTCTACTTTTACTCAAGTACAAGATCTGAGTACTTCTACTTTTACTACAAGATCTGAGTACTTCTACTTTTACTCAAGTACAAGATCTGAGTACTTATAATTTCACTACAAGATCTGAGTACTTCTACTTTTTTTTTAATTCTCTTTTTATTCAGCTTTTCACATGTTTACAGTCATAGATAATACAATATTCTCTGTAAGCCTTCTGTAGTTAACAGTAAAATCACAAATCAAATGTACATATTTGGGGATAATACAGATGCAGGCCTCACTGACCGTCAAACATGCTATAACATATAGAAAGAACATAAACACGAACAGGGTTATGGGGTGTACCTGCAACTTATTCAAACAAGGGGGGCATAGAAATAAAAAATACTAAAAACAAAAATATATAAAAGTCCCTTCTAGACAAATGATGGTCGTATTGGTGTAACATATATTATCCATTTTTCCCATCTTGACAAAAAGATTCCCTGTTGCAGTCTCAAAGCAAGGGTTATCCTTTCCATCTTAAAAATATCATACACAATGTCAATCCACTCATCCAAAGTAGGTTTTCCTGGTTTTAACCACATTCTGGTGATGGCCTTCTTGCAAGCAGCACTCAGGACTCGAAACAGATATCTATCTTCAGAGGAAAACATTTCTGGTGGTAAAGCACCCAAATATAACGATTCAAATTTAAATGGAATGTCTACCTGAAAAACTTTTTGTAAAACTCCATGAACCTGCTGCCAGAAAGGATTCAATGATGTGCAAGACCAGAATATATGAAAATGGTTTGCCATAAGGCATCCACACTGTCGCCAGCATGCAGAGGAATTAGTGTAATGTCTCTTCTGGGTTGGAGTAATGAAAAACAGTATGAGGTTTTTCCAACAAAACTCTCGCCATGAGGTTGAACTTGACGTTTTCCATTGTATCTCACATAAGTTCTCCCAATCTTCTCCCTTCAGAACTAAATGTCCTTCCCTTTCCCATTTTTGTTTTACATACAGCGAGTTACCTTTTGTTTGTTGTAAACTCCGATAGATTTTTGAGACAACTTTCTTGTTTGAGCCCTCAAGATAGGCATCTTTAAAAACTTTTAACAAGGTGTTATCCCAGTGCACTTGTGTACTCTCCCTCTGTATTTGATCGATGTAATGACGAACTTGAAGGAACCTGTAAAAATCATCACGTTTCAAGTCAAACTGCCCCTTCAGATTCTGAAAGCTGTTCATGGACCCCTTGTGAAGAAATGTGCAGTAGGCTGTCAGGCCTTTTGAAGACCAACACTTAAATCTTGCATCCCATCTTCCAGGCAGAAATTCTAGATCATACACACACCATCTTAAACACTTTACAGCCCCCCTCAAGTGATTTTGAGTTACCAGTCTGTTCCACACCTTAAGCGACAGTTATTAGTTATCGTTACCGATCTTTTTCATATGAGTGTTTAGAGTTGTACCCCCTAGATCTAGTCTCTAGTCATTCTGCTTAAAGTGCACCAGATTGAAGCATTTTACTTTAAAATGTTCAAACATTTCTTCCCGGTATGCCTGAGAAGGCAGATATGCTTGTTTTTCTCAACAAGAACTGTTCTTTAAAAGTTGGACTGTTGCACTGTTGTAGCTTCAGTGGTTCTCAGGTTACAGTTACATAGCAGTGAATATAAACAGACTGATTCATGTGAATATTACTGTAATAATTGTTTTGGTGGAAGGAGCATGTATCATTTTTTTACCCTGCTCCTCAAAGAATCGGAATTGAGAACCGTTAAGAACCGGAATCGAAAAGTAGAATAGGAATCAGAATCGTGGAAATTCAAACGATACCCAACCCTACATTTAACACATTGGTGGGACATAGTTTTAAAGCGTAACCAAGGACAACGTTTGCACCTGCATTCTCTGTCAAATAAATGAAATAAATTCAACTGAAACTAGAGAAGAAATTGCATTGAGAATGCTGCTGTCTATAATGTGTGAGAGAAAAGTGAAGAAGCAGAATATCTGGATACCAGGGAATGGGTTCTATGAATTCATGTCATTTGCACAAGTTGCACTGACAGAGGAATGCATCAGCACATATTTCCTTCATATATAAATACTTTCACATCAAAAAGCCACGAGAAATGAGTAAGTGTTTGCAAAGAGCAAGCACTTCAACAGCAATGCAATAGGCTCCATGAATCATACCAGTGGCCACCGACAGGAGTTATGGTTGTTGAAAACTGCACATTAATACACACAACTGTGTTTTATAAACCATTGATTCAATGTTAAAGTAAAATGCTATCCTGTAGTGTTATTATAACCAAACAAAGACACTATCCAAAGCGTATTCTGTCAAAACTGGCCTTAAATTGATTTAGTAAAAGACAACACAGATAATATGCAGACATGTTTCCAAACCCTAAAACTTCAGCTGCATCATAACACATAATGTGTCTCTAAAGCCAATCATTTGCTTTCGCAGCAACTTCGTATGCATCCCAAGCAAGCACTAAAGTTCTCTCATACATCATCATTTCCATAACAGCAACCTGATGGAAGCGTGGTTATTCTCACAGCCCCTGGAAGCATTGAGTTTATAGTGTTTAGGGAGGGAATAAGTTGCTAACTCAATCATTTGACTGAGTCTAATCTGGATGGACACCAAGATGTGAAGGTGGATGAGACACTTGGAAAGCAGCAGACTTGAGTCCAGCAGTTTGTTTCAGCGGGGAGCTAAAGTAATCACTTCTTAAGCATGTCTGTGATTTCCAAATCTCTGCACCAAATACAATCGTGCTTTTGCTGAACTAAAAGCAAGACATGGTTTATTAACGGGCTTCTCCTATGACATTGTCACTCAAAAGGAGACGGGTAACAACCAGGCTAGAGTCAAAATGACTTAAGAAACTACAAAGACGATGGAAAGATGGAAAACAGCTTCATATGGAACGGACTCGCAATAACGATGACAAGGGGCGAAACAATCTAACGGACAAAATGACTACAAAGAAATAAAAAGCAACTAAAGAGATGCTCAGAAAGAAAACAAAGAGAAACAAAATGACCACAAATTGACAGAAAACGACAACAAATCAACAAAAAGCAGCTACGGAGAGACACGGAAGTCTACAAAGGGAAACAAAGAGACCCACAATGGACATGGACAAAACAACCGGACACAAAGCAACAGAAAACAGAGGTTAGACGACCATAAACTATGCTTGATCTGCTTCTTTGTAGGAGTGAGTCAGTGAAAGGAAAACAGAGAACATTTCCTTATTAAAGCAATTATTGTTACGATTGTCTTGAAAAACTAATCTTGTGCCATAACACTTAAAAAATGAGGACTGTGGGCAGACACCAGGACATATCAGAGGAAGAGGAATGTTGACATTCAGACTGTGGGGAACTGGTAACAGAGAAGAACACTTTAAAGGTGAAGGCTGTAGCCTTGACTAATCGTCCATAAGGCCGCGTGGAAGCCAAACCACAGGGTGTGTGTGTGTGTGTGTGTGTGTGTGTGTGTGTGTGTGTGTGTGTGTGTGTGTGTGTGTGTGTGTGTGTGTGTGTGTGTGTGTGTGTGTGTGTGTGTGTGTGTGTGTGTGTGTGTGTGTGTGTGTGTGTGTGTGTGTGTGTGTGTGTGTGTGTGTGTGTGTGTGTGTGTGTGTGTGTGTGTGTGTGTGTGTGTGTGTGTGTGTGTGTGTGAGAGAGAGAGATATGCATATGCATTGTTTTCTGTCAGACGTCAGGCTGCCAGCAGGTAGCCAGCTTGGCCCATAGTCGGGGAAGACAGCTAACATGGATCGCGCACGCACACACAGACAGACACACACACACACCTGAATGATGTTTGCACAGCCCATTACCCTCTGTCTTTCTTTAGTTCTTTGTGTTATTATTTTTGAAGTTTGTTTTTGCAGTAATACTTATTTCAGCCGCAAGAGGCTGAGTGCACCACTAACTTATAATATCAATAAAACCAGCATAGTTTTTATTTCTCTGTGTATTCTAAAAATAAGGTGAAGATATTAGGGGGTAATGTGCTGAAGACATGGCAGTGGTGCATTTCGGTCCCATTATTATTAAATTATACTATAACCAACAAATAACCCTGACAAAAAAAGTGCATTTGTTAGGATCCGTTTATGTTACGTTTTATTTTGGAATTGTCTAGGACTGTCGGCTTCCTGTTTTTCATTCAAGGATGTTCACCCCCTGGTTGCGTTCCAATAGGACTGAAGTCGAATAGTCCATTTAGCTTAGGAACCTTCCTAACGGAGTGAAATTACCCGGAAGTCCCTCAGTGGCAGCCATGATAAGAGCCATTCCAATTCTCTACATGATAGGAAAGGAGGTTTCAAACTTCCTTTATAACCTCCTTTAGCTTAGGAACCACTGGACCTCCCTCACCGAGAGGAGAGGAGAAAATGCTGCCCCACAATGCTTTGCGGCCGCGGCATTTCAGGCGAGGGAATATTCGGTCGTTCACGGAAACAACCGATCATGGCAGACAAACGAAGATCATGTAAGTTACCGCTGCTCTCTTAAGCTTTTACATTCTTAAGCCATAACTTGGCAACATGCTTATATGAAATGACTGTTGTGAAATTGTCCAGGTAAAGTTAACATCGTACTAAAACCTTTATGCTCAGTTTGCATTAGGCTATTTCATTCTTAGTTTCCTGCGTTGTTCCATGCAAGCCTAATATGATGCATTTATTTCAGTCACAGATGCTGAAACCCTTGCCCTAATTAGTGCAAGGGTTAAGCTGGAGCACATGTTCAGTGGGAAACGACATGCTGCCAAATCAGGCTGGGAGTAAGTACATATATATTTGTCTGATAAAATGTTTTAATAAATATGCATGGTGAATTAAGATAATGTGTAACTAATGGCAGGTTGTTAAAGAGATGGGTCTGGAGGGCCAGGTGACTGGTCCACAGACAGCAAAGAAATGGGACAACTTGAAAACAAAATACAAGGTTCAGCAAATCACATGGCTGGGCACTGTGGTGGGTTAGTGTTTGTAGATATTATGCTACAGACTTAAACTGGCGACCCCAGCCTCCTATATTAAAATGTGAATTCGCTTAGTTGTTTACACTTTTTAACATTTAAGGCGTAAGCAATTACACATTTAGAATTAGTACAATTTTCCGTATGCTGTGCATTTATATACTAACTAAGCACTCATATACTAACAAAGGGCTGGCTTATCTAAAGCCAGTTGAGTAGCACTTGAAATGTTTTTGCTCTATGAAACCTGATACTTATATGATTCTGTTTTCTTCAAGTTTGTATCTTGTTGGTCGAACGCACTTATTGTAAGTCGCTTTGGATAAAAGCGTCAGCTAAATGTAATGTAATATAATTTTGCCCTCACTGCCCTTTAACTAACAGTCTGTTATCTGTGTTGTCAATAGGAGTTAAAGAATCCCCCAACTGGGACAGGAACAGACAGGGGAGAAGCCTCAGCAGCTACCTGGCCATGGTTTGAGGCTATGCATGAGGCAATTGGGGGAAGGCCATCAATTCAGCCTCCCAGTCTAGTTGCCTCATGCCCGTTGTCAAGCCATGGCCAGACTGCTGCTGAGGCCTCCACCTCTGCTGCTGAGGCCTCCACCTCTGCTGCTAAGGCCTCCACTTCTGCTGCTGAGGCCTCCACCTCTGCTGCTGAGGCCTCCACCTCTGCTGCTGAGGCCTCCACCTCTGCTGCTGAGGCCTCCACCTCTGCTGCTGAGGCCTCCACCTCTGCTGGAGAAGGGCCTGCCCAAGTGTCCCTTAGCAGTGAGGAGGAGCCCGTGCCCTCCACCAGTTCCCAACCACCTACAAAAAGGCCAAGGCGGAGAAGCAGCGTGTTGGCCTTCCTGAAAAAGCAGGCAGAGAAGGACGAGGCCCGTGATGCAGCGCTCTATGAGCAGAATGAGCGACTTCTGAAAGCGCTCTTTGAGCAGAATGAGAGACTTCTGAAAGCGCTCTTTGAGCAGAATGAGCGACTTCTGAAAGCGCTCTTTGAGCAGAATGAGAGACTTCTGAAAGCGCTCTTTGAGCAGAATGAGCGACTTCTGAAAGCGCTCTTTGAGCAGAATGAGCGACTTCTGAAAGCGCTCTTTGAGCAGAATGAGCGACTTCTGAAAGCGCTCTTTGAGCAGAATGAGAGACTTCTGAAAGCGCTCTATGAGCAGAATGAGCGACTTCTGAAAGCGCTCTTTGAGCAGAATGAGCGACTTCTGAAAGCGCTCTTTGAGCAGAATGAGCGACTTCTGAAAGCGCTCTTTGAGCAGAATGAGAGACTTCTGAAAGCGCTCTATGAGCAGAATGAGCGACTTCTGAAAGCGCTCTTTGAGCAGAATGAGAGACTTCTGAAAGCGCTCTTTGAGCAGAATGAGCGACTTCTGAAAGCGCTCGTTGAGCAGAATGAGAGACTTCTGAAAGCGCTCTATGAGCAGAATGAGCGACTTCTGAAAGCATTCTTTGAGCAGAATGAGCGACTTCTGAAAGCGCTCTATGAGCAGAATGAGCGTATTCTTCATATAATGTCAGAGCTTGTGAAGAATACAAATAAATAAATGTTTAAGTTGATGATTGTGCATCAGTGTGCATCTAGACCGGGTGACGACACTACCTATTGACGCAGCAACCACTGTAAGTTATATTGTTGTTTAATTAGACTTCTCTGTTTCATTTATTCTACTCTGTATAATTGTTCTGTAGTTATGGTAGCTAAAACTGCGCTTTTGAGAGATTTTAAATCTCAGATCTGCTCAAGTGAACCTGTTACACAGGTCTCAGTAGGGGCACTCAAGCCTGCATTACAATATAGGCAGGGCCAGTCTGTTGATTGCGTGAAGTACAACAGCGTGACTCAGTCATCTTCCAGCTAAAAAGCACTCAAATACCGCATTTAAAATCTGAAGAACTCAGTGTGCATCTAGACCGGGTGACGACACTACCTATTGACGCAGCAACGACTGTAAGTTATATTCTTGTTTAATTAGACTTCGCTGTTTCATTTATTCTACTCTGTATAATTGTTCTGTAGTTATTGTAGCTAAAACGGAGCTTTTGAGAGATTTTAAATCTCAGATCTGCTCAAGTGAACCTGTTACACAGGTCTCAGTGAGGCACTGAACCCTGCATTACAATATAGGCAGGGCCACTCTGCTGTCCCCCATCAGCTGTAGAGAGTTAACTAATTAGAGGGGCGTGGCCCCACAGCTGTGAGAACTCTGCAATCAGGCATCCATTTTAGGTAGCTCTTTCCTGGAGCGTCAGACAGCCGAAGACTGACAAAGACATTGGAGTCCTGCGGGAGTCTCTAAGACTGACAAAGACATTGGAGTCCTGCTGGAGTCACGAGGGAGGCAAAGAGGAGGCAAATCCTACTCTGATTGAGCTAATTACCGCTGGTGTCTTATTTTCTTTTCTTTAGTTTTCTAGCCCCTCAGGCTATAATCATGTGTATTTTCTCCATTCCTGTTCATGTGTCTTCTCGCAATTATCACTGGCCCCGTGTATCTCCTAACCAATATAACCGGCCTGCTCTCGTCTATCCCACATGCTCCACTGAGATCCAACATCTAGTTTCAGGTGGCCTGTGGAACTGCCAGTCAGCTGTTCCTAAGGCTGACTTCATCTCTGGCTACACCTCCCTGCAGTCTCTGGATTTCCTTGCTCTCACTGAGACCTGGATTACTCCATTCAACACATCCACCCCAGCAGCTCTCTCCACAGCATATGCCTTCTCCCATACACCTAGACCCACTGGCAGAGGAGGTGGCACTGGTCTCCTGCTCTCTCCCAAATGGAGCTTTTCCCTCTTCAAGCTACCTAACTTCACTCCTTCCACCTTTGAGTTCCATGCCGTCACAGTAACCCATCCTATACAATTAACCATTGTTGTTCTCTACCGTCCACCAGGCGCCTTGGGGGACTTCTTGGATGAATTAGATAATCTCCTCTCACACATCCCTGAAACTGGCCCTCCCACTGTACTTCTCGGAGACTTCAACCTCCAGACAGGGAAGATAGACGAACTAACATCTCTGTTAACCGCCTTTGCTTTCTCACTGTCTCCATCCCCACCAACTCATAAAGCTGGCAATGTCCTTGATCTCATATTCTCAAGGAACTGCACTACTTCTAACCTCTCTGTAAACCCGCTCCACACATCCGATCACTTCTTCATTTCATTCTCTCTACCCCTTTCCAAACATAACAAACTAATCTCTTCTCATCCTGCGCGCCGTAACCTTCGTTCCCTCTCCCCCTCTACCATTGCCTCATCGGTGCTCTCAGCCCTCCCTTCCTCTGACTCGTTCCAACTCCTGCCTCCAAACTCTGCTGCAGAAACTCTCCTCTCTACTCTCTGATCCTCTCTGGACTCTCTCTGTCCTCTCACATCTCGGCAGGCTCGTCAGTCCCCTCCTGCTCCCTGGCTAAATTATGCACTGCGTGCTAATAGAACCGTCCTTCGGGCAGCAGAGCGGAAACGGTGGAAATCCAAACACCGTGACGACCTCCTAACCTATCAGGCTCTCCTCTCCTCTTTCTCTGCTTCAATCTCTCAGGCAAAAAGCACTTTCTTTCAAGATAAGATCCAATCTTCCTATTCCAATCCCAAAAAACTATTTTCCATCTTCTCCACCCTCTTGGACCCTCCCAAAGCCCCTCCCCCCTCCTGTCAAGCGACTTTGTTAACCACTTTGAAAAAAGGTTGATAATATTCGCTCTTCTTTTTCTGACTCACCTTTACTCACCGCTGGGTCACCAGACCCTCCTTCCACCCACACACTAACCTCCTTTTCCTCTCTCTCTCCAAGTGAGGTTCTTACCCTCATTACCTCTGCCCGCCCTACCACCTGTCCTCTGGACCCTATCCCTTCAAACCTCCTTCAGACTATCGCTCCTGATATTCTACCGTTTCTTTCCCATTTCATCAACACTTCTCTAACTTCTGGTCACTTTCCAAACAGTCTCAAGGAGGCAAGAGTAAACCCTCTCCTAAAGAAACCCACTCTCAACCCGTCTGATGTTATAAACTACAGGCCTGTCTCTCTACTCCCGTTCCTGTCTAAAACACTTGAACGCGCTGTCTTTAAACAACTCTCCTGTTATCTCCATCAGAACAACCTTCTGGATCCGCACCAGTCTGGTTTCAAGGCAGGTCACTCCACAGAAACTGCCCTCCTTGCTGTCACTGAGGAACTGCACACTGCCAAAGCAGCATCCCTCTCCTCTGTCATCATCCTGTTGGACCTGTCTGCTGCATTCGACACGGTGAACCATCAGATCCTCCTTCACACTCTTCAAGAACTTGGAGTTTCAGGCTCTGCACTTTCCCTCCTCACCTCATACCTCAAAGACCGTACCTACAGGGTAACTTGGAGAGGGTCCGAGTCCGACCCTTGTCAATTAACTACAGGGGTCCCTCAGGGCTCTGTTCTTGGTCCCCTCCTCTTCTCCCTGTACACAAACTTGCTCGGATCAGTCATTAGCCCGCATGGTTTTTCATACCACTGCTACGCTGACGACACCCAATTAATTCCGTCCTTTCCCCGCTCAGAGACCCAGGTCATCGCACCTTGTCATCTCTGCTTGTCTAGCTGACATCTCTCAGTGGATGTCTGCTCATCACCTCAAGCTCAACCTTGACAAGACTGAGCTGCTCTTCCTCCCGGGAAAAGATTGTCCCACTCTTGACCTGACAATCAACATCAGCACCTCTGTTGTTTCCCCGACTCAGACTGCAAGGAATCTGGGTGTGATCCTAGATAACAACCTGTCCTTCACTGCAAACATCGCTGCTACAACCCGTTGCTGCAGATACACGCTTTACAACATCAGGAAGATACGTCCCCAGCTGACCCAGAAAGCGACGCAGGTTCTGGTCCAGGCTCTCGTCACCTCACGCCTAGACTACTGCAACTCCCTCCTGGCTGGTCTACCTGCATGTGCCATCCGACCTCTGCAGCTCATCCAGAATGCAGCGGCTCGTCTGGTCTTCAACCTTCCTAAATTTTCCCACACCACTCCGCTCCTCCGCTCCCTTCACTGGCTTCCGGTAACTGCTAGAATCCACTTCAAGACACTGGTACTTGCGTACCATGCTGCGAATGGATCTGGCCCTTCGTACATCCAGGACATGGTTAAACTGTACACCCCAGCGCTTGCACTACGCTCTGCATCAGCCAAACGACTCGCTGCACCCTCGCTGCGAAGGGGACCCAAGTTCCCATCAGCAAAAACACGTGGGTTTGCTATCCTGGCTCCAAAATGGTGGAATGAGCTCCCCATTGACATCAGGACAGCAGAAAGCCTGCACATCTTCCGGTGCAGACTGAAAAGTCATCTCTTTCTACTCCACCTCGAGCGATAGAATTACTAACAAAGAACTGCTAACAGAGCACTTATATACTAATAAAGGACTGGCTTATCTATAGCCAGTTGAGTAGCACTTGAAATGTTTGGCTCTATGAAACCTGATGTACTTATATGATTCTATTTTCTTCAAGGTTGTGTCTTCCTGGTCGAATGTACTTATTGTAAGTCGCTTTGGATAAAAGCGTCAGCTAAATGCAATGTAATGTAATAATGATTTGGATAACACTCAAACAGTGCTTCAATAAACACTTTACATAAAAGGGACAATTACACAAAAGCACCACATGTCATAGCAGCTGTTTCAAATACAATACAACAGTTACTTTCAACAATATTTGTGCTATAAATGCAAAATAATGACTGTTGTGTAACACTACATGCAAAATGACAGACCCACTCCAGTGAAATATATCAGCCAAATGTTTATTTAACAACCAAAAACTTGCCTCAGGGGGCTTTCTAATGTGTACAGTGTATGACACCCTCTGTCCTTAGACCCTTGCAGCCAATGAGGAACAACTCCTGAAAAAAAACCTTTTAACAGGGAGAAGAAACCTCAGGGAGAGCAGCAGAGCAGGGATCCCTCTCCTAGGACGGACAGACGTGCAATAGGTGTCGTATGTACAAATAAACATGACAAAAATTCAACATAACGGGGCGAACATCAACGGAAAAGATGGAGCTCAGTTGCTTCCAACTGGAACATGCTGCTGCAGCAGGAGTAGCAACAATCCAAGCATGGCAACCTGCACCACAAGAGACACATAACGTGCATTAGTAACATGTATTCATGGGGAATGATTGCATATTAAAAAAAATGAATGATGTAAGAAAGCCATTAATATACCTACTATATTTGGAAATAATCACGGTCATTTAGGTGTGGAGGATGCTGATGTGGGGCTGAGACGTGTGCTGCCAGTCTGTCCCTATAGTGCTGACCAGCATGTCCCTCTGCACAGGTCCCTGTGGAGGTAGCGGCACTGGATCCTCTCCCTCAGTTGGCTCCAGGATGTCTCCAGCAGTGAGGCAGATGTTGTGGAGCACTGCACACACTGCTATCACCTTGGGGGAAAAGCTGTGATCCACTTCCAGGGCCTTGAAGAACATCCCTCTCCACCGTGTCTTCATCATCCCAAAAGCCCTCTCTGTAACCGATCGGGCTCTGGCATGGTGTCGGGTGAAGCGCGCCTCCACTCTACCCCTCAACGGTTCCCGGTATGGTGTGATGAGGTTAAGAGGCTCCCTCAGGCACGGGGAACCTCCATCCCCCACAATGTAATGGCCAGCTGGTGGGTAACAGCCCCTCACAAACACTGGACTGTTCCTGAGCACCCTGGTGTCGTGGACCGAACCAGGGTAGCCAACAAAAATGTCCAGGAATTTGCTAAAGCTGTCACAGATTCCCTGAAGCTGCACAGAGAAGAACAGTTTCCTGTTCAGGTAATCCTGGGCATGGGGGCTACTGGGAGCCTTGATGCAGATGTGGCATCCATCTATAGCTCCCACACAGTGGCTGAAGGCTGGGCTGTTGGCAAGGCGATGAAAGCCATTGCCAACTTCAGCACACTGTGCCTGTGTGGGGAAATGGATGACCTTCTCCTACAAACATAATATTGCCTCACACATCCTGTGGACAATATCGAAAACTGTGGTCTTGGGCACATCAAAAACCCTGGAGACAACCGAATAGGACAACCCATGTGCCAGCCAGTAGACCACCAGGAGGACCTCCACATGCTGAACTCAGCCATGGTTCTTCTCCCTCCTGAGAAGGGTCATCAGGGCCTCGATAGATTCCCTCGACAGGCGGTAGTCAAATCTAAGACCTTTGGACTGATCCATATAGATTTGCACCACAGGGACATGGTGGTTTGGGTTGGTGTACATGTTGATCCTCTCCTGTAGAAGACAAAACAGGTGTAAATAGTAAAAGGTTAAAACACATCAATATTGTGGCTTTCCTTTATTTTTTTAAACAGTGATGCATATTTGTTGTGTAAGGCAAGCACATGGGAGGAGATAGCCTTCAAGTTTGCTATAAATAACCAATACTGGAAATATGTT
Source organism: Gymnodraco acuticeps (assembly GCF_902827175.1). Lineage (NCBI taxonomy): Eukaryota > Metazoa > Chordata > Actinopteri > Perciformes > Bathydraconidae > Gymnodraco > Gymnodraco acuticeps. Next base: position 490,548 of record NW_022989828.1, on the reverse strand, counting down.
TGTTGGCTAAACCATAAGACAATTTTCTGTCAGAAAGCCCTCAAAGCTAACTTCACCCAGGTACACAGAAACACAAATAACATAATGGTATATTTCTCTTTCAATACATGTTAGTTGAAGAAAACAGTATCAGTGTCTTATTTTATATTCATCACAGTGAATGCTGAACTTGATGGGCCCACCGGTGGGTCCGGACCATGACATGAAACACTGGCTTGCTTGTATCAAATCAATACATCCCATACATCATTGGAACGGGGAGAGTTTCAGCTACAACACTAACTAAATCATTTCCATCTCCAGTAAACACAGCCTACATGGCAAGCATTTTTATAATATACAGTAATGTAAAATAAACACTATCTTTGAACTTATGGCCAAAAATAATATGAAATTCACCCCTGGTGTCATTCTGTCTGTCATCCCTTCATTCTACTTGCGTTGACTGTTCAAATGAGATGTCAACCATCAAAATTGGATAAGGGGTTCTAGAGATATCACTGTGCAAAACACACCGGTCAATTTTGACCGAAAATAGCATGGGAAGGGGGGTAGGACCTAACACAAGAGAAGGGTTAATGTACAACATATTGTTCACTGTTGCACACGTTCATAAAGCATACAACAACACAATAACAGCGTGTATTAATGATGCGCTTATAGTAGTCCACTTTCGGAAAGTTGTAGTTCAGCAGATGCACTGGCGCATCATAAACACGTCAGATAGTGAAAGTGCAGTCGATTCTCTAAAGTACCGCAGTCTCTTCTCCAAAGTCCTTTTGAATTCTCCTATCCACTATCCCTTAACCCCGTGACGTTTCACTCAGAGGTCAAGGAATAGGAGATAGGGTTAGAATTTAGGAGCTGATTTTTAAACTATCCGAACGCAACCCCTGTCTGCCATGTGTGTATTTGTTTCCTGTCTGTGTGTTCCCTCCTGTGTGACTGATTCTGTTCACCTGTGTCTCTGTGTTTCCCTCCCCAGCTGTGTCTTGATTGGCCATGTGTGTATTTAAGTTCTTGTTTTCTGTTGGGGTTTCGTGGGTTCCTTGTTGTGCTTAGAAGGAGATAGAGTTCCTGTCTGGTTTTTTGTTGATCCTGTTTCCTTGAATACAGTTTTTTGCTGTTAAACATTCGTCTGTCTGCATTTGGGTCCTCCCTGCGCTGCTCAACCTTAATAGCATTTCTAAAACGAGAAACTTCAAAGACAATCCCGGGGAGAAAATGCTAATCGGGAGAGATTCAAACTCAATTGGTCTTGATATTTGTATTCTCTTTTGCCTCTTAAGACAAGTGACCTGTATTAATGCATACAATTATCATAGTATTATTTCTCAAAAAGAAATATTAGACATTCTCCCGTAGTTTTAATGTGTTTTTGGTTGAAAAAGAAGATACTTTTGCCAGACCCCACATTTGTTCTTATTCAGCTACTGAAGAAACAAAACAGGACACTTATTGTACCAAATGTACTGTTTTTCGTATCACAAAGGATATTCTTACTCTCAACACGACAAATCCTACTCCTTATGCCTAATCGTAGGCGATCCAACCAACAAACTTAACAAGGACTAGCCAATCAGAGCTACTTGTGTTCTTGTGTTATGCCTTTAAAAATATTCAAGTAAAACCTCAGTGTATATTTTATTTTTGAATATTAACCAGTAGGTTTACTCTTCTATGGCTCAGGAAAAAATTTCAACAACAAAATGGGATTTGTGTTCCTCCGCAGCATCTGTCACGGTCCTGACAAGAAACCGATTCAACCAACAAACTTAACAAGAACTAGCCAATCAGAGGCAGCGTAGGGCGGGTTCTGGCTTAGCCATAGTTGCAAAATGTGTACTTTTGAAGAAAATGCCCCCAAAAGGATAGGCGTTTGGTTTTCGGACTGTCGCACAACTTCCAATAGTCCGATATTATTATAGTACGTTGATCGTTACACTTATCGATTTCTTTAGTCGCTATACGACAGTATACACAATCAGACTATGCTAGAATTACATTTTAATAAATAAAACAAGTACTGCATACGTGGAATTTGTCTTTCTTTGGCATCTCCTGGTAGCAATTTCCCAAAAGAAACTCCGGCCAAAAGCATTATAATGCTTCAAGATTTTAGGGAGCTACTTGTGTTCTTGTGTTGTGCCTTTAAAAATATTCAAGTAAAACCTCAGTGTATATTTTATTTTGGAATATTAACCAGTAGGTTTACTCTTCTATGGCTCAGGAAAAAATGGGATTTGTGTTCCTCTGCAGCATCTGTCACGGTCCTGACAAGAACCCCACAGATTATGATGGCAATGAGTGACAGAAATGTTCCCAGTAGAGACAGGGGAAGGAGGGGAAATGTGTGCCTTGCCCCCCCCCCCCCCCCTCTCCCCTCTTCTTCCAGGCTCCCAGCGGATAATGGATTTTACTGTACTATTAGGCGAGAATGAAAGGATGGTGTGACAGTTTGCGTTTCTCTCTGAGGAGAGTGTATAATCTCCCGGCATGAATTTGCATTAGTCCGTCATCTGATAGAAAGGGCGTTTATGTTTGGGCAAGTCGATATAATAAGGCTTATAATGGGATGTTTAGGTCAGAAGACATCTGTCATGTGATTTACAGTGAGGATAACTCTATCAACTACTTTTTCTTCATTGTTACGTTCGCTCCTGGACTAGGGGTTGTTTTGTAACCAAAAAGTAAAGTGGGCTCACCAGCCAATTTGCAAAGTAATCTAATGATAAACAACTTTCCTATTAAAGAAAGTGACTAAAGTACACAAGATACACTGGAGCACATCTCCTAATCTTTAAAGGAGACCTATCATGCAAAATGCACTCTTGTACATCTCACCAAGTGTCAGGAAACACAACCCTCTCTCTTTTCCTCCATACCCAAATCTCTAAAACGGGGCTGCAACGGATCTGATACAGACTGATCCAGATTTGCAATAGAGTGGCGAAGTCACGCCCATCTACTTCCGCCCCATGGGACCTTATTTCGGAAAAATTATGTATTGAAGTCAAAGGAGAGAGAAAACGTATCTTTCGATCCCGTTTGAATTGTGCCATGAATTACACATATGATGTTTGTCAATCTTAAAAAATCATTTCCATGTCAAAAAAGTCACAGTTTGTCTTAAAACTGGTGACATATAAGCAGTGTTGTGCTAGTTACTGAAAACCAGTAACTAGTTACCATTACTAGTCACTTCATTTAAAAAGTAACTCAGTTACTTTACTAGTTACTTAAACCCAAAAGTAATGCGTTACTGTGAAAAGTAACGTTTTAGTTACTTGAAAAAAGGGCTCCCATTAATGCCCTTATAGCCTTCATTTCAGTACTGTTATTGCATTGGAGAATAATACAATCTGTTGATCAACTTGACATGCATTATATGCAATCTAGATTGTATCGATATTAGCTGGCTTTCCATTTTTGTATATTCTTTCTCCAGGTAGTTGGAAAAAGTTTTCCGTCCCATATGCCGTGTGCCGCCCGGACATGGTATCATGCTAACTAGCTCCCTGAAAGCGGGTGACTCCACTGTAGCAATAGCCTGCATGTGTTCTACAACATACCGTGCAATGGCTTTATCGACTTTTCCCTGGCTAGCAGTCCCTTGGTTAAAATCCAGCCGCTGTTGCTTAGGTGGAGGTGGAGTGGCGTCGGCTGAGTCTCTGTGGTCTTAGCTACTAGCTTCGTCCCAGCATGTTGTTTTTGCATTTGAATTACTGGTTTGGGCAGTAGATAGGATCTTTGACCCGCCAGGACACAACTTACATTTAACAGAAACTTTATTTTCTTTGTGCTCGACAAAAGTGAAATAGTGAGAATATCTCCAGGTGGAGAAACTAGACTTGAGCTCCGCCGCCGCCATGATAGTCTTGTTAGTAAACAACACAAACACGCCCACAGCCCGTCTCCGCATGTGACACAGGAAGTATCTAAGTACATTTACTCAAGTACTGTACTTAAGTACAGTTCTCATCTCTGTTCGCCTGGCTGTTGACTATATAAAAAAAACTAACGGAGTAACGCACTATGTAGTAACGGTAACTGAGTTACTGAATGTAAAAAGTAATGCGTTAGAGTACTAGTTACTGTCAAAAATAACGGCGTTACAGTCGTTACAGTCTTATATGCAGTGTTGGGACTAACGCGTTACTTGTAACGCGTTAGTCCCAACACTGCATATAAGACTATGAAAAATACGCAACTAGAAAGACTACAAATCCCAGAGTCCCGTAAGTGATGTCATAACTGTTTTCCTCCACTAAGAGATAGCTAAGATCAGCGCCATATAGATATAATCTACCTATATGGTGCTGGCTAAGATAAGATCACTTTAACAAGATGCCTGTGTGCTTAGTACCAGGTTATCATACCAGCAATGGGTCTTGCTCGTTCTTTCGCTTCCCGTCTGATGAAAGGACCAGGAGTGGCTGATCAAGTTAGCTACCTAGCTAGTAGCTAGCACGTTAGTTATCATTACAGCCTTGTCATTTTTATTAGCCTTAACATGAAGTAACATGAAGTAACCCAACATGTTAAACAGTAAGAGTAGTAGTCATATTTCGTGAACCCTTTGAAGAGTACTGTCACCGGTGTGATCATTCTATAATACACCAGTTAAGCTCGGGGGAGAAATGCTAATGCTAACGCTACATTAGCATCGGCGATCTTTTCTACTTCATGCTATCTGCACAAATGGTTGACATTAAACATTAAAAAGACCAGGCAGTTCAGAGATAATCAAAGGCAGGCAGCTTTGCATGACATTCTTCTGGACGTGTTTCATTGTGGTGATAGTGAGGGTAGTCAATCATCTTGGTGACGTGTGTTGTTCTGCGAGACGGGATATGTAGTTCATTGAGCGTTTCACACAAACAAAAGTGTTACTTCACAGTTTTACGACACATTGTTATTTTGTTGACTTGCAAAATTATCTTTTAAATGGACAAACATCATATGTGTAATTCGTGGCACAATTCAAACGGGATCGAAAGATAATCTTTCTCTCTACATTGACTTCAATGCATAATTTTTCCGAATAAGGTCCCATGGAGGTACCCGGAAAAGGAGGGACTTCGCCTCTCTATCTCTGACGTCAGGAAGGAGGAGCTCCGACTATATGGGCAACTCTCCACCTATCAGGGGAATGAGAGGTTGCGTGGCATGGTGACAGCATGGTAACAGCATGGTAACAGCATGGTAACAAGTGCTGTGTCGGTCGCGAACGAGCCGGCTCTTTAAAGTGAACGAGCTGGTTTTTTGTTTTTTTGCGGAGGGATCTAGATCGGCATGAAGGCACATTATGCAATGTGCACATTATCCCGCTTATTACACGGCCACATTCTCAACAAAGTAACGACATGACTCCCAATATTAATTGAAATGCTTTTATGGATTTAGAAAATGATTTTATTGATTTAAAAAATAGTTGTATGTATTGATTTAAATTGACATGCAGAAAAGTAGTCCATTGTTACTGTTTGAACTACGTAGCAACGGCAGGAACTGCTTCGATAGTGTTTTTGAGGAGCTTTTTGATTACAGATTTGAAAACATCGCTGCTTGCTTTAAAAGTAGCACAATTCATGATGTCAAACCTTGGAAAGTATCTAGATATCCCTGCCCTAATGCCAAAGGAACTGCACACTGAATATGTGTCGCCGTTTGATGTCTATGTCTGGACCGCTGCGTAAAAAGGAGGGTTTCTGCCCCGTTACTTCTCTTCTTACTTCTATAAGAATAAAACACGGAGGACGGAGATCTCTTTTTCTCCCCCTCTTCTCCCTGCTGCAGCCTAGCAGCTGATCTCAGAGCACGCTCCCCTCTCCTGCAGGGGGGCGTGGTCAGCTGCAGCTCACAGAATCATATATATACTTTATATAGATATGGCCCTACAATATATTGTTCAAATATAGCATGATAGGTCCACTTTGAGTAATACAAGACAGAATGATGATGATCTCCGCGCTACAGCTGCTCCGTGCATGCATGCAGTGACATGTAATATCCAAGGATTAGAGACGGTTGGATGCTGCTGTTTTGAGCATTGCAATATATTTATTTTCACTATGTTATTTATTTATGATTACCCTTGGGCTCAGCAAAGATTTTATGTCAGCTGTTGCTGTCTTTTTTTCTATAGCTAATAGTTACTGAAATAGAGCCCTGCTGTTTTGTCAGGGCCTTTTCTTTAAATACAATTTTAAAATGTCCATACAGTAGCACCTTTTTTTAAATAGTTGTTATAGGTGTTGCTATCTTTTTTGTGTAGCGTGGTTCTACAAGCAAGTCAGTGCATTCACTGGGTGGTATCAGAGAGTTACAAGGGTCTGTAAATGCAATGAAAACAAATACAAATCAAAAAATACAAATCATTTATATTAAACATGTAATTTTTACTTTTGAATACTTCAGTACAAAGGATGTATTGAATAATTTAAGTGATATATGTGTACACATATAAATCATTCATAAAATAGGGCTACATTTGATTTAATTATAAAAGGTATAATATGTGGTAAACTGAAGAGCCGTTTGGGAGCCGACAGAGCCGGCTCTTCTAGGTGAGCCGAGCCAAATGATCCGGCTCACCAAGAAGAGCCGGAATTCCTATCACTAGATGGTAACAGCATGGTAACATGACGCTCGTGCAGAATCAGCCCTTGTGAAGACAGCGCTGGAATAGAGCAAATAGAGTGAAATGAGGCATGGCTAAAATGCAGGATCTGTTTGGTATTTTGAAAAACTTCACAGACATGTTTCATATAGGTATGGCCCTACACCACACATGCAGCCCAGAGGAGAAGGGGGGAGACTGCAACCTTCCTCAGGTCCTTTATTGAGGCCCTGATTGGGGATTGGGAGCACGTGGGGGAGAGGCTGCACCTGGAGACAATCAGAGGGAGAGAGAGACACATGGCACAGCACGTAACTGAAGTTACGTACTGTAACTCCAGCTTCTATGAGTATAGGCGTAGTAAGAATGACAATCAATGACACTCATGTTGAGAACATAGTTCTTCATGTGTTTAAATCAGCTCAACACCCGGTCATTTTAGGTTACCCTTGATTACTTTTGCACAATCCTGTCATCGATTGGCGGTCAGGAAAAGTACAAGATTGGGGAATGTTGTGTAAACGATCAGAGTGAGTTGGTACTGAGGAAGATCTCCACTTCTAAAGCGGACTGTCACAACGAACCTCTTTCTGACTATTTCTCTGATTACCCTGATTTATCAAAGGTCCCTGCATGTTATCATGATCTAAAGGAAGTCTTTAGTAAAGCTAGGGCGAGTGCACTACCATCCCATCGGCCTTATGATTGTGCTATAGAATTGTTGCCAGGATCCATGATTCCCAAGGGCCGTCTGTACTCCCTGTCAGCTCCAGAAAAGGGGTCCATGAAGGATTAGATCGACACCTCGCTCAAGGCAGGACTCGTCCGACCGTCTTCCTCTCCTGCCGGAGCGGGCTTCTTCTTTGTGAAGAAGAAAGCTGGGTCTCTCCGTCCCTGCATCGATTACAGTCCACTGAATGACATCACGGTAAAAAACAGATACCCCCTCCCTCTCATCGACTCTGCTTTTGACCTATTGCAGGACGCTAAAGTGTTCACACAACTGGATTCACGCAACGCTTTTCATCTGGTAAGAATAAGGGAGGGGGATGAGTGGAAAACTGGATTTAATACCCCGTCAGGACATTACGAGTACCTCGTAATGCCTTTCGGGTTAACTAACGCCCCAGCAGTTTTCCAGGCGCTGGTCAATTATGTACTCAGGGAGTTTTTGAACGTGTTTGTCTTTGTGTATTTGGATGATATTTTAATCTTCTCTCCGGATAAGGAGACTCATGTGCAACATGTCCACCAAGTACTACAGCGCCTACTGGAAAATCACCTGTTCGTAAAAGCAGAGAAGTGTGAGTTCCATGCATCAACTGTCTCATTCCTGGGGTTCATCATTTCTCCTGGACAAATCCTGATGGACCCTGCAAAGGTCAGTGCAGTGGCAGACTGGGCCACCCCCACCAATAGGAAGAAGGCACAGCAGTGTTTGGGGTTTGCTAACTTCTACAGACGATTTATTAGGAACTTTAGCTCTGTTGCTGCTCCCCTTCATGCACTGACCTCATGGGGTTAACTTTGTGTGGGGCCCCAGGGCCGAGGAGGCTTTTAATGAGTTAAAAAGAAGGTTTACCACAGCTCCCATACTGACTCATCTCACTCTGCATGACCCTAATATCATAACATGTGTGTTCTGGATAATCACAGAACGGACGATCGTCCTTATTATTATGCCGTTCAAACCAATTATTTAAATGTGTTTGTTAAATTTGGCATCATGTAAGTTGCACTGATGGGTCCACACACTGCTCCCCTGCCCTCCTGTTGATAGTTCACGAGCGTCAAGCTTCCCAAACCCCCCCCCGCCCCGTTGCCCGTTGATAATTCTCGTTCGTCGGCACGCTGGTCTAGTTTATATAGTTCTCGTCTTCCCCTGTCTCGTTGCCAGATTGTCTTGTGTGTTCCAAGCATTCCAGCGTTAAGATCATTTGTCAATGTCCATAGAGTTATCGTCCATAGAGTTAGATTAAGTAAGTCGTTTTTTGATAGTATAGGTTGAACAGTTTATTGAGTGTTTGTTTTGTTGCTTTATGTATTCAGTTTGTTGTTACCTGATTACATTAAAACACTTTGTTTGTCTCTGCATCGTGCATTTGATTCCACGCCTTTGTACAGCCTTAACAGTCTGCTGATATAGATATTCAAATAAATTAGTAATATTAACAGTTCATATCTGTTTACAGACACGTTTTGACCCAATTCACCTAAATACCAAGGACTGTATCTGCGCTGCCTCATTTAAATGAACACTTTCTGTGTATCTCCATACACCTGTGCACTGAGAACTCTGCATTGGGGACCAAATACCACATCAACCGGCAAAGCCAATTTCAAGGTCAGGGAATACCTAATGGCCTGAGCAATTTTCTTGCACTGCCTTGAAAAAATAAATCCTTAGCAATCTCTCTACATGTCTTATCATACAACGACTTGGCAAAAACAATCCTCAGTCCTAATTAGTAATTGCTAATATATGTCTGTGTCACATGAAGTCATTAACCCTCATTTGAACCCACAGCTCCACAATGTATGCTTTTCTGACAATAACAGACTTCCCAACAGATAAATTATGCAAAATGTATTGAGTATTATCGTACTGAGACTTGAGCTAAGACAATGAATATTCTATAGGATTAGAATTGTATTCACTATGTAAATTAACACCTCTGAGTTTTAGAACAACTTCTGCTTTACCTAAGTGGGAATGAAGGGCTTATGGGAAAAATGTCGGATTTTAACCCACAGAATTGCAAGAAGACAGTTCACATATTCGCCCAGCGAGCCACTGGGTTGTCTCTACATCAGGGGTGCCAAAACTTTTTCAGCTTGGGAGCTTCTTTTAAAATGACCAAGCCCAAATGATCTACCCTGCCCAATCTGTGTTGCGAGTGTGGCAGGGGGATCTACCCACACTGCCTTTGCGATCGACGTATTGGGCACCCCTGCTCTACATAATAAGATTTGACTGCGGAAATACATATGAGGGGAAATGGGGATTGTAGCAGGTTGTTTTTGTGTGAGGAGAATGGATAATCTACAGCTGGGGTGGGGAACCTCCGGCCTCCGGACCGCGAGACCATTTGGTACGGTCCTCGAGGTAATTTATAAACACACGCAAAAAAGAAAAAAATTAAAGAAATCTAGACCGCAAAATAAATAAACAAGTGAGTGCCTGTTTTTCCTGGCCAAGGTCAGGGTCCTTGAACACAACACGAGCCATCACGTGGTATCTGTCTCGTCTGACAGGGATGCAGTGCTGACGGAGAGCACCAGAATGCCGCTCCGGCACTTCAGAAAGTGCAGTACCGATAAGGAGCCGTACACATGCCGTAGTTTGTGCGTGGCTGTGTCTTTAGTTGAAAGCCCAGTGGCGATCTGTTCATCTGTCATACTGATCATACAGTCAATAACTTTGTTGTTATTAGCATCTGGTTAGCTAGCTATGCTAACGAATATAAGAAGCTTTTTCTACAACCAGTGAGGTAAAGGCACATCTTTACATGATCATTATAGTTATAAAAAACAAGAGAATAAAGTAAACAGGTATAAAATACTAAATGACGGTAACAAAAAGTTGTTATTAATAAAAAAGAATACAGTTTGAAAGGAGAGTGATTTGTAAAATGTCCATAAAGAAAAAGTAAATCTGTTTACAGTTCTGTTTCAAATGGGTGTTGAGAGATGTTTCCATAGATCTCTTCATGTTGCTCTCAAAGTGCACCAGATTGATGCTTTCAACTTCAATATTTAAAACAAATCTTCCCGGGGGAGGATGCCCCCGGACCCCCCTAGAGGAGGTGAGGTCCCCCCCACTTAAATCATGTCCACATGGATAGGAAACTAAATACATTTGCACACATCTTGTGTCCATATCTTTCTGTTGTGGTGGTCACGCCACACCGTGCACGTGCATGCATGCGTGAGTCATGGTGAGATATCTGGATTAAGAGGTTGCTTTTTCTTTGCACAGCATGAAAGAAAGGCGAAATGAATGGGCTGTTATTTTAGTATTTTTAAGCAGAGGTCAATAATTTGTACGGCCCTCGGAGGATGTTGAACACATTGAAATGGCCCTTGAGAGAAAAAAGGTTCCCCACCCCAGATTTATAGGCATGGATTTACATTAATCTGCTCTTCTGTGGAGCTGGCTTGGCACAGAAAATAAGACTTATGAAGACATCAGCTATTCGGCTCTCTGTCAAACTGTATGCACATGAAACTCAGTGTGAGAGTGGAGAAAAAAAATGAAGACATCGATCATGATTTGGTTCGTAAACAGCGGGAACAGATTATACTGAGTGTGTGTGTGCTTGGTTTACTGGGCTCTCATTACCTGTTACATTAAAAGCAACAACACATTCTAAGGGAAGTTTACAGTACATATCACAGCATTCACATTTGAATGTCACTATGTGTTTGGAAATGTCCGTAAGGCTGAGCTTTGCATACTGATGAGCATGCTTCGACAGAATACAGTATATGCTTACTTAGCTCCAAGCCAAGAAAGCTAATTTCACTCTAAAGATTAAGGTAACAATTTTGCATCTTAATCCCCCGTAACATGTAGTCAGAAGGACACGAGCAGTGGAACAGTGAGCGGGTCAGGGGTCTTCAAATGCTTAGAAAGTGCTTACTTGTTTGAATATGAATTGCTCTTTGCGGAAGTTTTGATAATAAATTGGAATATTCTTTGTTTCCTATCAACCAAAGCACGATCATATCTGACCGTGCCATACCAGAATAAAGAAAGCATCAACGGAGAGCTTATGACATGTATTATAGTTTCCACCAATCTGCGAAAAATAACGCCTTCCAGGAATGCTTTTGTCAAGGAAATTAAATGTATAAATAGTGATACAGAAGTGTTTGACAGCACATGTTCTGCATACTGTAGGAATCAAAGCCCCAGGGACATACAAAAGGGAAGCAGCAGGCCCTAATCAATGGGATATTTAAATACATTATTTGAAGAGACAGGCCTACACAAACATATGGCATTCATATACGTATGGATTAATAAACTGAAAGCAAGAGGCTGAAGATGTGGAAAGAGGAAACAACAAGAAGGTTATTAGCATGTCAAGGCAAGGCGGACATCTGGTGAGTCCATTTTTTCATTTATGGGTTTTTGATTAGTTTAAAATTAGGGATTCAATTCAATGTCTGGATATCTCAACAATACCACTGGAGAGTAGGATTTTGAGTGTTTTATAGAGAGGCGAAGTCACGCCCATCTACTTCCGCCCCATGGGACCTTATTTCTGAAAAAGTATGTATTGAAGTCAATGGAGAGAGAAAGAGTATCTTTCGATCCCGTTTGAATTGTGCCACGAATTACACATTAGTTTGTCAATCTTAAAAAATCATTTCAATGTCAAAAAAGTCACAGTTTGTCGTAAAACTGTTGAAATGTAATGCTGCGTTCACACCGGACGCGATGCGATGTTGGGGGCGGCGCGATTACATGTAAAGTAAATGCAGAGACGCGGACAGACGCAAATTCGCTCCGACGGCGAGCATGAAGCGGTGGACGAATCACGCGATTGAGGCGCTTGAACGGTGCCGCATCAAACGCGAGAGTTCAACTCGAGCGTCAAATTCACGTGACGCGTTCTCGCGGAAGCCAATCAGCGGTGAGGATCTCAGCCTGCCGTCACTGACGTTCAACCAGAAAACATCAGCCGTTAGCTCTTAGCCCTCAGAGCTCCTCATATCTGTTCAGAAACTAGACAAAAGTTAAACAAGTACAAACCACAGACTGCCTGTGTCATGGCGAATACAGTCGCTGGTTTATTTATGTCTGTAGGCCGTTGTTGTGAGTGTGGACAGTCGGAGCATATACTGCGTTAGCTTAGCCGATCTCCATTCCGAAAACACGCATTTTAAAAGGTGTTTCTCTCCCGTCTGTCTGCAAACTCAAAGCATTAATTCATGGTTTTTACTAACCGGTATCAACATGTTGTTACTTCGGCATAATTTAGAAACGTGTATTACAATTAAATCACTGTAAAATATGTTCATTTTGTTGTAGTTGTAGCTCCCGAGCCAGCACGTCTTGTTTGAATGATGCGAGTAAACACAGCTGGCAGCCGCGGCGAAACTCGAGCGATTAGAGCAAAGCGAATATTCACATCGCGTCCGGCGTGAACGCAGAATAAGACTGTTGAAACTGTTGAAATATAAGACTATGAAATATACGCAACTAGAAAGACTACAAATCCCAGAGTCCCGGTCCCACATGCTGGCTCTCACGGAACCGACTAACTCCCCTTGTGTGTGTGTGTGCAGCTCTCAACGTGCCCAGACTTGGAGTGATTTTCACCTCTTTTAATACTTTCCGCCTCATCCTGAAAGAAAGAAGGGAAATGTTCCAACGTGACGGCCGTCTGGGTGTGTGGTGCGAGACGGGAGATGTGGTTCATTGAGAGTTTCACACAAACAAAGTGTTACTTCACAGTTTTACGACACATTGTTATTTGTTTGACTTTCAAAATTATCTTTTAAATTGACAAACATCATATGTGTAATTCGTGGCACAATTCAAACGGGATCGAAAGATAACCTTTCTCTCTCCATTGACTTCAGTACATAATTTTTCTGAATAAGGTCCCATGGAGCTCCCCGAAAAGGGAGGGACAAACTCTATATTCTCTCTATTTTCCATATCTCTGGAACCCATTGGTCGATTTTGGTGATTGACACCTCATTTGAACCGTTAGAGCCAATAGAATCTAAGGGAAGTTCCTAAATTCACCTACACTTTACCATTGAGGAGTGAGAGTGATGCGCACACAGTTTGCCCAAACCGAAAGCTAAGTTACGCTCTGAAACTGAAAACTAGGCTTATTGCCATATATATGATGATGGATTATCAGTAATAACCCTAACTAACCCTAGTAATCATTTCAAAGTGACACAGAGACATTGGATTAACCTTCAGCAGCGTTTATCTGCGTTATAATGCCAACTTTGATCAGAACACAGCAAAGGTAAGACGTATTTTGCCGTTTTGGCTAATTAAAGTGAAGTTGTGTGTTTTCTTTGCTGGCTTTCGCTGCCGCGAGTGTTGGTCGCACAGTGATGATACTTATACCATTGGAATTCGGAGAATCTCAGCTTTCAGATGATATCTTGTTTGTGCAGATCCGATGAAGTATAAAATATTTCTACCGTGAGTTATGTGCTAAGTGCGTTCGCAATCTTTCGCTTAGTGCTAGTTCAGAGGCTAGGCGTTGTGTTTTGTTTCGGTAAAAATGGTTCATATCGTCAGGTAGCTGAGTTTATTCCCGTAAAGTGGGTATGACACATTCATAGTTTGTGAAATGTTAAGAAGCCCTCAGACGCTGGCAGGGGCACCGGTTTAACAGGTTAACTGTTATTGCTCAGGTTAATCCCTCCCCCTCTGTGGAGTCTATTTTTTATATAACATTACAAGACTGATTCTTATTATTACATTATATGCTTATTGTGCTCATGAGATTGCTATGACTATAAAATAAATAGATACAATCACTAATCCCAGGTTATGATGGGTTGGATATGAAACGAAGGGAATAGTCATAGCAGAGTTTTAGCTTGCAATAGAAATGTTGCAAAAGCCAGGTGCAGACACTGTAAGAAGACAAAGAGTTATTGAGGCCTTGAGCAGCGTGTGAGCTCCTCTCCTACGCATAACTGGGAATCGACATAATGGTGATTCCACTATCGATCCTCGAAAACTTTAGCAAAACAAATTAAGTAGGGTAGCGACTAGAGTATGGAGGGACCTTCACCGGCCGAATGCTGATTGGAATTTGTGTTGCCAAGAGACATTATCTAAGTCTGTGCACCAACCAGGGAGACCAAAGTCTAAACCACGGTTCTCCCCATCTAGTCTCAACCAATCATAAATGCACGGCCAGAGCCCTGAATAATAAAAATGTATTGTCGCACGAGGTTCGGGCTTTTTCCGGAAATAGAGTGACAGATTACAGCTTTGCTGCCTGTGATTTCTGTGACCTGATGGAGTCCTTGGCCAAGTGATATATATATTTTGCTCTCTTTTAATAAATAGTTGAACTTAGAAGTTGTTTGTCTTTCCTGGAATAAAAGAACACGACACCTCCGACGTAAGCCTGAAGTATTGGTTCTAGTGATGGGAATTCCGGCTCTTCTTGGTGAGCCGGATCATTTGGCTCGGCTCACCAAGAAGAGCCGGCTCTTTCGGCTCCCAAACGGCTCTTCAGTTTACCACATATTATACCTTTTATAATTAAATCAAATGTAGCCCTGTTTTGACTAATGATTTATATGTGTACGACATATATCACTTAAATTATTCAAAACATCCTTTGTACTGAAGTATTCAAAAGTAAAAATTACATGTTTAATATAAATGATTTGCTGTGGCCAATTGTTTTCATTGCATTTACAGACCCTTGTAACTCTCTGATACACCACCCAATGAATGCACTGACTTGCTTGTAGAACCACGCTACACAAAGCAGATAGCAACACCTATAAAAATGTAAGCATAGACATTTTAAAAAAGGGGCTACTGTATCGACATTTTAAAATTATATTTAAAGAAAAGGCCCTGACAAAACAGCAGGGCTCTATTTCAGTAACTTAACTATAGAAAAAAAGATTATCTTTGCTGAGCCTAAGGATAATCATAAATAAATAACAGTGAAAATAAATGTATTGCAATGCTCAAAACAGCAGCATCCAACAGTCTCTAATCCTTGGATATTACATGTCACTGCATACATGCATGGAGCAGCTGTAGCGCGGAGATCATCATAACATTCTGTCTTGTATTACTTAAAGGTAGGGTATGTACATTTGAGAAACCGGCTCGAGATACACTTTTTGTTATATTCCATGGAATGCTCTTAACATCCCGATAGCAATTAATATCTTAAGTGTTTTGACAAAAAATCCATAAAAAATGTCATCTGTGGAAGCCAAAGTACTGTAAAAAGCACGACCAATCATTTGAGCCGGCCCGGCTAAAGTAACTGGATGGCCTACCTGCCTGTCAGCCTTCCATCTGTGCACAAACTTATCTCGTGCCCTCATTGGTCATGTGCGCGTTCGTGTGTGTTGGAGGAGGGGCTCTGTAAGGAAGTGGCAGATTTTCTCCGGTCGTGTATTTTCAAATTCTAGCGATCTCCAGCCGGTTTCTCAAATTTACATACCCTACCTTTGACAACAAAAAACGGCTCGTTCGTGGGCGTGAGCCGGCTCCCGTCGTTCACTTAAAAGAGCCGGCTCTTTGAGCCGGCTCGTTCGCGACCGACACATCACTAATTGGTTCTTGCCGGGCAGCCGAGTGGGGTCAGCTAAGAACCGGTTTTCGGTACCGAGAGCCGGCTCCGCTTGTGGAGTCTATTTTTATATAACATTAGAAAGACTGATTCTTATTATTACATTATAAGCTTATTGTGCTCATTTTATGTTGATGTGACATTGGAATAAATAGAAAAAATCACCAATCCCAAGGTTTGATGGGTTAGATAGGAAACTAAGGGAAAAGTCACAGAAGAACGTTTTTATCTTGCAATACTAAAGTAGCAAGGTCAAGTGCAGACACTGGAAGAATACAAAGAGGTAGTCAGAACAGGACTTCGCTCCGGCCTTGAGGTGTATGTGAGCTTCGCTCTCACGCATAACTAGGAACCAGTATAATGAAGGTTTTCCACTATATCTGTAGAGACTTAAGCGAAAACAAATCAATAGGATAGCGGATAGAGTAGGGAGGGACTTCGCCGGCCGGCCGAATGCTGATTGGAAGGTCGCGTTGCCAAGAGACTTTGTCTAAGTCTGTTCACCAACAGACAGAGCCAAAGTCTAAACCAAGGTTACTCTCCATTTAGTCCCAATCATAAATGTACGGGCAACGCCCTGTGTGATCAAATGTATTGTCGCACGAGGTCCGGGGCTCTTTACGGATATAGTGGTTACAGATTACGACACGATGCGGTGGAAACAGGAAGAACCAGAGCTTAATCAGGCCCTGGAACCGGTTTGGTGGAAAAGGGGCATTTCTGACTCTTGAGAGGAACTTTCTGATCATGTAACCATTAACTGTGTTATTTATTCCAATGTATGTCTTATCATAGCATAGTTGGAAGTGGAATTTGTTTGACTTTTCAAGTACAAATTAAAATTAGAGTTGTTTGATTTGCTCTACCACTGAATCCATCTTGTCTACATACGGTTCATTCAAGGTACAACCGGTACGTAGCCAAGTGCAAGGGCATTAAACAGAGAGGACAATTGGACTTGCTGTAATCTCTGTGTCCAGGAGATAGACAGCAGTAAGCAGAGTGACCGCTCTGAGAGAGGAGGGGATTACTGTGTGTGTGTGTGTGTGTGTGTGTGTGTGTGTGTGTGTGTGTGTGTGTGTGTGTGTGTGTGTGTGTGTGTGTGTGTGTGTGTGTGTGTGTGTGTGTGTGTGACAGAGAGATACGTTTTATCTCTGTGCTGAGAATATGTTAGAATGCAGTAACTCACAATAGGATATTAATGAATGTGAACTATACAGTATAACAGCTAATATAATTGTAGCAACTATAATTGGTGAAAAGTCAATTTGATTAAAATGGCACCTGCCATAGTTGATTATGGCAGAATAAAAAAGAGGCACCTGCAGGCTATGAGATCCTGTTTTTTTTTTCAGATGCCAGTGGAATAGTAAAATGTAAGATAGTCCAGTAACTAAAGCACCATCTGGAGTGTAATTCCACAAGGCCTTTATCTATGGCTTAGTGCCTACATTCATATAAATGATGTGTATGTAATTGAAGATCAGGATTATTTAGGTGCCAATAATAGTTATTGTATCAGTAAGGTTCTTCATTGATGACGAAACGGGAGTGAAAGTTGTAGTAAATGACCAGAACCAGTTGAAACACAAGTAAGTAGCGGACCAATAACATAACCATAGTAATATAAGGTATATTAGTACATTTGTTGGCATGAAGAAAGTTTGTAAATTACGAAAAACATTCTCTTAGACCAATGTTAACTCATTTATTTGTATAAGCTATTAAATATGCTATGACAACAGATAAAGCCAGAAATCTAGGTGTAGTCATGGACTCTGACCTGAGTTTCAACAGTCACATTAAAACAGTTACTAAATCAGCCTACTATCACCTAAAGAATATATCTAGGATTAAAAGACTAATGTCACAGCAGGATTTGGAAAAACTTGTCCATGCTTTTATCTTCAGTAGACTCGACTACTGCAATAGTGTCTTCACATGTCTCCCTAAAACATCTATTAGAAAGCTGCAGCTGATTCGGAACGCTGCTGCTCGAGTCCTCACTAACACTAAGAAAGTGGATTACATCACTCCTGTTCTGAAGTCTTTACACTGGCTTCCTGTGTGTCAAAGAATATATTTCATACTGCTGCTGGTTTATAAAGCTCTGAATGGTTTAGGCTCAAAATACATTTCTGACCTCCTGCTAAATGATGAACCATCCAGATCTCTCAGGTCTTCAGGGACTGGTCAGCTTTCTGTCCCCAGAGTCAGAACTAAACATGGAGAAGCAGCGTTCAGTTATTATTAGGGATGCACGATATTGTTTTTTTGAAACCGATACCGATACCGATAACTTCCTGCTTCTCAAGACCGATAACAAAAAAATGTTTACGCCACTAATTATTTTAACGCAATTAACGCATGTGTATTTTTTTCCTCGGCCGCCCCGTAGTTTCAGAGCGCATCGAGTTTAAAATACCATCTACAAGCTGATGCTGACAGCCCCGCTCCTGCTGCCCGCTTGCGGCAGACCACACTTCCACGCTCACCGGCAGGCACCGACTGGCCATCTGGAGGACCGGGAGGGTGTGTGTATGTGTGGCCTGAGCGAGCGAGAGAGAGACCTTACGTGCATTGTTGTTGTTAGCATCTGGTGCTAGCTAGCTGCGCTAACGGATATACGGAGCTGTTTAAATGAAAACAGAGGAGCGACATTTCGCCACAACTTCGCCGAGCATTTGACTTTATGCAGGAAGCCAGACAGTGGGACATTGTACCAAAAGTCAGCACACTCAGCACGGATAGTGCGCAACATGATTGCAGCGTCCAGGCAGCTCCGGTTCGAGCATATGCCTTGAGTTTCACATAGCTCCAACGCCCATACCACCGACGACATGTTTGTTTACTGTCCTGGCTTCACGGCCGCACACCATTTACGTCACAGCCAGGCATGAGTTAGGGAGCGCTGGATTTGTGAAAAACTCCCCTCTTCCTAAACCACTAATACCACAGTACTGGCAAAACGGGAGGAGCCGAGTGAAAAACAAGCGCCCCTCATCCCAATCCACCCACACCGCAGTATTTTTTTCTTTTTTTTTACCCAAAAAATATATTGTATATTATCGGGGCTATTAATACTGGTATCGGGTTTATCGGGATGACGTCATAATTCCTAATATCGGACCGATAATTGTCGGGCCGATAATTATCGTGCATCCCTAGTTATTATGCTCCAAATATCTGGAACAAACTCCCAGAAACCTGCAGGTCCGCTGCAACTCTGACTACTTTAAAATCCAGGCTGAAGACTTTTCTTTTTGCCGCTGCTTTTAATTGAACTATTCACATCTTGCCTATGAAACAGATCCCTGCTTGCTTTATGGTTGCTAAAAATGACACATTAAACTTTGACGCTCTACAAACCTCTATAACAAAAAACATTCACAAGCATGGCTGCCTATAGTGGCCCTAGTAATAATGATTTTAGTAAAAGGAAGTTAGATAACAACATTTTATTTAGGGAGAAGGTCAGAGTAGATGGTTCAAATAAACACGGTACTTTCAGCGTTTCGTATGAAACTTTTATAAGAGATAAGATAAGATAGTACTTTATTGATCCCAATTTGGGAAATGTTTGCGTTGCAGCAGCATAAAAAGACAAGGCATTGTACAATAACAATTCAAAGACTAGAAATAAACAGTAGAAAATGTTGAATTTAACAAGGTATTATATATATATATATACAAAAATATGACAGAATATTAAATATTGAACAGATTATATAAATGTACAATGAGGTTTTATTCCAAGGGAAACTATGGAGCAGAGAGTTCTCTGCCAGCCAGAGGTGATTTGTTGTACAGAGTTATTGCAGTGGGCAGGAATTTTTTCTGTATCGGTCCTTGTGACAGCGGCGGGGGGGGGGGGGGGGGTATCCATGATGGACAACAGTAAGTGTATATTAAATCGTACCATCATCTTTTCTTAACCAAGTTGTCCGTTATCATACCTTTACTTTGTGTTATTTACATAAAACGCAATTATTTCTGTTATTTTGAGCAGAGGTGGAACCAAGTCATTGTTTTGCAAGTCCAACTCAAGTCTCAAGTCAGGATGGGCAAGTTCAAGTCCAAGTCCAAGTCCTAAACTTTGACAAAACGAGTCTTTAACAAGTCCTTATGTGCTTTTCAACAAATGTAATGACATCCATCAACAGAATAATACTTAATAATCATACTGCTCTTTATTAGTCACATTAATAATTTAATAACCCATTTTCTCTCTGCTGGTAAAGTAACGTGTTTTTTCTATTTTAAGAGGGATCAGTAAGGTAAGGCTACCGTGACGGTTTGATTCAGAAGGAGTTTAATTTATAAGATCCCTGATGTTGAGGTGACCAGAATGTTTATTTCCACTGTGTACAACATGTTATAAGGGACCCACAATCTATCTTTATGCAAGGGATAATGTGCAGCGAGGCGGTCTCTCCCCTGCGAGATGGAGTTCATGACTTTATGAGCTGTTCATTAGTGCTGGGGGGAAACGATTATTTTGAAAACGATTAATCGGGCGATTATTTGATCGATTAGTCGACTAATCGAACGATTATTTTTCTATTGTTCAATTCATAAAAAACGTAATGTAAAAAAAACGTAATGTAAAACTTTTTTTTTCACGATACTGTGTCTCAGGGGATCTTAATATTTAAGAACCTATTAATGTGTTATACCAGATTAACGGAAATAATCTCAGCTAACTGACGATACAAACCATGTTTACCAAAACAAAACACAAGTCTCATAAGAAGCATCTAAATGACCCCTGAGCGAAAAATGCTAACGGACATTGGCACAGATCTCAAGATAAAAGTACCCTTATTACTTATCGTAGCTGCACATACAAGATATCCGATTAAAGCTGAGACTCCACAGATTATGTAGGTACATAGTATCATCACTGAGTGATCCGGACTCGCGACAGGGGAAGCAAATACAGTCATCACAACACGTACCTTCACAGAGCTTCTAGGGAGATCGTCTCACCGCCGTAGCTGTCAATCTGATCAAAATACGTGTTCAATGGCATTAAAATGATTAAAAACGCGGCTGAATCGGTTAATCTATAGGTTTTTAACGTCTATGTATAAAAAAAAGTATTGAATTTATAATCCATAATTCCATTTTAATGTAAAAATCGGAGAGCAAATGCTAGCTGCTAATGGTTGCCACCACAGCTAGCTGCTGCTTCCGGTCAAGCAGCAGTCTCAGTGAGATATAAATATATAAATATCTTTGCGTTTTGGACTAACTTTAAAATATTCCCATGCTTTTGAAGACCTAGGGCGAGATGTTTTCGTTTGAGGGCTTCGTGCACAATCCTGTGAGGAGGAGTTGGTAGCCGTTTCAGTCTCCATTGTGTTAGACGTGCAATTGCGAACTGCTTGTTGCTTTGGGTGACCCACGTGTGTGTGGCGACCATATATACAGTCTATGGTGGCGACGCGTCGACGCGGAAATATGTCGTCGACGATATTTTGAAGTCATTTGCTACAGCACTACTGTTCATGAGCACTCATGAAACATTCATGAACAACTCATTATATGTTCACTTGTCATGTTCATGAACCAAAATTCTTAAAATGCTCATGAACCATTTTAAAGAGCAGTTCATGAAATTTTTATGAACATTGTTCATACATATACAGTTCCTGTTTTGCTCATGACAGACTTTTATGAGCAATTTATGAACTTTTCATGATCCAGCCAATCACAAAATTATAATTAAAACCCCAAAAAGTTTGCATGAGCATTTCATTAACTTTTCATGAATTTTGGATGATTGTGGCAAGTTCAGAATATTTTTGAATATTCATGAGCATTTTATGAACTTTTGATGATCAGTGTGATGATTTTAAAGACCTCTTGAATATTCATCTACTATTTGAACATTTCTTTATTTTTTAAAACTTTTAATCTTAAAACAAAACAATAGTGCATTTGAAACTGAACATTATCTGTATTTATTTTGGTGACATTCATATCATTTTATGGTTTATCTGTACTGTTTGAGAAGCAGTACGAGTAAGTAGCGCCAAGGTGGAACCTTTGGCAGGTGAGCGGTGACATCTGGGTTATCTTAGGGGGGACACTTCCGCCCCCTCCTCAGTCAGAAGCAATCCAGACGATCAACCGGATCCTGTGTATAATTATTGCTGCTGCACTTTTCTGTTTTCTACAGGTCAGTACATGATGAAAATGATCGATGTTAACTTGTGTGAATTAGATATGATGTTGGAGATGTTTAGGAGAGTGTGTCAGAAAGTTTTGAGCATGTTTGACATAGTAACGGTATTTTAAAAATACTAAACTGTCGGCAACAATAGATGCCATTTTCGCGGGCTTCAGCCGCGCCTGGGTAAATGTGACCTGAGCGAAGGCTCGCAGGCAGGTTAGCTGCTGCGCACGGGTAATATGTTTTGTTTACCTGAGTGTAGTCTTGCAGGCACATTGCCTTGTTTTTTGTTTATTAACATTGACAGTGTATTTTTGTGATCTCCATAATATGTTATATTTGGTAAAGATAGATATATTGATAGAAAGTATTATTTGATAGCGTTATGTGTTTATATTGACTGTTGAATTTCTCCTTGAGATACAGTAATGGACTGTGACAGACGGATAACTTAAATGGAGAAATTTGATGTTTGTAAAGTACAGCTATTTGAATGTAACTGTGTACTTTGAATTTTGAATAAGAAGCAATCCAGACGATCAACCGGATCCTGTGTATAATTATTGCTGCTGCACTTTTCTGTTTTCTACAGAAATCATTTATTGTTGCTGTGGTACCCAAGCTTTTGGGACCCGTAACAAAAAAATGTGTGCAGCTGAGTGTCAAGAACTGTGCTTCAAATAGTGATAGGATTAATTGTAGTGCTCCACCTGTATACATGTATGTTTGTATGTTTGTTAATTTGAATAAAGTTCCATTGTGATTGACATCATTGTTGTTTTCTATGGTTGCCAATTGACCCACAGTCAATGGTTCATGTACAGTTCATGAACAGTTCATAGCCAGCCATTGAATTATATTCAGTGACTGGGTATGAACTGTTCATGAAGTTGTTATGAACAGTTCTTGATATGTTCATGAACCATGGTTAATTCATGAACAATTCTTGAAATGTTCTTGGTTGAATACTGAATATCCCTACACACTCACTGAAAACTCCATTTCATGAATTGTTCATGAACCTGCCTAAAACCATATTCCATGAATTGTTCATGAACCATTCCAGCACAGGAGTTTCATGAGTAGTTCATGAACTGCCCTAGTGCCATTTAATGTTCATGGAACTTTCATGAACAGTTCATCAACTTTGTTATGAGCTGTTTATGAGCTGTTTATGAGTTGTTCATGAATATGGTTCACGGAATTTCCATGAACTTCTCATGACAAGTTCATGAACAGTTCACTATCATCTCACTGGGGCTATGAGGAAGAGAACACCTGCATCTAGATCCCTCTGCAGGTGGTACTTTAACTATATTTTGATGATAATACTTTTCTACTTTTACTTGAGTAACATTTTGAATGCAGGACTTTTTATTGTAACCGAGTATTCCTACACTCTGGTACTTCTACTCAAGTACAAGATCTGAACTTCTCCCACCTCTGACAGTAAATCCTGAGTGGTTACCAAAAACCCTGCTCTGAAGGTTATTTTCATTTTACAAATCCTGCACTCAGCTTTGCTTTCTCCAATATCACTGAAAAGCAGCAAGACGCTGCTTATTTTTTCGGTTTTCGCTAATTTCCTGACTTTTTCCGACGCGCTTGCATTTAAATCCTGCTCCCCGTCGCTCTGTAGCTGGCCTGTACCACTACACCTGCTGTCTTTGGAGCGTCTGCCCCCCACCCTTCTTTCACATGATGGTATGATCATAGTGTGTCCTCGCATATGATTGGCCGCATGGTGGCCCAGCTAAATAAAGACCCGCTTCTGCCTGCAAGGATTCACAGCAAGAGTAGGAGCGGCTGGAGATTCTGCTCTCCCCGACGGGAGTCTGCTCTTTGAAGAGTTTATCGCCGGCCACTAGAGGGCAGCGTCACTGCTGTCGCTGTCCGGATATGCCGTGCTCTGACCCGGTAGTGCCGAGCGGCCATTTTAGTTCAAACATTGTTCATTCACTCCGCCTCGAGTTGAGACGTTCATCCACTCATTCATGTGAGATTGTTTCCACTATTGTTGTGTCTATACTCTGTCGTTGTATATATTTGTATTGGTCATGACATGCATGGATGTAGTACTTTGTCAGCTTATATTGCTGCATTGCTCTGTTTCAGGGTGTCGTCATCCTTGTCATTAAACTACCGAAACTGACATTGAGGAGTGTGTTTCTTCACTCTTCTAGTGGCATCTCGCGATCGGCGTGTTGGAGACCTCTGAATTAAAGTATCAAGTCACCTCAAGTCAGAGGCTCAAGTCCAAGTCCCGAGTCATTGGTGTTCAAGTCCAAGTCGAGTCGCAAGTGTTTTGTGATTTTGTCAAGTCCAAAGTCATCAAATTGGTGACTCGAGTCCACACCTGATTTTTAGTGAATCCTTTCCTCAGTTATCAGTTCATAAGTGTTTTTCATATGTATGGTTTTACACTTAAATTGAAGATATAACAAAAATAGTCATTAACGCCTAGGTCAAATCTACTATTTGAAATATTATTCAAACATTTTGGTTTGAAATAAATGTTGTAAAAAAGTCAGTAACTTCATTATATGTTCTCATACATTAATATATAAAAATGTTCAAAATAATGTGCTTTGATATTTATTTTATTTAGACTTGAGTTGTATTTCACCAGTTTCGTATGTGTTGACTTTGTAGATTATGATTCCATTTTCTTGTTAGCCATGTCCTTGTGTTACTTTATGCAAGGGCACTCATTCTGTCTGCTTATTACTGTCTTACATTTTTAATTCTTATGCATTTTTAAACAGCCACGCCTTCTTACAAATTGTCCCCTTTTGATGGGTTTTACTGCAAACAACAATGTCAGTTTAGTTGTTGACTTCTCTGCATAACTTATTAATTAGAAAATTAGGCTGAGTGGCTCCGTTGACCTCTGGCATTTAAAATGAAGTCACTTACACACAATGCCAGGCAGACATGCGTCAAAGCGTGTTTGTGCACACAAAGAAACTCGAGAGATGCCTAGTTAGAAAGATAAAGTCTTGTTTGTTGAGGTTAGATAATTAGATTTCAGGTCAAAATGTCACCAACAAAATATATATTCTTTCAATATGTAAATGCCCAATATCTGGTTAAGGGGCTCAGGGGGCAAAATGAGATGTTACCGGTACATTTGTTTGGTGCATTTTTTAATTACAGGTTGCCTTGTTTCTGACAAGGGCTGCAAATAATTGGACAATGAATTCATCAATTATGTAATTGGGAAACAAAATGTCAGAAAAAGTCATGATGTGTAAATACCAAGCTGTCCTCTTTAAACCATTAGTTTGTTTAACATTTCAAAACCCATTACAATGTGCAACTAAATATCACATTAGATAAGACAAAGAATTTGACACATTTAACATAAATTATCAGATTATATGCCGTATTTACAATTTCTTTCTGCTTTAAAAACTAAACGAAAAACATTTAGCATAACTTTATTAAAATATAGATTTAATAAGGTTGTGGTCTAGTTAAAGTGGATGTTTTGAACTTCACATCAGAGCAGCACTTGTAAGTTTACAAAAACTTAACGGCAGTTAAATGAACTAGATGTTTTGCTCGTAAAAATGTAGTCTCTTTTCCTTAATATTTATGTTTTTTGATTGCATCATTTTCCTTTATTTTTCCCTTTTAACCATCGGTCTGTCTCTCTAATGAAACAAGCTAAACCAAAGGCCTTTCACACACTATGGGCTTGGAGCAGAGGTTGTGCTGCACTTTTTCGCTGCCCGTCATTTTGACGGACAGGATCGTAAAACTTCTGTCAAAATCCAGAATTACCCGTCGGCCTTTACACAACTCTGACGGGGGGGGCGGAAGCATGCTCGTGAACTGTCAACGGGGGGGACAGTTCACATGCACCGTGTTATGCATGGCTGCTGCACCCCGCGGGAGCGTGCACAGCGACATTTCAATGATTTGTACGGCACAGTTAGGTTTGGAAACGGTATTAATTTCCTTTTTGGAGGGCATGCATATCACGGCATAACACCGGAGCCTCGCTGCGGGGACACTTTGGCGCTGTTCCGAGTTTGTTCTAATCCGTCAAAATGACGGACTGCTTTCAGATTTGTCCATCATTGTTAAAAAAAATCCGTCATAGACGGAAAATATTCGGTTAACGCGACCTCTGGCTATGAGTAAAGTTTAAATTGCAGGATTAAAGTTTAATAAGGGAAGACGTTTGAATTATGTGTGTGTGTGTGTGTGTTGGTCAATGTGGTATACCCTACCATTTTACCTGACTACCCACCAGCATTACGCGAACCTTCGTGGTATACATGCAGGGCCGGCCTTTCCCACTGGCGAACTAGGCGGTCGCCTAGGGCGCCTGATCTGGAGGGGCGCTGCGCTGGGAGAACATTTTTTTTTAAAATTCTGCCTAATTGTATGCCCTTGATGTAATACGTTTACATTAATAATTTAATAAAGTAAACACCCTTTGCACCCCGGGCCGGCGGCAACATTTTGCATTTGCCCTGTACGATGGGCGCTGTAACTGTAAGTGATGAAAGGGGGGGATGGTCGCTTATCTGGCACCCATGGGCTCACAGCCAAAGTGACGCGGCAGCTCCAGCTGAAAGTGTCGGAGATTGCAACGATGCAACAGCAAGAGGCAAACAATTAGCATTATGAAAAGGTCCAAGCCTTCAGGGGCGACGGGAAGGAAACGGAAAAAAGAACAGGAGGAATCGAAAGTCAAAGACAGAGGTACGTCGGCTTGTGTAAAAAAGAAAAAAGTCAGTATGTACTGTACCGTTAGACATTTGATTTTAAGCTAGCTAAGGAGGTAGCCTGCCCATGATACAGCTTTGATGCCATGCTAGCCGCGAGCCTCTGATACAGAATGATAAATACAAATGATTTAAAGTTTTTATTTGTGTTATTATTCTTATATCATCTTTTTGTAAATAATATACTACTTTTCTATTGTGATAGCTGTAAATTGATCCTCCAATAGTGTTTAATTTGTCAGATAGTTTATTTTCACGGTCAACTTGTGTGTATATAAATATATATATATATTTATTTTTCTGTTTATTTTCTGCTCTTTTAATGTCTAATTATTGTGCAATGCTTTGTTTTATATGCTTCTGTAACGAAATAATGTGAATGTTAGCCAGAAGAAAGCTATCTGGATAACTGCTCCTTTGAATAAAGTGAGGCTGACCAACCAATATGGGCATGTGTTATTATTTACATGACATGTCATTCGTTAGAAGCTTTTATCCAAAGCGATTTACATACATTCAGTACTGTGGACAATCCCCACAGGAGCAATTTGGGGTGAAGTGTCTTGCCCAGGGACACAACGACATGCTGACTGCAGTGGGACTCTAACTTGCTACCGTCCCTGATTCAAAGTCCAGACCTAACTTTTATATAGGCCAGTTGTGAACTTGCATACAGCTGAGGCAGATTGCAGCAGTTATTTTTGCCTGACAATTGTTGGAGTAGATATCTCTGCTCCGCGCCGATCCTATATGAGTTTGCTTTAAAAGAAGGAAAACTCAAAACAACCAGGACGAGGGTTAAACAATAATCTGTTTTAATAATAAACGGTAATAATACAATACACTTCTCAAAGGGGTCAGGCCTCCCCTGCTCTGGTCCTAATGCCGGGAGAACTTATCATCTTGACGGCAGCAGGAAAGAGACCGGACACAAGGCCGAACAGGCTTACATACAAGAATAAAACAGGAGGGGTTGGGTCAGCTGGTCATCTTTTCAGGTCATCTCATTGGGAGATGCAAAAGATGCTGTGTCGCAGCGAATCAGCGCGTGCCAGCAGAGGACCCGCAAACAGTCTCAGTTTGAAGCAAAACAAACACATCTGGCATTCGCTGTCTCATATTTCTGCAGCCTCCACACACACAGCCCCCCACATTCCAGAGACCTCAGTTGTGTCTAAAAGATATTGCCTTGCTCACAAAGATAACACAAAGATTTCATCTCTCATATCTCCAACTTCTGGTTACACAGACTGCTTATTATTAATACAAAGTAATTAAACACACACATATACTATTCAAGATATGTAGACTTCCCTGAAACATGACATGCTAGAGATCTTAAGCAGAATATACTCTCATCCATCTAGCCCCCTGTCCTGCATACCTACACCTCCCCCACAGAGCAATACAACCCTGTTTACTCCATGGCTCCCCAGAATGTTTGGAGCAAGTTTAGTCCTCACATTTATGAAAGAATAAAACAGAGAAATCAATATAAAACACAAACCCAGGTATTGTTTTGAGCAGTAATCCCATATCTGCTCAAGTAGCCTTATCCTGCATATCTTTAACACACACACATCTTTATCATTAACAGAAGTTGATTGTTCCTTTTAGCTTAAGGGCTTCTGTGAACTTCCTTTCACCTCGAAGTCCGCGTTTACTGGAATGAATGCATTCATTGACAATTCAGACTGACTATTGTCTTGTTAACTGTGTGACTCAATTCTAAAGGCCTGCAGGATGCGCATTATTAACTTAGGAAGAATGTAACCATTATATCTGGGGAAAATGTCCCTTGTAGTTCCCTTGTTCATTCACACGGACTATTGATAATTAACAGAGAAACTCAAGGGGCCTCTTTTAATATCTCGAAATTGCAACAAGACTTTCTGCCATTTCAAATGTAACACACTTCTTAAATATCAGATGATAATAATCTTCACTGTACATGTTTTTGCTTGTAATGTGCTAATATCTACCCTATCATTTTCCAGCTGCACTTGAGAAATACCTCAAAAAGCCCCCAGTTGCTGGAGAAGGAGCATCTGATCTCCCATGTACATCACACTCTGAAGAATGTAAGTTGTAGTGGCGTGAAGTCCTGACCAGGTTGGTGGCAATAATTCAGTCGTTGGCAGAGCGAAACATTGCCTTTTAGAGGGACCACAGAAACACTTAACCAGCCAAATAATGGCAACTTCCTGAAGGAGGTAGAGCTCATGGCGAAGTTCGACCCAGTCCTCATGTTGCTGAGGTCCAAAGAGGAACCAGCAATATTTCCTATTTAGGAAATATAATTCAAAATGAACTGATAGATTGCATCAGTGGGAAGATTGGGGACCATAAGGTCAATGAAATCAAACAATCCAAATACTTTTCAATTATTTTGGATTGCACCCCAGATTTGAGCCATACAGAGCAACTATCAGTCATTATTCAACTAGTTACAACCCAGGACACGCCCCAAATAAAATAACATTTTATGGGGTTCCTTGAGGTAGAACAGTCCACTGGAGAAAGCCTTTCAGCCCTGATTCTAAAGAGATTAGAACAGGTTGCTATCCATTTTGAAGACTGTAGAGGGCAGTCTTATGATAACGGTGCAAATATGAAAGGAAAGCGGAAAGGAGTCCAAGCCAGACTTCTTCAAATCAATCCAAGGGCTTTATTTGTGCCATGCGGAGCACATACATTGAACCTGGTGGTAGCTAATGCAGCAAAAAGCTCTGCAGAAGCAACTAGCTACTTTGGCTACCTGCAGAAGCTTTTCACACTCTTTTCTGCCTCCACTCAGAGATGGTCCATCCTAAAAAGCCATGTGAACTTCACATTGAAATCATGGTCTGATACATATGCGTATGTGAGGTTGTGGGTGAGAAGCTGATATCGTGAAGCTTACAGTGACGACTAGAACATGACAAAGTAGGTGACTGTGGGGATGCCTGTGCAAAACATTGCAAACTTTAATAAATCATTTTAACAATACATTTTTGTCAGAGTTTCAGTTGTACATCGTTCTTAATGTGATGTATAGTAGCTTAGATAGCTGTCCATACCTTCAGACCGCCTCTATGTGAAACACAAGTTGTTTACTCTCAGCCCGAAAGCAGCCTGGAGATGGCAAGCTCCGCTCCGAATAAATGGTGATACAACTTCTCCAGCCATTCTCAAGCGATCAATGTTTTTATTAAATACCTGCATCCCTCTCATCACAACACAACTCTACACTGTGCATCAGATATGTGTCTTTATTACAATTGAATGTAAATTGTCAATTTGAAAATATAGCAACATAAAACGAACAACTATGCACTGGGTTATTTGTGAAACAGTACCATCGAAGATGTTTGCAGACTTCACATGTTATTGCTGTGAAAATAACAAATTGAATCCATAGAATACAGTTGTTCCATCATGACTTCTAGCCTATATGTGTAAGCAAGTATGTCTACCTTCCCACTCTTGCAGTATTAACACCCAATGATATCAAATGCTTAACTGCCTAGGTTGCAACATTCACTTTTTGATGTCAGTTTAGTTTACATAAATGCACTTTTTGTTTTAACCTACATTACTGTTGTAGAAGGAAAAACAACAGTGAAAGTTATATTTCAGAAACAACTTTATTGGAAACGTTTTTTCAACATTCAAACATTTATTGTCATTACATGACATTGCATTTAGCTGACGCTTTTATCCAAAGCGACTTACAATAAGTGCGTTCGACCAACAAGATACAAACCTGAAGAAAACAGAATCATAAAGTACATCAGGTTTCATAGAGCAAAAACATTTCAAGTGCTACTCAACTGGCTTTAGATAAGTCAGTCCTTTGTTAGTATATAAGTGCTTTGTTAATAGTTCTATCGCTCGAAGTGGAGTCAAAGAGATTTCTGCGGTCCTGATTTCAATGGGGAGCACATTCCACCGTTTGTCATGTCAGTATGTTAGATTCCATTCCAAATGAGATAACAGTGGGTGTACAGGTGTGTATGTACACACAAATCTATGTACATTTCTTTAAATATATATATAAGTTGCCTTTGAAAAACGTAATACTTTAGCTTTAAGTGTGCGATGACAACAGCCTGGACCACATGTGAACATAAACAAGGAATGTGTGTGTTTGTGTGTGTGTGTTTATAAAGTGCAGGCTTTGCAGTAATAGTCCAGTGAGATAGAGGGCTGACCAACACATGTTGTGTGGTACCATTTGGTACAGCCGGTGCACTCAATCTGAAAAGAAACAGAAATAATACATGTTAGAACATGGACAACATTTTTTTAGGTTAACATCACTCATCCAGAGTACGCTTTACAATCACTCTGTTAACATTTAACTAAATAAGCAATGTATAGGTTGGGATCTTATCTGTGGTTCTTTCTGTGTAGAGTCCGTGCTCACAAGTTCCTTCCACTGCACCAGTGTTCTCCCATAGTGCAAAGACATGCAAGTTTGGTGAATTAAAGTTAAATTAAAGTGATGTTGAGGTAACCTATCCAGGGTGTATCCCTTTGTCTTCCAGACAAATGGTGGTCAGGAAATGAATACAACGTCTTACCCATTGGTCAACCTTGGTGAACCCTGAACTAAATTCCCCACAGGCCCGACACAGTTGGGATAGGTCATCTGTAAAAAACAAATACCGGCATAAATTAAAACTATTTCAGCAACTTTCCCCTCAATGTCCACAACCCGGTAAGGTCCCTGCATTTCCACCTCTAGTTTCCCACCTTTTCTTTGCTCCAACCTTTTATTTCTTTTCAAAACCAAGTCCCCCACTTGGAAGTTGTCCGCTTGCCCTTTCTCCAGTTTCCTCTTTCTCTCTTGGCTTATTTGCATGTTTTTCTTGACAAGCGTGAAAACGGCCTCCTGTTTTTGAAGTCCCTTCCAGACATCTTCCCTATCCACCATCCTTTTGACTTTGTCTTCTGTTATCTGCCACAGAAAACAGTTAGAATGTAGAGGACATACATGTTTGAAATAAACATAATTCTCCAGGATAAGAGATTAACCGGATCTTACTTTGTACTCCTTGGGCACCTCTGAAGGGTCCCTCGCCTCCCTCCCAAACATCACAGTAGGGACTGAGCTTTGTGCTCCTTGGGCACCTCTGATGGGTCCCTCGCCTCCCTCCCAAACATCAGACAGTAGGGACTGAGCTTTGTACTCCTTGGGCACCTCTGATGGGTCCCTCGCCTCCCTCCCAAACATCAGACAGTAGGGACTGAACTTTGTACTCCTTGGGCTCCTCTGATGGGTCCCTCGCCTCCCTCCCAAACATCAGACAGTAGGGACTGAACTTTGTACTCCTTGGGCACCTCTGATGGGTCCCTCGCCTCCCTCCCAAACATCAGACAGTAGGGACTGAGCTTTGTGCTCCTTGGGCACCTCTGATGGGTCCCTCGCCTCCCTCCCAAACATCAGACAGTAGGGACTGTACTTTGTACTCCTTGGGCTCCTCTGGTGGGTCCCTCGCCTCCCTCCCAAACATCACAGTAGGGACTGAGCTTTGTGCTCCTTGGGCACCTCTGATGGGTCCCTCGCCTCCCTCCCAAACATCAGACTGTAGGGACTGAGCTTTGTACTCCTTGGGCACCTCTGATGGGTCCCTCGCCTCCCTCCCAAACATCAGACAGTAGGGACTGAGCTTTGTACTCCTTGGGCTCCTCTGGTGGGTCCCTCGCCTCCCTCCCAAACATCAGACAGTAGGGACTGAGCTTTGTACTCCTTGGGCTCCTCTGGTGGGTCCCTCGCCTCCCTCCCAAACATCAGACAGTAAGGACTGAGCTTTGTACTCCTTGGGCACCTCTGATGGGTCCCTCGCCTCCCTCCCAAACATCAGACAGTAGGGACTGAGCTTTGTACTCCTTGGGCACCTCTGATGGGTCCCTCGCCTCCTTCCCAAACATCAGACAGTAAGGACTGAGCTTTGTACTCCTTGGGCACCTCTGATGGGTCCCTCGCCTCCCTCCCAAACATCAGACAGTAGGGACTGAACTTTGCCGTCAGCTGAGTCTTTGTTCTCAGACTGAACATGGTGGACTGCAGGAATTGGTCCCAACGCTTGGGCTCACCAGCCGCCAGTTTGTTCAGGGACCTACATTCAGGTAAAGTACAGACACAAGCAGGTAGAAGACAAAATTGTTTTGAATATATGATAAAGCAACCCATTTATTTACTCTTATTTTTTTATTTAGGTATAATTTGTGATTACTGTTAATGTAGGAAAAATAATGTTCTGTATATTAATTAACATACCTCTGTATTGTTCCATTGAATTTTTCCACGAGCCCATTTGTCTGTGGATGATACGGGGAACACAGGCTTCTTTCGATTCCCAGCCTCTCACAAAGGTTATAGTTCACCTTGAAGGAAACATTGGGACAAAAATGAAACAATGAAATGCATCTCCTGCTGAAAATGCCTGTGAACGCTGTAAACTGTGAGAATGTGTTGGTGAATTTTGATGAATTTTGCATTCACACTAAAAAGTTAGCACAGAAATGTTACATAATAGGGAGTGACAATGCTTCAAGGGTATACCTTATTACAGAATTCCCCGCCTTGATCTGTTAGCAGTCTTTTAGGTGCACCAAATTTGTAAAATAAATCAAGAATACACTCGGTCACCTCATCTGCTGTTTTGCTTTTAAGTGGGTATGCCTCTGCCCATTTGGTGAAATAATCAACCATGACACAAATGTACTGGTTGCCACCATCTGTTAGTGTGAGTTTACCCACTAGGTCCATGCCGACAAGCTCCAAAGGCTCTGTTACCTGAGAAGAAGAAAACATGTGCATTTCAGTAAACCACAGTTCACATGTTCCAAAGCTGAAACCGGCTGGAATTGTTTCCTTGTACCTCAATGGGAGTGTACTCCCTCTTTTCTTTGATCCTTGCCCTCTTTGATTGGCACTCAGCAATCTGGAAAATAAAAATAAACACACCATAAACTTTTTTGTGCTCCACTTTTGTACCATAATGTGTAATTTACCTCATTATTTTATAACTCACCCACTTGCGGATGTCATCCACCATGCCAGGCCAATACAATCGTTTCATGATGGCACCATGTGTTTTCTCTACACCAAAATGTCCTCCCAATTGGCTGCAGTGAAACTCTTTAAACAGCTTGTCGGCTTCTTCTGAGGATAGCACCACTTTGGAGAGGTGCTCAGCCATGTCCTTTTTTCTTCTGCATATGTAATGTAGTTCTCCATCTGGTATTGAAATGTCTAGTTATATATTCATTGAGAGTATTATCAGAGCACACAATATTCTGAAGTCCACACACTCTTACCTTTAATCCTGAAGGTCTCAGATGTTCTCTTGATCACAAACCTGATGGCTTGATAAGCCTTCAGGAAAAACGTTCTGGAGTTTCACATCCATCAGCTCTTTCACAAGTCTTGGGTCCATTTTGGTTGGATCCACTCACTCCTATGTAACCCTAGTACTACGCTCTCCCTCAAACACACACACAGGCTAACAACAATCACTCACTTAATTAAACACACAATACAATTTCACTCACAAGGACCAACACTCTATCACATTCAGTACTCACTCACGTTCTGATCTTTTTCTATCTAATTTCTAACTGTTTTCTCTCTCTGTCTCTAATCTCTCGCTGTCTCTAATGTCTCTCTGTCTCTAATCTCTTGCTGTCTCTAATGTCTCTGTCTCTAATGTCTCTAATGTCTCTCTGTCTCTAATCTCTCTCTGTCTCTAATGTCTCTCCGTCTCTAATCTCTCGCTGTCTCTAATGTCTCTCTCTCTCGCTGTCTCTAATCTCCCGCTGTCTCTAATCTCTCGCTGTCTCTAATCTCTCTCTGTCTCTAACCTCTCTCTACTCACAAACCCACAAAGTTTTGACAAGTCCAGTGGTTTATATAGCCTAGTCCAGGGGTGCACACACTTTTTTGGCAGGTGAGCTACTTTTGAAATGACCAGCTCACCGAGGTCTACCAACCAAAAATAAAATCTCAAATTTCAAGGGTTGCTGAATAACACGTTTTATTTATACATGGGATAACTACAATAGGGCTGCAACAAATGACTCATTTGATAATCGATCGATTAATGAAACGATGAATCGACTATTCGGACTATTACTGTATGCCTTGCACAATTTCTCAAACGCTCTTATATCAACTTTTAGATTTAGCTTGAGGTTGTTTTAGGCATGTGGAAACTAACAATGAAGACAATAAAGATGAATACTTGATTCAAAAATACATATATTATTAAATTAACTTAACAAATTGTGAACAAAATCAACATTGCTTTTTATTTAAATAAAATAAATAATATTTCACATCAAAAGAAACAACAATGTTTTAACAAATCGTATTAAATAATCTCATGACAGAACTGTAAACAGAATAGCTGAAACTTAAAGAGTAACTCTGTTACCTCTAATCATTAACCCATGTTTGTATAATTGAGTTAACTGTGTGTTGCTGCTAGCATACATAACACCTGACGTGGAAACGTTACTCGTGGATGGGGGGGCTACAGGGCTGCTAGAAAGACAGTCAAACCCGGTGCATTCCTCCGTCTGAATGTGGTACACTTTTTGTCCACCTCAAGACGGGTAACATTTAACCACACCTTGGAGCGCTTCTCTCCGCCATCCCCTCCGTGTGTTGCTGCATGTAGCAGCCGCGTGTGTGTAAACTGCCCCGCCCCCTCGCACACAGACGGGGGAGAGAGATCTCGTCTCGATTGGAAAGATCAAAAATACACCATAGACGCATTTGTTTGTCTTTTTGCATGTTAGAAACGAGTTGGCGACACTAATGGCGCATTTCCACTGCAGCGGGTAGCCCTGTTTAAGCGTCCTTAACCGTCCTTAACCGTCCTCAAGCGGCCAGGCCAGTTTTTGGTGGCCTTTCCATATAGCCTAGCACCGGCTAGCGGGTACTTTTTCCCTCTTTTTCCGGCCCCATAAAATCATGGTTCTATCAGGCCAGGGCCAGGGCTGAACTAGTGACGTCAACACTCTCGACTGCTGATTGGTCAGAGAAAATCGCGCAAGATCATCCCTAGCATCGCATATATATCTAGAAGCAAGCTTGCAGCATTTTTATACACAGCATTTTTGTAAACGGAGGAGCTACAAAAATGGCAACGTCAAAGAAAAGCACACCGTGATCGACCGAGGAGGTGACGACGTTCCTACATCTCATTGGGGATGATAAAATCCAGCGGGAGCTCGACGGAACAACTCGAAATGTGAACAAAAACAAAGCCAATCGCCCCGCCTACACTGCGTTGCTACCCCAGGTCCTAAACTGTAATGGAAATGCGCCACGGCCTCGGACGGCCAGCGAGGCAGCCCGAGGCCTGAGCGAGGGCGCTTAGGGACGCTTAAACGGGGCTACCCCGCTGCAGTGGAAATGTGCCATTAGACTGCGAGATAATGTTTGTGTAGCAATAATACATGACCTTTCTCAACTCGCTTCTCGGAGGGGAGTCGCTGTCATATGCCTTGTGAACACTCCGATAATGCCTCTCCACGTTACCTTTCTTTGGCAGAGCGACGCTAGCTTTACAAATAAGGCAAATAACCTTTGAATGTGACATCACAAACAAACCACTTCCTCCCATTCTGTGTGGAAGTGGTATGTCTTTAGCTTCTTGCTCGGTCCCGCACTCATTTTGTTGTTTGTCTCTTTAACTTAATTTGAGTTTTCCCGGCACTTGACTGATTTTGTATCGCTTTGCATTCTGGGTTAACAGACTGGAAAGCGATAGGTCGCTTTTTCTGTCAATCAAGTAAACTCCTGAATTAAGTGGCAGGGAGGCCAAGGGAGGAGGGATCAAAACCTGTTTTGTCTATTTTAACGGAGCTGGATTTATTTTTTTATGAATGACTCGCGATCTACCAGCATTGCCCCCGCGGTCGACCGCGGTCGACGTACTGGGCAACTTTGGCCGAGACAATCCAGGTCATTATAATGTAGCTCTACACCTGTTGTACTTGTAGAGTGTAAGCCATGGTTGGGAAATAGGTTTGATCCAGATCCTAGATGGCCAATTACATTGATTGCAGATTGCTTTCTGCTCACATTTAAGAAGTGAAACATGTCTGTGCACACACACATAATTCAGGGTTTTATATGTTGTTAGTGTAAACCAAAAATAAATATGTATATATTAATATATATATATCAATGGCGAACCGTGTCTATCACAACTGGACCTTCTGTAGACACACACACACACCCCCCCCCCCCCCTCCTCCCCTCCGCAACATTATAATGTACGTCTTTTCACTGAATTGTCGTCTTGAAAAGGGTGCTCACAACAATTCCGCAACAACTTCATCTTCACCTGTTGCACTTGTCATTTCGACGTTAAAAACAATAAAATGGCATGAATTGCTTCGTCGCATTCATAGATCCTCTGTCTCGAGCCAGTTAACTAGCGGGCCTTCTAGAGTACCCTGGAACCGAGGGGAACTCTGAAAGAACACGCCCATTGGCTACAAATCAATATCTGATTGGTTGATCAAACTGTAAGTCCAAACGTACGCTCTCATTCAGTGCAACGGCCAGGGCATTCGATCAAGGATGTAGAATACCTTGTTGAAGGATATTCTACCCAGAGACCCAGAACAAGATCTGATTGATTGCTTTATTTTCTAACACAAAACTACTGAAATGCGTAGTGCATGGTCCGAGAAGGACAAACAAATCAACGTAACACTGTAATATTACAGATCAACAACACAGATACCATTCTCATTTATTCATTTCATATGCATTTTATTTATATAATTAAATCGATTTTTTGTTTGTTTTATCTGAGTGTTCCAGGGTGTTCTCTGAATACCTTGAAGGCCCTGACGGTTCGCCACTGATAATATATATATATATATATATACACAATAACTATTGTACCGTATATTCATTCTGGACTTACTTTTCTGTGGTTTACCGGATTAGCCATGGAATATTGTTTTAACAAATAACATACATGAAATAATACATGTTATTTCATGTATGTTATTTTGTTCTGCACAGTGTAGAGTTGTGTTGCGATGAGAGGGATACAGGTATTTAATAAAAACATTGATCGCTTGAGAATGGCTGGAGAAGTTGTATCACCATTTATTCGGAGCGGAGCTTGCCATCTCCAGGCTGCTTTCGGGCTGTGAGTAAACAACTTGTGTTTCACATAGAGGCGGTCTGAAGGTATGGACAGCTATCAAAGCTACTATACATCACATTAAGAACGATGTACAACTGAAACTCTGACAAAAATGTATTTTTAAAATGATTTATTAAAGTTCGCAATGTTTTGCACAGGCATCCCCACAGTAAGCTTCACGATATCAGCTTCTCACCCACAACCTCACATACGCGTACTGAACGTGCATCAAAGTCGTCCTATTCAGTCAGATATACCAAAAGATGAATTTGAACAACACGCGAAGCGATCGAGATGTTTCTTTCCCGGTGAGTCAACAATGGGTCCTCAAGGTACACGCCCCAATACATCTGTCGAAAATAATAGAATATCACCAGTTGTTCGGGCCACAATTTGTTCGGTAACACCGGCAGGCGAAAACCCTTTTAAAATGCGTGTTTTCTAAATGGAGATCGGCTAAGCTAACGTTGTATATGCTCCGACCGTCCACACTCACAACAACGGCCTACAGACATAAATAAAGCAGTGACTGTATTCACCATGACAGGCAGTCTGTGGTTTGTACTTGTTTAACTTTTGTCTAGTTTCTGAACAGATATGAAGAGCTGTGAGCTCTGAGTGCTAACAGCTGATGTAATCTCGCCGCATGTGTAAATGCTAGCTAAGAGTAATGCAAAATAAATAATGTCGGCAGCGGTTTTGTTTTTTGATTGAAGATGAATTAATGTAGAAAGCAGCCTGGTTTGGGAAAAAACAAGGCAAGATTTAGTAATGTATGAATTTCAATCACCAGAGCTGAGGACGGAAGGTATGAACTGTAGCTTATCCGGTCCTCCGGTTTATTTAACCGGAGCCTCCCGGTAATCTTAGGTGATGTGAATGAAGAATGGACTGTCCCTGTAATTGATTGGAACGTTTTACTTAAATGGAGGTATGAACTGTTTAGGAGCCTCCGGTTTATTTATGTGATGTACACATTGTATTTAACTGGAGCCGAGAACAGGACGTATGAACCCTTACTCTTTTTCACAGCTATAATAAACCATCAAAGTCAAGATGCAAAAGCGGAGACGCATCAATCCAAAGGATGATGCCACATTTTATATTGACACTGGAGGGGACAAAGCAGGACTTGACGTCCAATACATGAATGCCATCAAAGGTGAGTTGATCCGGAGTAAAGCGTTTGTTAACCGTAACTGTGCAGAGTCACTGTGGCACAGACTGGACCCCTGGTGAACAGCTGTTAGACACACTTACACAATTACACAATTAAAATAAATGCTTTTATATATTTCTATTAGATGTGACTCTTTGGCGTTTCTGTTATTATCACTGCTGCTTTAGTTGTTCTGACTGCTAAAATCATCTGTTATTCCTAATTTTGAAGCAGACATTCCGTGGGTTCGGGGGACTGATGAGTTTGCATCCCTGCTTCTGACTGTTGTTAATCTGTGTTCTTATTCTGGCGTCCAGGAAAGAGAAGCTTAAAAAGGAGACTAAATGGAGTCTCTGAGATTGTTGCAAAATTGGTACTTTAATTAATAAAAAGCGTGGTAAAGTCACAAACAGGATATTGTTCGACAGAAAAGCAGCTGTCCTCTGGCTCTCGCTAGCAGAGGAAGAGGCCTGACCCCTCAGGTCTCGTGGTTTATATATCCTCTCCTGGCTCCTCCCTGGGGGCCGGCTCTCCACGTATTTAATGTCCGTTGCTGCGCATATCAGAAGATACAGACATTGTACATTCAATATATATCTAAACACGCCTTTTCTCCTCCTTAACTCTTCCATGACTTTTCATTTAACACATTCTAAACGCTGTAATCAATACTCCAAAAAATACAGGAAATACTTCACAGCCATTTGGTTTCCGGTCGTTCCGAATGTTGTGACATGCTACTACCCACATCTGTAAACAATAACGTACTCAAATAAACTGTACCTTCATTTAATATCCAAAAATAATAATATCTCGACGTCTATAGTTGTAGTGTTGAAATCAGTAGGTTTCGGTGTGCAACATCATATCATATCGCTGCTAAATTCACCTCTATAGGAAATGGTATATTAGCCTCATGCTAAATGCTAACCGGAGATGAAGGATTTTCAGAATAAAAGCTTAACAACTGGTTGTGCACAAGAACTTCTGTTTTTTCAGTATAAAACAGCATTTAAACTGAAGGTATGTTTAAGGTACATTATGCAATCAAAACATTGATTTTAATTTCTAACAGTCCCTCCTTACACACCTAAAAGGTGTGTATAATACTGAAATCAATGAGTTCTTCATCTGAACTCTGCATAGTACATAACTCATATCAAAAACATACAATCAAAATGGAATGGTTCGAATAGCCTCAATTTTACAAAAATACAAAAATACTTTGACTGTGTTCAAACATAAAAGTTTTCCCTTGTGCATAACTTCTAGTGTTAACATTCAATATGGCTCTTTAAAATAGCAGCAATGGCTTGGTATTAGAACATTTCTTCCTCCCTCCTTTCACAGAAACCGTTCTCATACCACGCTCAGTGTTAAGGCACTTGTTTTTACAAAGTGAAAAGAAACGACCCATTCTAGAATAGCAATGATTTATAAAACATGGGATCCATCATATTAGAACAGTATAGAATAATAAAGAATAACATATCTTGTACCAGTGTAATGTAATAATAAAAAATGAAAATACACTATCTTGGAATAGTATAGTATAATAATTAGGGCTGTCAAACGATTACAATTTGTAATCAGATTAATCACAGCTTAAAAATTAATTAATCATGATTAATCACCATTCGAACTATGTCCAAAATATGCCATTTCTTTATGTATATTGTTGTGGGAATGGAAAGATAAATGAAAGAAGGCGGATATATCCATTTCACATACAGTATCTATGTTTATTATAACATTCTCATCTCTGAACATCCATATCATTTAAACTCATTCAAACTAACTCATCATTTTCATCTACATCTGTATACAGGGGTGGATCGTCCTGTTCTACTAGCATTTGTAACTGTCCCCCATGAGAAATGTACCCTCCCTCCTTTCATACCATTTAAGGTATGAAAGTAATATGTTCTCTAGAAGAGGCCGTCGTGATCAATTGGTATTTTAGGACATGGAATTAATGCAACATCTAGGCCTCCCCTGGGCGCCCCTATGCTATCCTTGTACCCTGGAGCCTAAACTCCCCCTGGGACTGGTCTCTTAGCCCTACTGGCTTTGGGGTGTTTCGCCATGTTGATTAAAAACATCACTGGCTGTGCTAGTGCACAGGTCCCAGCCCAATCCTGTGGCCAGACTGAGTACAAGGTTTTAGTTCCACAGTACCACCAAACATCTACTCTGGGGTACGGCATTTTAGACAGTCATTTCTGGGAGAAGATTTTGGTCAGTTACAACAGTTGTAGAATTTCATCACTTAAAAGTTCCTACTTCAGTAGCTTTGGGTGGTCTGTTCTAATGCAGGTATAAAGTCCCTGAAATGGTGTGAAAACCGGTGGAATATCACTAACGCATTACACTAATTTATTTTCAATTCTGGTCTACTTAAATAACTATGCTGACCCCCTTTAACAGTGTGTGGAACCTTGGGTGCCCGAGCATGTGATAATTACTCCCTCCTTTAACAAGGACTTTAAAAACAGAAGTCATTTCATTAATGGTTTGTAGTTCAATTCAGGAATTTTCACTCATGGCAGATATGTTTCTCCTTTTAAATAACATCTCTAAATGTCAGGTCATCACTGATTAAATGGATGAGCATTAGGAGGTGGTGGCACTTGTCTTTTAAAACTCATACTCTGGTGCCGTGCGCTCCCTCTGAAGCTGCAAGTAAGATTTAAAATATCTGCAGG
Organism: Gymnodraco acuticeps; assembly: GCF_902827175.1. NCBI lineage: Eukaryota > Metazoa > Chordata > Actinopteri > Perciformes > Bathydraconidae > Gymnodraco > Gymnodraco acuticeps. The sequence continues at coordinate 448,663 of NW_022989828.1, read as the reverse complement.
GTGGGTTGAGCAACCCCTTCTCCCTGAACGATATTTGTTGTCGAAAATATGCACCATTAAAATGAGTGATCCAAGGCCCCACATGTATTACTCCCAATTATACTAGTTTTTCAGAATTAAAATGTTCAATCGCTCTTTGCCTAGTTTCTTTTTTAAAACTCTACATCTTGGACGACAAACAAATGTTGTTTCCACCTTAACAGTTCTCCTATGGTAATAACCATGCTACAATGGTGAAACCAATACTCTAGATTGGAATACTTTCTTTGGCTTGGTTCCAGCTCTACCTTTAACATTTTCCATTCAAATAAAGATTTGCCTGCTATCTATATTGTAACAAATTAAATCTTCCCCAAATTCTCACATGAATAAGAATCTCTATAAGAATAATTTGTTTATTATGATGAAAAGATTGAATAATATGTTCTACCCTCAGTGTGTTTTTAGGATTATTTTCTAATAAGTGTGTTTATGTGTAAACTCACTCACTCCCGTGTTCCTTCTCTCCCCCTCTGGTTGTCAAGCCACGACCCCCTCACGTTCTGCTGGCCCATGCCAACTCCTCTGGTTCTGTCTTCTCCTCAGTCCATCCGCTCTTGGATCCTCCCGCTGTAACTCTTTTCAGTGGCCCAACTGCTTTGCATTTCATCTCCTCCTTTTCAGTCTCTACGCTGTTGCATGGAGGGCGTATTCCGCTCTCATGTCCCACACTCTGCTCTTGTGCCAAATCTCGTGGCTTAGCTTGGAACTTCATGTCCTGTGGGGGACCGATGAGAGTTTGCCTCTTTGTCAGCATGCTGGTTTGGTTCTAGATGCCTCAGGTGGAGATGGTTCTGGATGCCTCAGGTGGAAATGGTTCTGGATGCCTCAGGTGGAGATGGTTCTGGATGCCTCAGGTCGTTGTTGGTTCAGCTCGGGTTCTCTGTCTTTTCGATGGAGGAGGAGTCTCCTGTGGTGAGGTCATTTGTCTGAAGATGGGGTCGTAGCATTCTGACAGGCAGAGAGAGAGAGAGAGAGATCTCGGGACGCATTACCTATAGTTAATTCTAACACACTGAGGTAAAATATATCCAATCCTTTCTACTCTATTTTCCTAATCTTACCATCTGTCTTAGATGTTAAATGTCATCTAAACTCAATTAATGTCTACTAATGGTTGTGCCATATCCCTAAACATTGTTTTCACCCACTGTACCATGTTTACTCCAAATAACTCTTTCAGGAAACCATTTTCTTCTATAAATTAAAAATACCTACATGTTTCAAGCACCACATATTTCACACACTATAAAAGAACGTCCCCATATTTTCTCCATTACTTTAAATCTCACTGTTATTTAGAACATAAGTAACTTTTGTGACTGGACATATCTGCAATGTCGCCACAATCTGCTGGGGAATTTTGTTTATAGAGTTTGTACGTACAAAGCTGTACTTGTGGGTTAGTAGCCTGTTTCTACTGTAATCATTTTCAATAATTGTGCTCTGGTCACCGGTCGGTTGTCCATCAACTTAACAGGGGTGTTTCTGGCACAGACTAAAACATGGATCCAGTGTATTTGGAGATTCCCCATATCTGTAAATCCCCATCACTGATTATCCCGATCACTTAAACCCATCTCATCATTTGATACAAGAACTGCATATATGGGGATGAATCATCTTGATTGTAACCGCCTCACCTTTGGGACCGAGTATTTCTAAATCCTCCTCTTCTTGCTCAGCTGATCTTTTGGCTCTGGGGATAAGTGAAAGTCTCTGAAACACAGCTGGAGTTTTGTTAGTGATGTGGGCATTATCTATGAGTGGACTAATGGATCCATGTCTTACTTGATATTGTACTCCCCATCCAACCAGAAAGGTGCCAAGTGTAATGAGCACAATCAACAATGCACAAAAAACCCTAACTCTTATCCCTAGGGGACCCCACAATAGCTTTGGCTTTGTTCTTGAAATCATCTCTATTTTCTCCCTTGGTGTCAGTTACAGAATTTAAATAATGAGTACTATAATAACGTATACAAAACGTTGGACTCTTTTTCAGATGTAAAGCAACAATTGGTTTTCACTTTAGTGTACAATCTATAAAAATCTATAGACAATTCGTCTTTTGAGCTGTTTCTATCTTTATCTTATTTCTATTTATTGTTTTGTTCCAGCTCTGCCAAATCAGTCCTAACTCCCAATAATGTTCTGGAAGTTGCCAGTGAAGGGTGACAATGTGTGAGGTGGTGTCAATTTGCTCCTTTTTCTTTACCTTTAAACTGGAGCGCGTGTGAAGTTAATTACAACTTCTCACTGTTCCGTCCACCGGGATCAGCTCACTGTCTTTTGTGAACTTTCACCCTCACCCAATCACCTGGCCGAACAGGAGTCTCTTCTGGTGTCTCGTCTTGTATCTCTGTAGCTTTCTTAGCCTGTGTAGACAAAACTTGGATAATATTACTCAGAGTTCTGACATATTCATTACTTTTATTCGTCTAATATCTAAAACTGGACCACTCCCTCCTTGGAGGAGGCCCAAGCGTCGGCATACCTTTTGTCGTTATGAGACCTATTATTAACTACATGTTATTATTTATTAACTACAACGTCACTGAAATCAACATGTCTGTATAATCATGACACTCCCTCCTTTGAGCATAACATGCTCAATTAATATTGCAATGATTACCCTATTCTGAACAGGACATGTAAAACCCATAACGTTGCATTAAATAAATATAACTTCTCCGTGTTCCCATAAGGCGTACAAAATATCGTATGATGTATGGCTTTCTGATGGTATAAAAACATATTTACTAAAATCTGCCATTAGCACAAAAAATGGTTTACTTGTTGCAATAATGGATTTTGTCCTGGTATTATGCATCATTGTTGCTACGAAAAACAATACCCCTGGTGTCGCTAATGCGTCTCAATAATTCTAGGATTAGAGGATTGTTTGATACTGCTGAACAAAGATATGATAAAATAATATTTCTCTAAACTAGAGAGAAAATACGAACTATTCTCACAGAGGGTGACATGCATGAAGGGCTGGTGCCCCTTACTCAAAATGAGATATTGCCTTATGCACTACATTATAAATCAGTAAAGTTACTCAAGAATAAATAAATAAAAACTGATTCTTGAAACTGTTGTAAAATCCCTACAACTTCTTCATCCAAGCTCTCAATCAGTGTTATGTTATTTAATCTGCAGCTCATTGCCTTAAAACAGATACTTCAGACCGATTATAAAATTGTGTTTATGAGAAAAAATGTAATCTGACTCCATAAATCACATAATTGTTTGACTAAAAAACTACACTTCCACTAACAATAAATGAAGTTCCCCTTTAAACACAGCCCCGGTCTTCTGACGGGGTCTATCTATGTACTGGCTGGAAAATGTTGTGCCAGTCTCTGTCGCTCTGTCACTGTTCTCCCGCTAACAGTCACTCTCTAGTTCTGCTGGGTTCTTGTTGACTTCTTCACTGGTTTGAGACAAGCGACCCTATCGGACACCTCCCTTTGTAGCCAGACTTCACCACAGCAGAATCGAGTTTCTGTTTTTAGGTCTCAACAGCTCCACGTCAGGTGTATCACCGCCCCTTGAACTGCAGTCGGTGTAAACAGGAGGATTTGGTATGGATCCTCCATCTTGGGCGAGTACTAGGTTTCCGTCTTCGTATTTTTGAGTGGAAACCCGTCGTCTTGACCTCACTAGCTGTGTAGTGTTAGTGTATTCTAGAACCCCGAAGGCAGGATAGACTGAAAAGAGTCAAGGGAAGCTTATAAAAGTTAACAGCAGTAGTAGTAATGATACTGTTTCAATCTCATTAGTATGCATACAAAGTGACAAGTGGACACGCCCCAAATTATGCAAATGAGCTAAGTCCCGCCTCGTATTCTTCGCGATCCTTTGATGTGAGGGTGAGGGGTCATCACCCCCTAGGGGTGAAATGCCCCCCTGTGTAGCGCCTTTGTTCGAGATCCTTTTGATGTGTGTTATGTGAAAAGCCCCCGGGCTAGCGCCTTTGTTGTCTAATTCTTTGATGTGTTGATTAAGTCTCTTTGAAGCTGTATTGTATGGCCCCCCTCAGAGCCCTTTTGTTGTCTAATCTAATTATGACGTCTAATCTAATTAGCCTTTGGTGTTTGCCCTTTGATGTGAAGTGTTATAACAGGCCGGTGTGACTTTACACTGGTGTGCTATAAACCTTTGATGTTAATCTAGGTGTCTCTTTGAAGTTATGTGTGAGACTGTCTACCCAGCCCCCCTCCCAGCCTCCCCCCTTTTCTACCCCTTCCGGGGCTATGACGCTAACAAATAGTGGGGGGTGGAATTAGGTAGAAATACCCTCAAACGAAATAACAAGACAGCAATTCCATTTACCCCGTTACCTTTTCAAAAAAGAAAAATGGCAAGAGACGCCTGGAATGGGGGTTAATTAGCCTGTGACAACTTACAGCCATCCGTCCGTAGCGTCAGTCAAGAAACGAATGCAGCAGCAGTGCGGGGGTCAGACGCCTACAGTATGTGCACAAACTTATCTCGTGCCCTCTTTTGGTCATGCGCGTTCATGTGTGTTGGAGGAGGGGCTCTGTGAGGAAGTGGCAGATTTTCCCCCGGTTTGACTGCAAAAGACTCACTTTTTACAGAGGGCTCCGCCTCTCCCTCAACATAACAAGTCCCGCCCTCCTCACCAGATCATTTAAAAGTAAGGGGATGGAAATAGATGAAAAAATAAATACGCTCAAACTAAATACAAGCCAGTCATTTCCACTCATCAAGTCACTTTTCAAAAAAGAAAAATGGCCAAGAGAACCCTAGATATGGGTTTCATCAGTGAGACGCCTGTGACAACTTACCGCCACCCGTCCGGAGCGCCAATCAAGAAACGAATGCAGTATCTGGGCCGGGTTCAGACGCCTCCAGCCGAAGAACTTCATGAAGAATGGACTCTGAAAAATGGCGATGTTTGGGGTTATGTATTCAACTATATGGCGAATGAACTGCATTTCTACAATCTGAAGAATGGAGAAACGTATGGACCCCGTAGTGTTAAAGCGACACTGACCTCAACAGATTGGGCTGTGTTAACTCTGGTGTCCTCCAGAGATCTCCACGCAACCACTGTATCGGAAGAAGTAGTGCATCAAGAAACAGGCGTGTAACCCGCAGTGTACAAGATATTTGCAAATAAAAGCAAAGAAACGCAGACAGCATGCGAGATCAAAGAAGAGTTTGCACCGCTGCCCCTCAAGGTGGAGGAAGAAGAAGGAGATATTTCCCCGCCGCCAGAAGTGAGAAGAGTCCTGACAAGCACCGTCTGGGAAACTAAAAGCGGACCATCGGGGCAATGGTATTACCGCGCAAGCCGTATGGTGACGCTGGGGAAGGACCCCTCTGATTATTTTGTTTTGGAGTATTTCAACTCTACATGCGGGGTTTTTCAGACATCCTTGTGGGTGCCTCTGACTGCTTGGCTGAAAATGATTGATGGAAAAGCTACAAAGCTTAAAGAACTTTTTAAACAGAGTCAGACATCGATCGACATTATACTGGTGAAAAAGACTCTCACTTTTGCAGAGGCCTCCGCCTCCCAATCAACATAACAAGTCACACCCTCCTCACCAGATCATTTAAAACTATGGACCCCCTCAAAGAAAAGCAGTGTGTTACCAATGTAAAAAGAGCGTCAGGGGTTGTCTTACGAAAATGTGTTATCTCTGTATCAAGATGATGTGTTTAAAAATGAATTTTGTTAAAAATACCAAATGGGGTGAGAGACGTCATAAAGACACTCATTTTAACCACAGTGTTTGTTCTCTACAAATGTTTAAAGATTGTTACAAAATGTAAAAAATAAAAGGTCTGGAGACTAAATTAATTCAGGTGACTGTCTTTATTAGGAAAACAAAAATATAATACAAATGGTTTAAGGGGTAAATGTAACCATCTTGGACTTAATAGTCTAACAAAATACTTTATCTGAATACATTTTTTCTTTTTTAAACGCACTTTTTGAAATTATTTATTTGTTATTTCAGTGGAACAGTCCAGTTTTTGTTAACATCAATGCTTGCGCTATGACTGACATTGATATGGCTGACATTGATATGTATCAACCTCCATCCGAGTCTCCAGGGGAATCAATGGCATTCATTCGGTTCAATACAGCCATTCGGGACGCTCTACAACCGGGGCCTCATACGTCACATATGGTGACATAAGATATTTGCAGTAAAAAGCAAAGAAAACGCAGACAGCATGCGAGATCAAAGAATTAGACAACAAAGGCTATACATTGTGTTACTAAGATACTTTTAGACACACTTTGGCGTATGCAACACTTGTTCAGTTAAACAAGGTTTTTTCTTTTCTGATAACCTTACATATTTTAGTTATTTTCTGCTACCAAGATACTTTAAGATACACCTTGATGTACGCAACACTTAACAAAAGGGTATAATATGAAGTACTTGGTAAGGAAGGGGTTTTTCTTTAAGGGGTGCAAAAACTTTAGAACAGGGTAAAATATTCATTAATTTGTAATGAATTGAGTTTTCTTTCTTTTGATTTTCAACATACTATTTGTACACAATGACTTTTCCATATTTCTGACAAACTATACTTTTTTGACTTTTTCCGTAAAATCTTGACAAACTATTACTTATTCTTAAATGTTGACCTATTGCTGCTTGGTTGGAGATGATTGATGAAAAAGCTACAACGCTTAAAGAACTTTTTTTTTTTTAAACTCTCAATTCTATAAATGACTCCCCCCATTCAACGCAATAAACCCCACCCTCCACTCAGCAAATCATCTAAAACGAAGGACCCCACTAAGACGACCGTTGTAAACTAGACATGGAGCTGAGAAAAACCAAGACTCCCCCCGCGAGTTGCAGCCAGGAACAGACTCCTGGACTACCACCATCATCACTACCATTTTGGACACCCGAATCTTGCAATACTACTGCTGCTGATTTTGCTCCTTGGGCCAAAACGTCTCTGTTTATGGACACAGTGAAATCGGTGTTGGTTGATATTGTGGAGAGGGTGATACATCGGTACAGAGAAGAAATATGCAATGGGTGCCGAGTCAGTCACCCCGGCCAGAGGCAACACGATTTCCTGAATGACATGTCCGATTTTTACTTCAGAAACAATTACATCGCGTTAATGAAAAGACTCTGGCTCACCGACTTCATTACTGAGATCGACCAGACTCTTATTGATAAAGACATTTTCACGGATGATTGGAGGATCCAAGGCGCTTCGGAGGCTTTTCTTCACAATCTCAAAAACTGCAGACGCCTCAAGGAGAGACTTGAAAAGATCCATGCCGAGTTGGATGGAGAAGAAGAAGCCTAATAACCAGCAGTTGACTGAAGCCAGGGACTTGTTCGATACATTGACTTTTTTCTTTAAAGTAAAATAAAAATGGGAAACTACTATGCAAAACGCTCTGTATATATTGATCAGAATGTAGTCAATACCCTTTTAATAAGTGTGGTGATGAGGACGACTGAAAACAGAACGAGTAGTGACCCCTGTGTAAACAGAATGGCTGAAGTTTGTAAACTGGAAGACATTTTGGATATCGTTCGTTCTGGCAGTACTATTCCGGGTCATTGGGAAACGATTGTAAACGAAACATTTAAAGTGGTCCTGGAATCTTCATTTTCCGAAACATTCTGTAACATTATCTCAGAAATGAAACAAACATCAAAAGTGTATCATGTGCTCTCAGTGTATGCTCTGTTTGTAGATGTAATGCATCTCTGTGCAGAAAGCAGCATACACATGAATATTCTGACTGAAGTGAAAAAACTCCATCACGATATCTCCAGTAATATGGGGAATTCTAAGCTGGAGACGGTCCTGCGGATGTTGCAATCAGTATAACTATTTGATTTTTGTGTGTGAACAAATAAAAAAGTGTTTTTTTACATTTAAAAACTGTTGTCTTCATTCTATCAAGGGGGAGCGTGTCTGAAACATGTGTATTACAGTCCTTCTTTTTTGTGCTTTTCAGTGTTTTTCTGTGTGTCTGTACACACAAAGCACAAATCATTTAAAACAAACCCTGAATCAAATTTAGAGAGGACCATTAAGAGTCAGAATCTTAACGAAATCTACTAATACAAAGTACTTAATTATCTACTTTTCAGCTTTTATACACACAAGTGTATCTTTCAGTAACTTTCTCAGAGAATTTAAGCATAAATCTGTCAAATGTTCAAAACAGCCTTGCTTCACTGAAATAGCCTCAAAATCACAAACTGCCATTAAGAGTCAGATGCTTTTACGAAATCTAATAAAACAGAGTACTTTCTACAGATGACTCCTCCCACTCAACGCAATAAATCCCACCCCACTCAGCAAATCATATAAAACTAAGGACCCCCACTAAGACGATGGTTGAAAAGTAGCCATGGATATGAGAAAAACCAAGTCTGATGTAGCCTCCCCTTATTATCACCAGGATAACGGATATGGGCTTAATGACTGGATGTTACAAAGTAGGGGAGAGGATGTTCCCGAAGAAGAGCTCTCCTCTATATCATATCCATGTAAGGTCTTTAGGACAAAAGAGGACCATGATAACATGACATATGAAGAATATCTTTCTTTAAAAGATGGTATTATAGATAACCTTTATAGAAACAGTATATCTCATACCACTCGCCAAGATCGCAAACGACATTTAGCAGAAAAGAAAAGAAAAAGTAAAGAAAAACGAAGAAAAAGACAAATGAGAAGAAAAATGAAAAGCAAACGCAGAATGCGAATGAAAAGAAAAGGGACCATAGGACGGAAAACCAAAAAGACAAAACGAAGGAAGGTGAAAAGAACAAGGAACAAAGTAAAGACATTTCAACTAACTATAGAGGATGCTGATGGTGTTGTAGAGCCATTACCGGATCATAATAATCTTATAGATCATCTACCACTAACCGACTGCTGCGAATGTGTTTAACAAATACCAAAAGCAATGGCAGAGCTTTGCTTCAATATAATGAGAGAAAAAGCACGATACTATGGAATTGCCCAAATTGGCGACAGTGCCAGAACATGCATTAAAAGACTGTTGGAGGATCTCTATTCTAGTATCGGTTGTCATTACATCGAAGGATATGCCAAAACGTGTGACGACATAGACAAAGCTTTTGAAGACAATTATATGGTACCTGTCCTTACAGCTAAACAAATCCTACGCCAGGTATTCAACAGACCACAAGAAGCACAAGAAGCCCCAGAAAGGATTACATTCAGAGCTAATAACGGTGAAACCGAAGAAGAAGCAAAGCAGATTATAATCGTTGCGGGTGAAAGGATAGAGAATTTGCATGTGATGTTAATGCATTTATCTGATATAAAAAATGCATTCGTATACTTCCAAGAGACCCCTAAACATCTACTTTGGCAATGTGAATTGAACGATAAACCGATCACTGTCAATGAAACGCGGAGAGAAGCAGCAGTGCAAATCGTTAAGTCTATTACCTTGTATGCACTACGACATTAACTTGGTAAAATGTAATGTGTTTTTTTTATGAAAATGTGTTGAATGTTGTGTTTCCAATTAAACAACCATTACAACATGAAAATGTATTTTATTGTTTGCTTTCATATATAGTAATAGTATTGTAAACGAAACATTTATAATAAATCTGTTGGTGTCTTCGACAGGCTGCCACACAGCCTGCAGTCCGTCACCCCGACCCTCAGTATGTGCACTAAAGAATGGGCAAAGATTACGGCTTTTTTCGGTTTTCTAACCTCCATTATGCGTCTAAAAAGAGTTGGTTTTACTGAGGCACCATTTTTGCACGTATTGGATGGCCTGTGGTGCTGGTCAGTCAGAGTTGAATAGGCCTGCGTCATGGGTTCACACCAAAGCCATAAAGGAGTCTTTGTCACTGATGAGCGAGGTCATCTCTCTCCTCCACTGGCCAATAAACTTTCACATTCTCCACTTTTTTATGATTTTGTTTAGCTCACGGACCCCAAACAAAAGTGCAAAACGTTTCATATTTTCCTGCTAACCTTGAATTATCCTGTCCTGTCGTTTCGCTCACAGCTGTTTCTTACACATGACATGCATTGTTTTACAATTTATTACATAAGTTGAACATGTTTATGTGTTGCACAGGATATAATGGAGCCAAGTACGTATTAATAAAAACAAATGCTAGCTAACTGACTTGCATGAATCAAAATATACGTAAACCTCTATTATCAGTCCATCCTTTATGTTCTGTTTTTTATTCCGCTAAAACCATCTTTCTGTGTTTTTCTACCCTATTAAGCAAAATAACTCTTAACACTGGAAATGTTATAAAATGTTAAAAGGGCTTCTTGTGCTATATACACAATTGTCCTTCATTCAATTTGTCACTTAGGTTGCAAATAACCAACATACCCACTGACAATTGGGCATAAAATCAGCCAAACCAAACACGAGTAAAAGGAGAACAAGACTTTTCACAGGCTGTGGAGAATGCTGCTGAATAAGTCAAACAGACCAACACAGAGCAGAAAGGGGAACATTTGTCGCCACATTAACATACCGACTCCTCTATCAGTTTTGATTTATAAAGAACCTCTCCAAAACTTCACAGGCCAAATAATTCAAATTTAGACTGATGTTTTCTCAATTTGTGACCAAAAGCGTAATTTCACACAAAAGTCCCAGTCAGTCTAATCCAACAGACCAAGTGGAAAATCTCTCAAACTATTTAAACACAAAGCGTCAATTTGGAGATTTCTTTCTTTGATAGCCATATTAAAAGATACCATTGATCTTTTTGTTCAATTTGTTGGTTTGCTCTCAAGTCCTTATGGTCAAGAAAATGACTCCTTTTGTGGTGGAGCAAAATCAATGCAAATTAATCCTTTATTCATTTCCCTGTGAATAATTCAATTCTTGTGAAGTCACACCGGCCTGTTATAACACTTCACATCAAAGGGCAAACACCAAAGGCTAATTGGATTAGACATAATTAGATTAGACGTCATAATTAGATTAGACAACAAAAGGGCTCTGAGGGGGGCCATACAATACAGCTTCAAAGAGACTTAATCAACACATCAAAGAATTAGACAACAAAGGCGCTTCACATAACACACATCAAAAGGATCTCGAACAAAGGCGCTACACAGGGGGGCATTTCACCCCTAGGGGGTGATGACCCCTCACCCTCACATCAAAGGATCGCGAACAATGGGAGGCGGGACTTAGCTCATTTGCATAATTGGGGGCGTGTCCACCTGTCACTTTTTATGCATACTAATGAGATTGAAACAGTATCATTACTACTACTAACAGCATTTAATTACACAAAAGATGCGGTGGTGTACAAAATGAAATGTGCGATTGGAGGCGCTCTCCTCATCCGACCGGTCAGTCCAGGTCAGCAGGTCGAAGAGCTCAATTCTTGGCTAGCTCTTCCTGTTGTCATCGGAGGTCTTCTCCTATTGGCCGGCGTCGTCGGGGGCGGGTCCAATGCAATTTCTGCCTTTTTCTGGTGTCTGTGGTTATTTAAACATTCCCTAATAAACGTTATTCAGCGGTAATAAATGAGTGCTAAACCCAGTGTGCTCAGTGTACAACATCACATGTAATTTCACCTTTAATTCACGGTTTGAAAATGCAGCATTTCGCCACATGCTAATGCTAACCGGAAGTGAATACTTTTCAGAATAAAAGTATTAAGTTAATAGTTAGTGAACTTCCGGTTTTTCAGAATAAAACTGATTTAAATTAAATAGTGTATTTAATTCAAATTAGCGCCATACCAACATTGATTTTAATTTCTAACAATCCCTCCTTACATACCCTTTAAGGTATGTAAATAATATTGAAATCAATTAGTTCTTCATCCGAACATTGCATGGTACATAACTCATAAAAGTAAAAAAATACAAATAAGAATACATATTCATCATAAATATGAAGTTTTTCATTTGTGCATAACTTCTAGCTTAAACCTTTAATGTCACTTTGTAAAATAGCAGCAATTAGCTTGGTATGGAAAACGTCTAACTCCCTCCTTTCACATCATAAATAATCTTCTTACTGTATCTGGTGTAAAGGCACTTGTTCTTTTACAAAGTATAAGAAGGATTAAACTATCTGAAAATAGCTAAATATTACTCTTTATTTACTTGTACTGTGTCTCTGGTGTAATTTATGAATCTCTGCTGGTTCTAGTAGATATAGTTCTCCCCATCCACATTCTTGTTGGTTGTGGGACAGAGGAATAATAATTCAGAACCTGCTGATATTTGAATCTTACTACTGGGCATATGTTACAAACAAAAAACATCTTCATGGTGAACTAAATAAAATCCTTGTAATCTTTCTCAAATCTAAATATAACAATGAACTATTCCTGTTTGTGGTAAAGACACACAATAACGTTATGCAATACAATTTCATTATGGATTCAAAAACAACTAAAGTCATGATGCTGTCAGAGTGAATGATTTCCTGAGTGTATCTGTCCTGTAAGGTACGTCATTCTCTGCTTGGATCGTGTGCAGAAATCCCATCGATTGCACCTGGCAATACGGCTTCTACCTGTCTATTATTAAGCTGATAAATTAATACAGAATTCCAACATACTGTCATTAAATGTCTTTCCATTATGAATTTAAATTAAATGTATATCCCCATAATGAACTAAACAATAAAGTCTATGGCTTTTACTTCTAATTCTTTACCAGGCTAGTTACAATATGTTGCCTAAATGAAATTCGGTCTCATTACATTACTATGTTTTAGCTTAACTTAACTGTAATATGTTCTTTCTACATTTCAAACCTCAGTTACTCTAATGTCTGTTAAAATATTGTTTAATTATCACAGGTCAACTTCTTCGGTATTCTATTCTGGAATTACATCTCTCACAGTAGCCCCTTGGCCACTGCTTCTGTGTTACCTGTTATAATTCAATCAATATTTAGAAACATCTCAACATTCATCAAACAGTATCTTATCCCCAGAGATGGAGCAGGTTAATTATAAAACTATCATTCAATGCTCAGTTTGAACATCTGGGTTGGGGCGGAAGGTTTCTGTCAATCCTTAAAAGAAACATTTAAATTGTGAATTTTACAGCCATGTTGACATTATACATTATACACACTCCCCCCTTTTGACACATTAACTCATGTGTAACAAAACCCTGTAATGGGGAGGGGGAAACAAACTGTCAGGTAAATATTGGTCAGGGACATAACGAACATTATTTACAATTTTACATCCATTATCATTATTTCCACAGTAAACACTTCAGTGAAAAGAAGTGTTTCTCTCCGTCCTTCAGATTTTAGTTTGAGTTTTACATTTGCAAACCGCCAACTCCTGTGGGAGTAAAATATCAAGTAGATTAGAAACGGGTCACATGTGCGGTTTAAATTTTTGTGGAATTTTTAGGAAACCTCTCGTTTCCCTTGGAGCTCCAAAATAATATGTTAGTCCAAAAACATGCTTGGTTAGTTATTGTTTTAGAATCATGCAGTTACACTGATCACATGCCGGCATTCATTCACACTCACACTGTCTGGTTGTCACGTCAGGTTTGGTCAGGTACACCCCAGAGTCAGTCATGGACAGTGCTTTTGTCACACTGTCAGTCAGGGTCAAAGGTCATTTGGTCTCGGTCTTTTGGCCATGTCGTGCTCTGCAGAGTCTTTTCGGAGGTAATTCAGCATAGGCGGGTACCCTTTATCTACAAAAATATATCATATGTGGAGCGCCATTCCTTATTCATTCACGATTTCAACTATGATTTTCAAGATGATTCTAACTTTTCATTGGGACTTCTGCCTCCCACCTTTCCTGAAACTTGGTACAAAACTCACTTCCTTAGAGTACTACTACTACTGCAATTCATTTACACCTAATTAGTATTAAAATGTCTAATGATCTATTTCAGAAACTTGTGTACATAACTATTATCTTGAGTCAAAACATTACTAGGATCTGTGTAGCTCTGCATTTCATAGCTCATTATACTCATTTATCTTTCATTCTGGTCTACTTAAAAAACAATGTTAAACTCTTTAGCAGTGTGTGGAACCTTGGGTGTCCGAACATGCAACAATTACTCCCTCCTTTATCAAGGATTTAAAACAGAAGTCATTTTATATTTCCATCTTCAAGCCCTCCTATGGTAATAACTATGCTACAATGGTGAAATCAATACTTTAGATTGGAATTGTATATGTGGCTTGGCACCAGCTCTCCCTTTAACATTATCCATACAAATAAAGATTTGTCTTATAGAGTGGTTCCTAAAACTATCCTTTTAATGGTGATCAATATTGTAACAAATGAGATCACTACGTTATTCACACGTGAATACAAATCTCTTAAATAATTATTTGTTAACATGATGAAAATATTGAAGAATATGGTTCTACTCTGTCATGTCTCCCCCTTTATCCCTCAGTGTGTTTTAGGATGATTCTCATTTTACTTTAATAGTTTCCTCTTTACTGCTATTTTTAATTTACCAATTGATTAATTCATGGTTAATAAATCTTTCTGTCTTTACGTATTTATGAAGTTAATTCAAGTTATTTAAATGTGCGTTTTGTGAATAAGTGTGTTTATGTGTAAACTCACTCATTCCCGTTCTCCTTTTCTCCTCCCCTGGTTTTCTCAAGCCGTGACCCCGGCCTCCTCACTTCTAATCGACCATGCCAACTCCTCTGATTCTGTCTTCTCTTCAGTCCATCAGCTGTTGAATCCATCCGCTGTAACTCTTTTAGGCAGCCATTGGCCCAGTCACATCTGCAGCCCCCATCATGCCACTGTTGTTGCATTGCTTTGCATTTCATCTCCTCCTTTACAGTCTCTCTGCTGTTCTTATGGAGGGCAGATTCTGCTCTCATGTCCCACACTTTGCTCGTGTGCCAAATCTCGTGGCTCAGCTTGGAACTTTATGCCCTGTCTGAGGGACTGATGAGAGTATCTCTCTGTATGTCAGCATGCTGTTTGGTTCTGGATGCCACGGGTGGAGATAGTTCTGGCTGCAGTTCTGGATGTAGTCTTGTTGTTGTTGTTGTTGTTGTTGTTGTTGTTGTTGTTTCAGCTCTGGTTCTCTGTCTGTTCGATGGAGAAGGAGGAGTCTCCTGTTGGGTTAGGTCTTTTGTCTGCTTGGAGGGTCGGGATCGTAGCCTTTCTAACTCAGAGGGGGAGTCCAGGTCTCGGGACGCATTACCTATAAGAAGTCTAGCACACTGAGGTTAAATAAATCCAACCCTTTCAACTCTGTCTCTTTCTAATCATACTATCTGTCTTAGTTGTTGTAAAGGAATATTTTAGTCTTGTTAAAGTATATAGAGTTTAGTGACTTGTCCTCGGGAATCTGTTTAATGGTTAAAGTGTATTCCTGCCTGTAATGTGATCCATAGCTTCTCAGGAAGACACAGGTCAAGAGGTCATCTGATGTCTTGTGTGGGGAGAAGCTTGGCTCATGTGGGTTTGCAATGCAACAAGTCTTTGTCTCGACATCTGGCATGCATTACAGGAAAACCCGCGTGTTTTAGGGCCCTCCTCTTCTTACATATAGATGGGTTCTTGGCGCGTTTGTCTTCAGAGTTGGCTGGTATCTTACATGAGAACTGTAGTATACTGTGATCTCTCCGGCCGTACGAATTCTCAATAAATATCAGTGTATTGACAGGCGAATCCAGTTTCCCTCATTTCATGATTGGCTCAACATTGCTGCAAAGAAGTTTTTACTTCACAGTTGTTAAATGCCATCTAAACAACATAATTAATGTATACTAATGATATTACAAAAACTCACTCTAAAAATGTTTTCATCCATTGTTACATATTTACCCAACACAACTCTGAAATACTTACATGTTTCCAGCATCACATATTCCACACACTACGAAAGAACATCTCCATATTTTCTCCAACATTTTAAATCCCACTGTTACTTAGAACAATAGTAAACCTGCAGAGCACACCAATCGGATCACAGTAATGAAATTTGAATCAAGTGTAGGCCTATGTCTACTTTCCACCATACTTATTACTTTTGCTGAACATTTATTTATATTGTCTAAATTCCTTGTCTATGATGTGCAAACAGTTCGAGTGTAACATGTGTTTTTCTCAATGTATTTACACTCTACAGATTCTTGAGTTTACTCATCTCCTGGTGCTGTCGTTGTAAAAAATGTTCAATTCCTTATTGTTTTGTACCAGTTTTCCAAAATCAGTTCTAACTGCCGTGCCGTTTCTGGAAAGGTGGCGGTACGGCTACACAATGTGTAAGTGGGTGCCAACATGTTCCTTTTTTAACTTTGATCCGACGCGCATCTGCAGTGCGTTCTGCAACTTCCCATGGTCCACTCCATACAGGTTGCAACAAATTCATCTTGTGGATTTTTACATTTACCCAATCACCTGATCCAACAGAAATATTCGTCATGGCCCTGGCATATGCTTCCGCCTCAATATTTCTAATATCTAACACTGGTTCTCCTCTGTATTGTGAGGTGCTACCTTGTGGTGGATATTGCTGAGTGGGGCAATCTCTGGCCAGATGTCTACAATCTCCACATATGAAGCAGCCATCATCCCTTATTCCTCTTGATCGTTGCTTTCCTCTCCATTGTCCCCTTTTGTTGATGCTGTATGGGAGTGTATACCTGTGCCCAATAATTCGACCTGATGTAGTTGAATGGAGTGTCATCTGGGTCATTTGTGCAATTGGCCTCGGAATCTATTGCTCTCGCTTCAAGTCTTCCTTCTATCCGTCCAAGCAGGGCTCTCATGTCTCCCAAGCACAGGTGGTCTTGGACAGTGTACTTCTCCAGATCATTCACCCACTTCTGACCTCCTTTCGTGAGTGGAGGTAGCTTTGACACTAATGCTTCCATGTCCCTGTGAGTCCATGGTTGGTATTGAAATCCTCCTCTTCCAGCCGCTATCAATGGCATGGAGGTATGTGCACCGGTCTTGGTTCTTTTAGTTGTCTTGGTTCTTCTAGTTTTGGGGCATGTCCCAGGGTAATGTTGCTCGTTTTCGTCACTACTATTATTCTCAGGAGGAGATGCAAAACTGCGTTGTTGCTGTGACTGTTCATGGTATGGGGAGTGTCTACTGGTTTCAGACTGTGTACCGCCATCGTCATCTTCATCTCCCCGTCCATTGGAATAGTCAGGAGAGTAGTTTGTTCGGCGTTTTCTTTGAGTTCTTCGTTCTTCTTGTTCTCTCCTTTGTCTAGCTGCCATCATGTCCTGGAATCTTACATCGTCTTGTCGCCTCTCCGCCAGAAGTAGTTGGTATTTATCTTCCTCCCTTTGTCTTTCTCAAATAATGTCATTATGGGCTTCATCTGCCTTCCGTCTTTCTTCAATAATGTCATTATGGGCTTCATCTGCCTTTCGTCTCTCTTCCATTCCTCTGATGAGTTCTGCTTCAATTCTTCTGTTGAGCTCCTCTTCCATTCTTCTGTCGAGTTATTCCATTCTTCTGTCGAGTTCCTCCATTCTTCTGTCGAGTTCTTCCTGTCTTCTGCCGAGTTCTGCTTCCATTCTTTTGCTGAGTGATTCCTCTCTTCTGCCGAGTTCTGCTTCCATTCATCTGCTGAGTTCTTCCATTACTGGCAGATATTCTGCTGCTACCACATGTAAGCTGTTTGTCAATCCCTGGCTGGTATATTTTAGATGGAGAATCAGATTTGCAACCATAACTTTTCTTTTTTCAGCTTTTTTCATAGCGTTTTTAGCAGGTCCATACCAAGGGGGTTGTCCGGCTTTGATCCATGCTTTTTCCTGTTGTAGGTATTCAGCATTCTCATGTTCAACTACAGCTTTTCTATGGGCTTCCGTTGGTCCAGGTTGATCATCTGCTGGAATCAATCCTCTCGTTTGCCACTGCTTGAACAGTTCCTCTATTTGGTTCCATGTCTTCTGTTTTTTAGTGGGAACTGTCCCAGCATCTGACCAGGTGTTTACTCTCGCCTTAATATCTGCAGTTGTGCCTGGCACTGTGAGTGCTCTTAACTTAGTGTCTTCTGGCGACATGTTTCTTAAGTACACGGATAATATTATTAAGTTATCAAAAATGAATTACTAATCCTCTGAATAGTACCTTTGTATTCTTTATAAAGATATCCTATGTCATCTGAACTTAACTTTAAAATCTGGTAAGCATTTTTGGAATTTGGAAAAATAAATTTAAATGTTGTAAAACTGAGATTGGAAAATCAAAATTAGACAAATTAAATTAAAATTATGCAAATTCCACAAATAAATCAAAATAAATAAATCAAAATGAACAGTGTATGGTTTTTACTTTGTAATATGAAAATAGGAATATGGTGCAAATCCAAATAAACCGTGCACAGTGTATACTAAAGTTTATGAAATTATGCAAATGTCATAAAATGTGTTAACTACAATACTTCAATTCAAAGAAACCACATGTAATCTTTATCTGTGGTGAAGAATGTATTAACTGTAATACTTATTATGTCCGCTAGGGGAGCTATTTTATTTGTAACTCCTCTCAAATGTATGAACTAGTACTTCCGGTTCATAAACCTACTTCCTGTTTATCTCCTCAAAATATAAAGTTCAAATTACTTTCTTTGAAAAGCATGAAAAACAAAACAACTCAATCTACTCTCAACGTTCATCTACACCATCCCTGTGTATTTAATCAGCAGTTACCGGTTGTATCTTTACTCGAAGTATTTCACCATCTAGTAATGCTAACTGGCTAGCTTAGTAGTATAGCATTAACCTCATGTGACTGGGGGAAAGGGAACAATGGGAACACTCAACATCTGCAGATAAAAACCACACTGCTTGACAATACAAAACAACACAATCTTCATTTATCTTAGCTCTAAATTCTATAGATGCTGACCTTAAAAACTGATCTCATACCAATCTTGTACACAATCGTTTCGGCTTAGAACATCACACAAAAATATACTTTTTGGCTTAAAAACTCCACACAATATACGTTATTAAACCAGACTACGCAGGTTTAACACATCAAACATATAGACTAACATGAATGGAGAGGCGAAGTCACGCCCATCTACTTCCGGACCATGGGACCCCGGAAGCGAAAAATTTACATTGAATTCAATGGAGAGAGAACACGTATCTTTTGATCCCGTTTGAATTGTGCCACGAACTACACATATGATGTTTGTCAATCTTAAACAATCATTTCCAGGTCAAAAAAGTCACATTTTGTCGTAAAACTGCTGAAATATAAGACTATGAAAAATACGCTACTACAAAGACTACAAATCCCAAATCCCATTCTGGGTCGCGTAAGTGATGTCACAGGCATGCTCGGTGATTTATAATAAGACTCGTAATTAAAGCGAAGAAGAAGAAGATCTCATAACTGATTTATTCCCTCCAATAAATTATAGATAGCTAAAAATAAATTCACTTTTACAAGATGCCTGTGTGCTTTGTACCAGGTTGTAGTCATAAAAGTGATCATACCACTTGCTCCTTCTATCGATTCCCGTCTGATGAAAGGACCAGGAGTCGCTGGATCAGACATATCAGGTAATATCATAGGTAATATACATGTTGTGCATGGAACATAGTCAAGTTAGCTACCTAGCTAGTAGCGACGAGTAGCGAGCACGTTAGTTAGCATTACATTACTTAGCCTTGTCATTTTTAGTAGCCTTACCATGAAGTTATTATTTTATTACATGAAGTAAACCAAAATGTTAAACAGTAACCAAACATGATGGTAAGTATTTCGTGAAACTTTTGAAGAGTAGCCTACTGCGCCCTCCACCGGGTGCTAAGGAAGCAGTTCAGGGAGAGTCGAAGGCAGGCATGGAGCTTTGCATGACATTCTTCTGGACGTGTTTCATTGTGATGACAATCTGTTTGTTGGAAAGACAGTCGTTGTGTGCTTATTGAGAGAAAATTGTTAGAAGAGATAATTATTCAAAGTGTTGTTACTTTAAAGTGTTGTTACTGACCTTTTTCTCTTTTATTTTCTTTACCTCACCTGTAACTGCTGAGACGTTGAGGAACATGCACACTGACCTGCTCTGGCAACCTGATTTCCACTGTACGTAATAGTATTTGGTTATGGTATATTATTTATATACATCAAAGGCACAATGCACCCCCCAGAGACACACATGTATTGAGTGTGATATTTTGCATAGGTCGAAAGGAGCCAGTTGAGGTGGTTCGGGCACCTAGTTAGGATGCCACCTGGGCGCCTCCCTAGGGAGGTGTTCCAGGCACGTCCAGCTGGGAAGAGACCAAGGGGTAGACCTAGGACCAGGTGGAGGGATTATATCTCTTCGCTGGCCTGGGAGCGCCTTGGGATCCCCCAGTCAGAGCTGGTTGATGTCGCCAGGGAAAAGAAAGTTTGGGGCTCTCTGCTGGAACTGCTACCCCCGCGACCCGACCACGGATAAGCGGGAGAAGATGGATGGATGGATGGATGTGAAATCATCTTTACATACTAGAAAACTGTAGGAGCGGCAACTTGTTTTGAAATTGAATTTTTAATATCCGATAATAAAGTTGATCTGTTTTCTTTATTCTTCTCTCTTCCCAACTCCATCACCATTCTCTGTTCCTGCAGCTCCTGCTTGCTAATCAATGCTCATATTTTTTTACACAATTACAAATAAAGTCATTGCATTATATGACATGAAGTTGTGCTTCATTCGGAGTCAATAATAAATTCATTCTGCCTTCAACTGCGCAATGATTGTGGACTGCACCGACATCCATGTAGCTGCCCCCCAGTAAGATGAACCAAGCAAAGAGGGTCCCCATCATGCCCAAGGACATCCAGCTGGCCCGCCGCATCCGCGGAGAGAGGGCTTAGACTGACCTGAGACCAGCACACCCAAACACAACAGCTCTTTTAAGAGCCACATACATTTTCAAAGAGTTGCAATCCTACGTTATTATAATGATTAAACTGGTTCATGTATCACTTAGTTTACTGAACCGTGATGAATGAAAGAAATTAGTGAGGTAGTGGTTTACTGAAGTTACAAAGACATTAATATATGAGTAACAGGTCAGTGTAAACACAAGCTTCTGTCAATTATGGATCATTCAAACTATTTATATAAAAATATGTAATAAAGTTCTAAAACAAGTATTCGGTATATTCCTTGATAGCTTTTGGAGAAGGTTGTTTTTAAGTTTACTAAAATCTATCGTTTCAACTGTTTCACTTTATAAAAAGGGAACAGGTGAGTAGAGCATCATTGAGTTTCTTATTCTGTCAGTAAATTATCCAAATGAATGTTTTTCATTATTTTAGTCAACCCTAAACAAATTGATTGTACCTTTTAATGATGACCTTACATGGTCGGCAAAGTTAAATTAACTTCAGAAAATAAAATCTGTTCTGAGAAAAAACTAATAAATGTTTAAAGATAGGAACTTGCCATCCCACTGAAAAACAGTCCGTAGAGATTTAAAGGCGTAGTTGTAGTTCAGTCCAACGTTTCATTTGGATTCATTTCTCCAACAGTCAACTATTTTCATAAAGAATATATATATTTTTCAAAGTCAACTTTATTGTCAATCTTACTCAGTTTGAGAGATCAAAAAGACGTTTAAATAAAATTATACAATTTACAGATATGTATACAAATATATATATCCTATATACACCATCATGTATAATGATGGTGTATGATGTAGAAGGAAGTGTGGTAGATAACAAGTAAATATAGAGTTACATACAGATCCATGTTACAGCAAAAGATGGAATAACTAAGAAGCACGCAGTATAATAATAATTACATGCAACAATTAAATAACTGCTCAGCATCTCCACCACAATCCCAATCTGCTGTGTCCTGTTTTCCTCCCCTCTGCATAACACCCCATCACACATACGAAACACAACGCAGAGTCCGAGGGTGTTAAGAGTATGTTTATTGAAATGTCCTCCTCTCTACTGGCCAACACAGGGAGCATATGCTGGGTGTAGAATTGTTCCAGGAGGAGGAGATTTCCATGCCATGCAGGGTCTTTGGGGATGGGGATGATGATCGCCTCCTTCGTGGTCCACACAACAAAGTAGCAGAGACTCCGGTCTGTGATATGCAGCTGCCCTTGGACCTGGTGCCAGTATGGGTGATTCTCCTTGAGAATATATGACCCACCCTCCTCACGGAGACAGAAGGATGGTAACTGGACTGCCTCCATGATGGTCATGTTCCTCTGGCTGTGTGGACACTTCACCTCCAGCAGGGCAGATGGCTGCACAAGTCCATCGGGTGATGCTCCCAGAACACCCGACTCACTCACAAAGAGACCAGACTCGATTCGAACACTGTCACTTGATAGGCCTCCACAAAAGCCTTCACCCCTTCGGCCTCGTTTACAACCCCCCAGTTGACAGTTGGCGATGTCTCTGGCCAGTGGGTTGTATGTCTCCTCTCGCTGTTGGTAAAGTTGAGACACCGGCTGGACTACTTTGGAAGTGCCAGGCTTCCTCCACTGGCACTCAACATCTGTGGAGCTGATCTGCCACATGGCAAATATTGCCAATGCTGCAGCGTGGCTGCATTTGTACATCTCCTGTGCACAATCACAGACAGCGCTCTGCATCGCGCCATCGTCTCCCATGCAGATCTGTAAAAATAAAGTAAGTACCATTTGTTAGCATGCTATAATAGATTGAATGAGCAATAATACAAGGATGGTCCGGATCTGGGGGTGGGAGGGTTTATTTTTCCATAGTTTTGTCCTCTTGTCTGTTGTTATTGTTTGTTTTTTCTGTATTTTTTGTAATTTGTGTTGTATTGGTTGTGATTGTACATTGTATTTTTCTAAATGTGTATGAATACATTTTTGAAAAACATTTGATCAACAATAAAAAAGGATTTGGTCAGGATCTAGACTCAGTGTGTAGTTTATTAATTAATCAATGCTCTCTACATTAGGAAAACACATACCGGTGTACCAGAGGGAGTCACACACAGCTGTGACTAGATAACCAAAATCCTTGAATCTACACACAGCAAATAAAGTCAAATGACACAACGAGAAAAAGGAGATCACACATACAGTATAGTCGATATAAAACTGGCCGCTTCAATCTGAAGAGCAACTAAAACAAAACACGGGAGTGTACCTTGTTCTTGTGAACACTAATGTTATCCACAGCATACACAGAGACCACGAAGTTCTTAAGGAGAAAACTAGTTGCTAAAACAAAACACGTTAGTGTACCTTGTTAGCTAATGTTAGCTAGCTGACATTAACGTTACACATTGCACTCATATTACTCACCGAAACCTTGTAAAGCCGGTCCCGCATGCTGGCTCTTACAGAACCGACTAACTCCCCTTTCATATAGGTACAGCTCTCAACGTGCCCAGACTTGTAGTGATTTTCACCTCGTAAAATACTTTTATTCTCATTCTGAAAGAATGTGGTGAAATGTGCTAACGTGACGGCCATCTTTATGTTGGTGACGCGTATTGTGCGAGACGAGAGACCTGTAGTTCTCTGAGCGGTTTCACACGAAAAAATGTGTAACTTCACAGTTTTACGACACATTTTTATTTTTTTGACTTGCAAAATGTTCTTTTAAATTGACAAACATCATATGTGTCATTCGTGGCACAATTCAAACGGGATCAAAAGATAACCTTTCTCTCTCCATTGACTTCAATGTATAATTTTCCGCTTCCGGGGTCCCATGGAGGCTTTCGGAAGGGGAGGGACTTCGCCTCTCTATTGACCCAGTCCAGTGTAAAACAGATCAGGTCTGGTACCTACCCAGAGGTATTTAACACAATGTGGACCCAGTCCTATCCCAGATAAAATCTAGTGCCTCCCCAGAAGGTCTTAATACTATGTAATATTCACATTAATCGGGCGGCGCCGAAGATACAACAGAGACGAATAGAAACACTATATACAATCTCCACACCACTCGCAATCACCACGGAATTAAACAGGTAACTTGTCTCACCTTTCGTTTAGGCCCAGCCAAAAACTCATTTTTTGCATCCTAGTGTGATGCTAGTTAGCTTGCAGCCTTCCCCTCTTTTCCAGCTCTATCCCGCTTCAGAGTCCACACGGAGACGCCAAATGTTAGTGTATTCTAGAACCCTGAAGGCAGGAGAGACTGAAAAGAGTCAAGGGAAGCTTATAAAAGTTAACAGTATTTAATTACACAAAAGATGCGGTGGTGTACAAAATGAAATGTGCGATTGGAGGCGCTCTCCTCATCCGACCGGTCAGTCCAGGTCAGCAGGTCGAAGAGCTCAATTCTTGGCTTGCTCTTTCTGTTGTCATCGGAGGTCTTCTCCTATTGGCCGGCGTCGTCGGGGGCGGGTCCAATGCAATTTCTGCCTTTTTCTGTTGTTAAATTATATCATTCTGGTGTCTGTGGTTATTTAAACATTCCCTAATAAACGTTATTCAGCAGTAATAAATGAGTGCTAAACCCAGTGTGCTCAGTGTACAACATCACATGTCATTTCACCTTTAATTCACGGTTTGAAAATGCAGCATTTCGCCACATGCTAATGCTAACCGGAAGTGAATAATTTTCAGAATAAAAGTATTAAGTTAATAGTTAGTGAACTTCCGGTTTTTCAGAATAAAACTGATTTAAATTAAATAGTGTATTTAATTCAAATTACGCCATACCAACATTGATTTTAATTTCTAACAGTAGACACAATAGTTTTCTGTGTGGGGGAACAATATCACTCGTAATCTCTATCCTTCTCATAATTACAAAAATAGTCTGCTAAATGTTCTACTATGTTTTAATCTTCTACTTATCTGTGGATGCTTTATGTGTAAATGCAATATGCTACTCACTATCTCTTTAAATAACATTCAACTTCTCCCTCCTGTGTTGACAGATATGGCTCAATGTAGCTGGGTTTCAAAATACCCTTGGGCTGAGGATGCATCACCTGTTGGTCTGGCCCTCTGAGCTTCCTCATTGCTGTGATTGATACCAGGGTGTCAGTGGCATTTGGGTCATGTTTGGCACCCCTGTTCGTCTTTGACATCTCTGGACCCCTGTCTCCGTTGTCATCATGGAAACCTACCCGGGGTAACTGCATGGAGGGCCGTTGTTTGGTGCAATGTTCTGCGGACACTCTCTGGACCAATGTGTCAGCTGACCACATTTGTAGCAGCCTTCATCTGTTCTTCGTCTTGATCGTGGCTCTCCTCTCCATTGTCCCTTTTGTTGATGCTGTATGGGAGTGTATGCCTGTGCTTGCGGCTGTACTTGGGTAGGATGATATGCAGGTGTTTGCTGTTGCTGAAATTGTGTGGGAAGATATTCTGGTACTTGCAGCATCCTGTGTTGCGGACAATAGCTGGCCCAATGTGAGAACTGACCACATATGGAGCATCCTTCACCTTGGAAACCTTGTCCTGTTGATCGATTACCTCCTTGGAAACGCCCTCCTTCTCTGCCACTTTGTCTTCCTCGGAAACCTCCTCCCCCTCTTTGTTGATTCTGCACCTGAATCTCTGGCACTTCCTGAGCTTGAATTGTTGGAGGTGTCTGACCTGCCTTCTCTGGTTCTATGGCCATCCCTGATGTAGCTGCCATTTGCCTTTCCGCTTTCTTGTTTTTATTAGCTTCGGTATCTTTCTCAGCTATTTGCATCTTCAAGAGTCTCAGTTGTAGTGCTTCCATTTCTGTCTTTTGTGTTAGTCTTTCTTCTGTGATTTCTTCTAATTGTATGTTCTCTTCTATCAGGTGTTTTGATTTACTGGTTAGCACTCTTACTTCATACTCCAATTATTTGAGATGTTTGTCCGTGGAGACTCCATCCAACTGCAAGACTTCTCCTATAGAACCAACATTCGGGGAGGGAGGAGGGACTTCGGCCAGGCTTAGATACAGCTTCGGAGTTTGGATAACTGGAGCTATGTCTTCCCTCACTGCCAGATCTGCTACTTGGACCACATTTATGCTGTCTGCCAATAGGCTGGCATATTCCAGATGGAGTATCAGACTTGTAACTCTTATAAATCTTTCTTCAGCTTCTCTCCATATAGTTAGCTGTTGTAGGCATTGTTCGTGCTCATAGTCGAGTACTGCTCTTCTATGGGCTTTTGTTGGTCCAGGTTGATCATCTGCTGGATACAGTCCTCTCCTTTGCCATTGTTGCAACAGTTTCTCCATTTGGCTCCATGTCTTTCTTCTAAGATTTGGAGCTGTTATAGCATCTGATCTGATTTTTATCCTTCCCTTGACATCTGCAGTTGAGCCTGGCTCTGCGTCTAGTCCCAGTTTAGTTTGTTTTGGTGACATGCTCTCTTCCTATTCGAATGAATATTATTAAGTTATCAAAGATTAAGCACCAATCCTCTGACTAGCACCGTCTTTCCTGATAAGTAATATCCTATGTCATCTGAACCTAACTTTAAATCTGGGCTTTTTAAATATTTTTTTTTTTTAAATATATATTAATAAAGTTGATTAAAATATACAAATTATGCTAATTTTTAAATCGGAAATGCTAAAATAAAATGGTATAGTGTATGGTTTTGACTTTGAAATATGAAAATTAGAAATCTGGTGAAAATCTAAATCTACTGTGTACAGTGCATACCAAAGTGTATGAAATTATGTAAATGTCCTAACTTGTGTTAGCTTCAATACATTTGTTTGCTTATTTGAAAAACTATTATGCAAAGTTTCTTATCTTATAATTAGAAACCACTTGCAATTATATCTCGGCGATGAAACATGTGTTTATTTATAACACTTAAAATTAAACTTCAAAATGCTATTGAGTGCTATCTATGTAATAATTATGTACTACCAGCAGAGTGCGCTATTGTAATTTCCAGCTTAATCCACTAGGGATTACTGTTGCAAAACTAACCTCTATTTAACAAGAAAAGCTTATTTTTCTTCTTAAAAATGGAAAGAGAATTACACTAGGGAAGAACATTACACTATGGTAAAACAACACAGCACATAACCGCCAAAACACATTTGCAAACTGGACTATTTAAAAAACGTCAATTCACACTTCCAAGCAGAAAAGAAACTTCCAAAATCAGATCCCCACAAATACCAAACTTCCCACGGTAAAATAACCTGTCTATTTTATAGTTCCAACTCAAAGAAATATGATTTATCCTTCTCAAGATGGAGTGCCTAGCCTCATGTGAGTAGGACTGAGTACTTTCAAATTAGCATTTCACGAAATGGCGACTGCCATTGCTAATTGTAAACACGAGGACAAGACAAGATGGCAACTGATTTTCCAACCTTTGACCTGAAGAACAAAGGGATTTGAAAACACCTCATGGCTCTCAGAGCGGAGTTGAAATAATGCGGGTGATCTTTTAGTTCTAGAAAATTCAACACAAAACAACACTGCAGTTTAAAATAACATTTCTATGTAATTTACAATTATAAATGGGCCTCATACCCTTACGTCACAGCTCTCAACCCATGTACGTAATGTTTTGACTTTAAGAGCCAGTATGGTTATCTCCTCTGTTTAAACACGCTATCATGGGACAAAGTAAGACGCTAATCAAACACAATCAGCAGAATATCGTCTATCTAACGCATGAATGTCGCACTTCTCGTCGTAATCCACACGCAATGTCTGTTTGAAAACAGAAAAAACAACTACTGAAAGCTTCAAACTTTTCAGGCCTTTTTCCAGAAAAGGACTTTTTTTTAAAGAAAGCCTCACACTGTAATTAAAACACTCACTCAACTTTGTTCTTGTCTCAAACAGTCCCCACTGTTTAATGGCCTAAAACCATTCACGTTAAATTAAAACATAACAAGAAACACTTTGAAATGATTGCCCTCATCAACACAAAGGACTTTTAAAAAAGAAAAACAGCCTCACACTGTCCTTAACACAAACACTCACTCCAATATTCTCAGCTTCCACTGTGATTGTGTTATTTATCTCAAACAGTCCCCACTGTTGCCTAAAACCATTGACGTTAACTTAAAACGTAACAAAAAACACTTATTGGAGCGATTAGCCTTTTGCCGACATGTAATAACAGACAAACGAATAACATGCAGGGTTAAATATAAGAAAAATAAGTAATTTGAACTCACCCTGCTTGTGAAAATGCAACGCCACGTGTTATGGAATTCTTATTGTTATAAATGTGGTTGTTTTAACATTAATTTCCCAGCTATTTTCAGGAACCGGAAGCAGCCGTCCAACACACAGTCCTAAGATTGTTCTGCATAAACTATTGAAGAATTTTGACGTAACAGGCTTCTTCTTACCGAATAGTTTGAGCTCTCTGTGTGTCGAACGGGATTGCCAGCGGCTCCGGACAACAGCCGGCTGTGTAGTCTCTCCGGTCCAACGAGAATCACGTCAGCTGGGTCACCAATTGTTAATCTGTGTTCTTATTCTGGCGTCCAGGAAAGAGAAGCTTAAAAAGGAGACTAAATGGAGTCTCTGAGATTGTTTCAAATTTGGTACTTTAATTAATAAAAAGCGTGGTAAAATCACAAACAGGATATTGTTCGACAGAAAAGCAGCTGTCCTCTGGCTCTCGCTAGCAGAGAAAGAGGCCCGACCCCTCAGGTCTCGTTGTTTATATATCCTCTCCTGGCTCCTCCCTGGGGGCCGGCTCTCCACGTATTTAATGTCCGTTGTTACGCATATCAGAAGATACAGACATTGTACATTCATTATATATCTAAACACGCCTTTTCTCCTCCTTAACTCTTTCATGACTTTTCATTTAACACATTCCAAACGCTGTAATCAATACTCCAAAAAATACAGGAAATACCTCACAGCAATTTGGTTTCCGGTCGTTCCGAATGTTGTGACATGCTACCCACATCTGTAAACAATAACGTACTCAAATAAACTGTACCTTCATTTAATATCCAACAATAATAATATCTCGACGTCTATAGTTGTAGTGTTGAAATCAGTAGGTTTCGGTGTGCAACATCATATCGCTGCTAAATTCACCTCTATAGGAAATGGTATATTAGCCTCATGCTAAATGCTAACCGGAGATGAAGGATTTTCAGAATAAAAGCTTAACAACTGGTTGTGCACAATAACTTCTGGTTTTTCAGTATAAAACAGCATTTAAACTGAAGGTACATTTAAGGTACATTATGCCATCAAAACATTGATTTGAATTTCTAACACTGTTTAACCATGATTTAACTTAAAGTATAAACATAAAATATGTGACTTTAGTGTGCTATTTTTCTCACTTCTTTGTTATTTGTGTTCCTTGTAGGTCGCGGCATCTTCACCTCTATACCATTTCAAAAAGGAGACTTTTTGATAGAATATAGAGGTGAACTCTTAGGCAAACAAGAATGTGAGAGGAGACTGAAACTTTATCCTGTCAGGCTCAAGGTGTTCATGTTCGATTTCCATTTTGATGGAAAACTGTGGTGGTGCGTATTATGTCAATGATAAGTCTGCGCAGAATGAATGAAGTTGGATTTATTTTCACAGCTTAGCTAGCTGTTTTCACGGAGTATTTTAATTGACTGTTTTGCAATGAAGTTTTACTTGTGTTTTCGTAGCGTCGATGCAGCAAAAGAGGATGAGTCTCTTGGAAGATTTGTAAATGACGATCACAGAAACCCGACTGCAAAGATGAGACAACTATCCGTGCAAGGGAAGCCCCATCTTTGTTTGTTCGCTGACCGAGACATAAGTCCAGGAGAGGAGATCACCTATAATTACGGTGATTCAGACTGGCCGTGGAGATGCAAGGTGGTCAACATTTTACTTTGTGAACTCAATATCTTTTCTTAAGGGAATGCTCTAACCATCACACCACATACGTAAATGCTACATATTGTCCAATGCAGGGGCGGACTGGGGGGAAAAAGTGGCCCGGGGATTAATTGACAGACAGGCCCACTTAATGCGCGGCATGTATCAGCCGGCCGGCGACGAAAGTATGTTACTTAACAAAAAACCCTATGCATTTTATGTTATTTTGGACCATTATTCATATAGTAATCACATTACCTGAGCCCTTGAGTTGCCTAGCAAAATAGTTACAGCATATATTTAGTGATTTTAATGTTAACAGATCATTGATGCAATAACATTTTGACCCAATTTGCCTGACTTGACACATGGAATAAAACATGGGCGTAGGAAGCATCCTCAATGTGGGTGAGACCATTTAACAGGGGGTGTGGACAGGTGGTGGACCTCCCCTCCTCTAGGGGGGTCCGGGGGCAAGCTCCCCAGGGAAGATTTTTTTTTAAATGTTGAAGTTAAATGCATCAATCTGGTGCACTTTGAGAGCAAAATTAGGGACTAAATCTATGGCAGTCAGTAGGGGCTTGGACTGTGAGCCGTAGGGTCCTCCAGAGAGCCTCCTCTCTCCTCTCTCCTCTCCCCTCGGTTAGAGCTCCTCCAGAGAGCCTCCTCTCTCCTCGGTTAGAGCTCCTCCAGAGAGCCTCCTCTCTCCTCTCCCCTCTCTCCTCTCTCCTCGGTTAGAGCTCCTCCAGAGAGCCTCCTCTCTCCTCGGTTAGAGCTCCTCCATAGAGCCTCCTCTCTCCTATCCCCTCTCTCCTCTCTCCTCGGTTAGAGCTCCTCCAGAGAGCCTCCTCTCCCCTCTCTCCTCGGTTAGAGCTCCTCCAGAGAGCCTCCTCGGTTAGAGCTCCTCCAGAGAGCCTCCTCTCCCCTCGGTTAGAGCTCCTCCAGAGCCTCCTCTCTCCTCGGTTAGAGCTCCTCCAGAGAGCCTCCTCTCTCCTCTCCCCTCTCTCCTCGGTTAGAGCTCCTCCAGAGAGCCTCCTCTCTCCTCGGTTAGAGCTCCTCCAGAGAGCCTCCTCTCTCCTCTCTCCTCGGTTAGAGCTCCTCCAGAGAGCCTCCTCTCTCCTCTCCCCTCTCTCCTCGGTTAGAGCTCCTCCAGAGAGCCTCCTCTCTCCTCTCTCCTTGGTTAGAACTCCTCCAGAGAGCCTCCTCTCTCCTCTCTCTTCGGTTAGAGCTCCTCCAGAGAGCCTCCTCTCCCCTATCTCCTCTCTCCTCGGTTAGAGCTCCTCCAGAGAGCCTCCTCTCCCCAAAATGGCCTGACTTTCAAGAGCAAACACTAGGAACATATGCTTAAACTCTTAGCCAACAACCATATGACCATATTGGATAAAGCGCGCTATAGCTAATGATGCTGCATAGAAGTAGTGCGGAGTGAATCAAGTAACAACTCCCACAAACTAAAATCTAAAGCTGCTACATTGTACTGCCATGTGGTAAATGCTTGTGGATGCTGCTCTTGCTCTTTTGCACATCATGTATTTTGTTTTTGCTATGTTTGTAAAATGTAATTCTTAAATGTTTTATGTGAGGGACTGCGGATGGAAATTAAAAGCTAAATCTGGCACTGTTACGCTTGACACATTTGAATGTTGTAAGTAGGGATGCACCGAATATTCGGCCACCGAAAATTATCGGCCGAAAATGGTTAAAAAGGCCCTTTCGGCTTTCGGCCGAAAGGGTTTTAGCACCGAAAAAATATCACCGAATGTCAGAACAGGCTTACGTTGGTAACCTAACGTGTTGTTGTGATGACGTAATAAAGACGCGGCGACCATGCTAGCGCTGGCTCACAGGGGGGGGGGGGAACATTGACCTTTGTCATCGAGATTGCCCTGAGCCTTTAACAAATCGTATTAAATAATCTGATGACAGACTGTAAACAGAATAGCTGAAATTTTAACAAACTAAATAACTCAGTTTCCTCTAATCATTAACCCATGTTTGTATAATGTAGTTAACTCCGTGTGTTGCTGCTAGCATACATAACACCTGACGTGGAAACGTTACTCGTGGATGGGGCTACAGAGCTGCTAGAAAGACGGTCGAACCCGGTACATTCCTCCGTCTGCATGCGGTGCACTTTTGCTAAATGTTTAGACAAATTGCTCGTGCTTACATGCTAAACTCTTATTGCACTTATGGTAACAAGTATTCTCCACATCAAGACGGGTAAAGTTTAACCACACCTCGGAGCGCGTTCTCTCCGCCATCTCCGCAGTGTGCTCCGCTGCATGTAGCAGCTGCGTGTGTGTAAACTGCCCCGCCCCCTCGCACACAGACGGGGGAGAGAGATCTCGTCTGATCGAAAATACATCATAGACGCATTTGTTGTCTTTGCATATTAGAAACGAGTTGGCGACACTAAGACTGCGATATAATATATATAATACATGACATATATAAATGTACTGTATGCATTCAAAAGTGCTGAATAAATGTTTTATGGACCCATAATAGTGATTATTATTTAAGTTAAGTTTTGCCATAATCATGTCTATTTCCATAATCAGGTAGCTGAACAACATTGGTAAAAAATGTATACATTATATATATATATTTCTATTAATAATTTTCGGCCTTTCAGCATTCGGTTTTCGGCCAACTGTTTCCTATTTTCGGCATCGGTTTCGGCCAAGAATTTCCCATTCGGTGCACCCCTAGTTGTAAGTGTTCATTACTGTGCATTGTCCGTGCCAAATAAACCATTAAATAAAATTAAAATATATATTAGGTTTGTTTTCCCTATGCTTCCAGTCCTATACTAATCCAACCACATCCTGACCAGTGTTGCCAACTATATTCAATAAAAACGAGTTAAAACGTGTTGAAAGTCGGTAGATGTAGCTATATTAAACTACGTAATAATCTATATATTAATTATGTTGCTTTTTAAGAAATACATGAGATTTAAAAAAACAAGCGACAGGATTTCTTTAAGTGAACATTTCAGAGGATGGATGGGGTGCAATATGAGCAAAGGTGTTAACACCAACCATAAGTATACTCTGAGGTTAATACATTATATTTGGGTGATGTGAACATACATTACTGATGTGAAATTGACAAATATAGCCTTAACCAATTTTTTAAGCGCATTGCACACCAAGGCACCAAGTGTTGAAATTCAAACATTGGAGGTCAGTGATGCACTCTCAGAGGTCCTCCTCCCTAATGCCTTTAAGTCCCCGGCAGTTACCCTGTCCAGCAGAGTGACAGTGATGGTTGACCTGTGCTACAGCAGGGGGTTGATTGCACTCTGCTGGAACAATGTCAAATGCCATCCTCTTGTCCAATTGTTGACATATTTAGTTTGGCTCTTGAAAAATGTATCTATATGTGACCTGCTCTATCGAAATCAGTCGCATTGACCCGAAGACACATTTTGAGTTATATACACTGCTGGAAAGAGGAGAGTCCTAGCTTTCTAATGATATCAGGATTGTTGTTGTACTCCAAATATTAAGCAAAGTATGTCACATTATATAATGACTGTCACCGAGTCATCATTTTGAGAAAAAGGTCTTCAAAGTTTCCTCTCCTCTGGAATCCATCGATCTTATTGGTTATTAGCAAATGATCAAAATACTACGGAGGGAAGATATTTTCGTTTGGATTACTGGTCTGGGGGAAGCTCGCGAGTGTGTGTGTGTGTGTATACGTGTGTTTGTGTTTTTTAGCGTTTGTGTGTATTGTGTTTGTTTCCCGGGGAAAACCCTCAGGAGAAACACCGGCTGTTGTTATGCCTGCTGTGACGTCAAGTTACTCCGTTTGTAATTATGCCGAAGCTTCAAAGCTGTATTTATCATCTGAATTTGCCGAAACAAGTTTAATATTCTGAAAGCCAAGACTTTGTTTAATTGAAATCAGATGAAAACAAACTGTAACGGACCCTGCCGTGTTATCTATGATTACTATACGCTTACATTCATAATGTCAGCGGAGGGAGGGGGGCGGCGTGAGGAACAGCAGAGTGGAGTGAGAGCTGTCTTCTTCCCTTTGCAAGCTTCAAACATGTATTTATCGTGTGATTTTGGAAATAAGTTTCATATTCTGAAAGCCAAGACTTTGTTTGTTTAACCAGTTAAGCCCTGAGCCTGTTTTTCAGGTTTCAGGCTCGAAAATGCCACTAACACAACAAATGATATATCTTCACTTCTAAAAGGGGTAAATTAATAATATTTTTTTCTCAAAGCAAGGTTACATCTGTGAGTTGGATGTAGAAGTGTCAGAATCAATATAGATGTTTTTTATTTTAAAGTAAATTCAGATGGTACATAGTAAAAACATGTCAATTCTAATGTCCACCTAAAAAAAAACCTTTACTTATAGTGAAAACCACCCTTGCATGATGGGTTAGTAGACTAAAAGCTTTAGGAATCCAAACTATAACATATAAGTACCCTGTATCAAGATTGATGCAAAACAAGTAAAATTTGACCTTTTTAAAGAGATTTAGAAAAATAAAGTCTAAGCGGACTCACCTCTGGGTAATTTGGGAACCATCGGTTCCATTTGAACTTTTTCACTATAACAATCATTTTATTACTTTGAATTATCACTATAGGTATTCATTCCATCCAAATACAACTGTTGTGAAAAACAAAATAAAAAAAAATAAAACATAGGCCTACTCTTACAGTGAGCCTCTGAATTAGCCCCGAGCGAAAAATAGGAACCTATTACTGCACCGAAAATCACTCCTCGCTCCCTTATTACTTATCCTAGCTGCACATCCAACACATTGTTTATGGTCGCAAGGAGACACAGAATCTAACGGTGCCCACCTCAACACTGAAATATACAAACTCGCGACGTTATCAACAAAAACGTACATCAAAACAAATGGCGCTAGCGCTAATGCGCTAGGCTAACAATGACTTACCTTCCTCGTTGTCTGGTCTAAACTGGTCTTCAATGGCATTAAAACGATAAAAACGATGATGTAGTTAATCCATAGATTAATATCCAATGGGGCTGTGTCCCCTTTGAAATGTTCTGATAATCTATAAGCAATAAAACTGCAATTCCGTTATCTGCTGTCCGCTCCGTGCGCTCTGGGTCCTGCTGCATTTCCTGCTTCGTTACGTTGTAAACAATAAATGAAGTCGGCTGCGTAATGTACTTAAGCTGGCTGGTATTCTTTATACTTTACGCAGGACCATATCTCTGGAACCCATTGGTCGATTCGTGTGATTTACACCTTTTTCTTAACCATCAGAACCAATAGAATCGATGGGCAGTTCCCAAATCAACGTAAACATTACCATAACGGACGTAGTAGAGAAGCAAACGAAGCATATCTGAAAGTGCAAGCCTGGACGGCAATACTTTATACCGAGTATATTTCCATAAATATGATGATTGATTATCAGTAAAAAATTATACGTGACACAAAGACATTGGATTAACCTTGAGATGCGTTTTTATTCCGTTGAACACAACTTTTGATCACAAATAAAAAAAGGTAAGACGTAATTATTGTAATATTTTTGGAACCGGATGTTGTTTACTTTCTCTTTTCTGGCTGCTAGCTCCAGGAATTCGAGGTCTTACAGTGATGACATTACATGTGTGGAATCTGTGGAGTCTCAGCTTTAAAATCGTATATCTTGTTTGTGCAGTTAAGATAGTAATAAGGGCATTTCTACCGTGTGTTGTGTGTAAAAAAGCGTTAGCATTAGTTAGCATTTTTTCGCTCAATGCTAATTCAAAGGCTTGGTATTACTCTTGTGTTTTTTTTAGCTAACAATTGTTCTTATTGTCAGTTAGCGGAGTTTCTGACCTTTAAAAGGGTATGAAACATTAATAGTTTCATAAATGTTAAGAAGCCCTGAGACATGTGAGAAAAAAAAAACTGTGGGAGGGGTCCACTGGGGGGACCTTCGGGCTTAACTGGTTAAAATCAAACAAAACACCCGAACCCCAAAAAACTAGTTTTTTACGCAAATCCACGTTTATTTTGAAATGAGCCGTTGAGACTTCCGACTGATTTCGATAGAGCGGGTCAGAGATAGGAAGAACAAAAAGTATTGGAAATTCTTAGAAATAGTGACATTCGAGAGGAATTATAAGTGGGAGGCGATGGTGAAGGACAAAAACAAATTGTATTGCAAGGATTGCTATTATCTCATCATTATGCATTTTGAATAGAGTTTAACTCAAGTGTCATAACAAGAGAAGATCTAGACCTACATTCAAGTATTTTACAACTGGAGTATTATGAAACGAAATATTCAAAAGTAAAGTTGAATAATTTAATAATGCATTTCACGTTAGGGTTAGCTTCCGTAACTTACATAAGATGTTTGCTTCAGCAGGAAACATAGCACCCAAGCCCATTTCCCAAACTGTCATTACACAAATTCAAGCATGACAATAGTGTCATTTTACACCGGCAACGGCTTTGTATAGTTCCTTCCCTGAAGCAAAGGTGACTGAGCTCTGGTTACAGCGGCGGGGTGTGTCGGTGTGTGTTAATGTGATCTCTCTTTGCTAAGACAGGGTCAGTGGCATCAATACACACGCTACACATGGAGCGAGACACACACACAGTGAATGTGAGTGGGATCAGTATGCTGTGCACTTCTGCCACATGTGCTTAAGACCTATACAATGTCAACAGGGTTAATCATATAATGCATTAACCATATGAGGCATCTTTTAGAGTGGCGGTTGATGAGCTGCCTAATTGTTCGTACGAAGACGCCGCTTCTGTGCATTGACTTATTTAAAGGTCTCCTATCATGCTATTTTTAGGCATGTATTATGGTTATCATATATATAAAAAACATATCTATGATGTGTTTTGCTCATGCATTTTAGGCGTTCCTCGTGTCTATGTCAGCCCTGTTAGAGAAGGGTTTATCTGCTGGCCCCGCCCTCTTTTGAGCAGCAGGCAAACACACTGTGACGAGCTGTCTGCTCTGCTCAGATGCAGCTAGATGCTGCCGTGATTAACGCCATACCATGTTTCAAACCACATCAAGAATTATTTCTCAAAAGTATGGAGCTCAAATACTTATTTCCTTGAGGTGAGTTCCTTTTTTTATTTCCTGCTTTTTCACACATACTCTCTCCAGTACAGGTTAGCTCTGAGTGTTAGCCTTGCTAATGTAAACACAGACCATATTACGTCCAGAACACGTCTGTTTTATTGTGTTGCTCTGTTGGAGGAGCCTAAGACTTTAATCGACATAACTACACTGTCGCTATGCACGCATGACCATTTCTGACAACGTTTCTGATCGGGCCGTCGGTCTAAAGCCAGCCAACATTTCCGATATTACGTCATATCGGACGCACATCTTGATCAGCTCCGTTGAAAAGAGAGGGTTGTATTTTCTGACACTTTGTGAGTTCCCTGACACACATGTTGATGAAAGAAAACATTTTTCTTGAGGAAACTTGTAAGTGTGTTTGTATTTGTGTGACACCTTTTGTTATTCAAATGAACATTTATTATGTTTATTTATATTATTTATTTAAAATAAGACATTCATTTAATTTGTCAAATTTTAAACGGATGTACAAAACATTTTTATTAAAGAATCATATTCTATGATTTCCTTTTTCTTCAATTTATACTTCTACAAATGGCCTGTTTGAAATTGTAAATGAGTTTGCGTTGCCATGTTTTCCTTTCTGATCCAAATCAAGGTCCTCACTAGAATGGTAGTTTCATGTTGATAATAAAGTAATGGATGTGTGAAATTAAAATCAATGTTGATATGGCGTAATTTGAATTAAATACACTATTTAATTTAAATCAGTTTTATTCTGAAAAACCGGAAGTTCACACTAACTATTAACTTAATACTTGTATTCTGAAAATTCTGCACTTCCGGTTAGCATTAGCATGTGGCGAAATGCTGCATTTTCAAACCGTGAATCAAAGGTGAAATGACATGTGATGTTGTACACTGAGCACACTGGGTTTAGCACTCATTTATTGACGCTGAATAACGTTTATTAGGGAATGTTTAAATAACCACAGATACCAGAATGATGTAATTTAACAACAGAAAAAGGCAGGAATTGCATTGGACCGGCCCCCCGACGACGCCGGCCAATAGGAGAAGATCTCAGATGACAACAGGAAGAGCAAGCCAAGAATTGACCTCTTCTACCTGCTGACCTGGGCCGACGGGAGATGGGGAGAGGGTCTCCGCTTGCAATTTCATTTTGTACACCAACGCATCTTTTGTGTAATTAAATGTTGTTAACTTTTATAAGCTTCCCTTTACGGCCCGTCCACACAGCGGCGTGCGTTGACGCTTGCACATGAATCTCCCACCCCAGACACACAAGCACGTGGTTTGATTGGCTAGAGCTTGTACTGGCATATGATTCGATTGGCTGACGCCTCCGTCGAAGCGTCAAAAGTTGAACATTGCTCAACTTTTGAAGCGAGCAACGCTCCACGTCGCTTCCCAAAATGCAGTTCGGCTAAAAGTGACGTCACCCCATTCAAAGTGAATGGGCAGAAGCGTTGGAAGCTTCAACGCACGCCGCTGTGTGGACGGGCCGTTATTCCTTTCAGTCTCTCCTGCCTTCAGGGTTCTAGAACACACTAACAGTGGGTAGTTGTGAAATTAAACTGAACATAAACTGGTTCTCTAATCTTTGGACATAACACTTTTCAACTTGAACAGATCTTGCCATCGTTTAATTCCCGCAAATGTTAAAGGTTAAGCCATCTCTACTAAAACATTTGAAACGGTGGTGCTCGGTGGTGCATTAAGCCTTACACATTTACATTCCTCCATATAAACGAGCACATTTACATACATTAACACAGTAGCATTTATAAAGGGTGTCAAAATGTTTAGCTAAGTATAGTAATTAACAGGGTGAGGGGTAAATTACAAATTGAATAGGATTTAATAAGAGGATGAGTGACATATATTGTGTTTTGATATACATATCATCCCATTAGTGTCATGTCATTATGTTAGTAATAGCTTTTGGAGTTTGTGGGTTTCCAATTGAGAAGCCCGAAAAGCAGTTCATCCAAATTAAAAGGGGATTTTTGTCTCCAATACCATTTGTAATTCTGAATGAACTTACCTGCCTTGACTCTTCCATCCAAATACTCTTCATGAGAGTGAGCTTGAAATATATACCATGGACATATAAAGGGAATGGCAGTGTTTGAGGATGAAAGTTGCTTAGTAGCACATGAAGCGAAAATGGCCTGACTATTGAGTACAAAGATAACCATGTCTTCCAGGGACCTACAGTGGGGCAAAAAAGTATGTCAGCCACCAATTGTGCAAGTTCTCCCACTTAAAAAGATGAGAGAGGCCTGTAATTTTCATCCTAGGTACACTTCAACTATAAGAGACAGAATGGGGGGAAAGAATCCAGGAAATCACATTGTAGGATTTTTAATGAATTGGTAAATTCCTCGGTAAAATAAGTATTTGGACACCTACAAACAAACAAGATTTCTGGCTCTCACAGACCTGTAACTTCTTATTTAAGAATCTCCTCTGTCCTCCACTTGTTAACTGTATTAATGGCACCTGTTTGAACTCGTTATCAGTATAAAAGACACCTGTCCACAACCTCAAACAGTCACACTCCAAACTCCACTATGGCCAAGACCAAAGAGCTGTCAAAGGACACCAGAAACTAAATTGTAGACCTGCACCAGGCTGGGAAGACTGAATCTGCAATAGGTAAGCAGCTTGGTGTGAAGAAATCAACTGTGGGAGCAATTATTAGAAAATGGAAGACATACAAGACCACTGATAATCTCCCTCGATCTGGGGCTCCACGCAAGATGTCACCTCGTGGGGTCAAAATGATCACAAGAACGGTGAGCAAAAATCCCAGAACCACACGGGGGGACCTAGTCAATGACCTGCAGAGAGCTGGGACCAAAGTAACAAAGGCTACCATCAGTAACACACTACGCCGCCAGGGACTCAAATCCTGCAGTGCCAGACGTGTCCCCCTGCTTAAGCCAGTACATGTCCAGGCCCATCTGAAGTTTGCTAGAGAGCATTTAGATGATCCAGAAGAGGATTGGGAGAATGTCATATGCTCCGATGAAACCAAAATATAACTTTTTGGTAAAAACTCAACTAGACGTGTTTGGAGGAGAAAGAATGCTGAGTTGCATCCAAAGAACACCATACCTACTGTGAAACATGGGTGTGGGGCTGTTTTTCTGCAAAGGGACCAGGACGACTGATCCGTGTAAAGGAAAGAATGAATGGGGCCATGTATCGTGAGATTTTGAGTGACAACCTCCTTCCATCAGCAAGGGCATTGAAGATAAAACGTGGCTGGGTCTTTCAGCATGACAATGATCCCAAACACACCGCCCGGGCAACGAAGGAGTGGCTTCGTAAGAAGCATTTCAAGGTCCTGGAGTGGCCTAGCCAGTCTCCAGATCTCAACCCCATAGAAAATCTTTGGAGGGAGTTGAAAGTCCGTGTTGCCCAGCGACAGCCCCAAACATCACTGCTCTAGAGGAGATCTGCATGGAGGAATGGGCCAAAATACCAGCAACAGTGTGTGAAAACCTTGTGAAGACTTACAGAAAACGTTTGACCTCTGTCATTGCCAACAAAGGGTATATAATAAAGTATTGAGATGAACTTTTGTTATTGACCAAATACTTATTTTCCACCATAATTTGCAAATAAATTCTTTAATAATCAGACAATGTGATTTTCTGGATCTTTATACTTCTTTGTACTATTTGAACATTTCTTTATTTTTTAAAACTTTTAATCTTAAAACGAAACAATAGTGCATTTGAAACTGAACATTATCTGTATTTATTTTGGTGACATTCATATCATTTTATGGTTTATCTGTACTGTTTGAGAAGCAGTACGATTAAGTAGCGCCAAGGTGGAACCTTTGGCAGGTGAGCGGTGACATATGGGTTATTTTAGGGGGGACACTTCCGCCCCTCCAGTCAGAAGCAATCCAGACGATCAACCGGATCCTGTGTATAATTATTGCTGCTGCACTTTTTTGTTTTCTACAGGTCAGTACATGATGAAAATGATCGATGTTAACTTGTGTGAATTAGATATGATGTTGGAGATGTTTAGGAGAGTGTGTCAGAAAGTTTTGAGCATGTTTGACATAGTAACGGTATTTTAAAAATACTAAACTGTCGGCAACAATAGATGCCATTTTCGCGGGCTTCAGCCGCGCCTGGGTAAATGTGACCTGAGCGAAGGCTCGCAGGCAGGTTAGCTGCTGTGCACGGGTAATATGTTTTGTTTACCTGAGTGTAGTCTTGCAGGCACATTGCCTTGTTTTTTGTTTATTAACATTGACAGTGTATTTTTGTGATCTCCATAATA
The DNA here is from genome assembly GCF_902827175.1 of Gymnodraco acuticeps. Lineage (NCBI taxonomy): Eukaryota > Metazoa > Chordata > Actinopteri > Perciformes > Bathydraconidae > Gymnodraco > Gymnodraco acuticeps. The sequence continues at coordinate 407,529 of NW_022989828.1, read as the reverse complement.
TGTTATATTTGGTAAAGATAGATATATTGATAGAAAGTATTATTTGATAGCGTTATGTGTTTATATTGACTATGTTGAATTTCTCCTTGAGATACAGTAATGGACTGTGACAGACGGATAACTTAAATGGAGAAATTTGATGTTTGTAAAGTACAGCTATTTGAATGTAACTGTGTACTTTGAATTTTGAATAAGAAGCAATCCAGACGATCAACCGGATCCTGTGTATAATTATTGCTGCTGCATTTTTCTGTTTTCTACAGAAATCATTTATTGTTGCTGTGGTACCCAAGCTTTTGGGACCCGTAACAAAAAAATGTGTGCAGCTCAGTGTCAAGAACTGTGCTTCAAATAGTGATAGGATTAATTGTAGTGCTCCACCTGTATACATGTATGTTTGTTAATTTGAATAAAGTTCCATTGTGATTGACATAATTGTTGTTTTCTATGGTTGCCAATTGACCCACAGTCAATGGTTCATGAACAGTTCATGTACATGAACAGTTCATAGCCAGCCATTGAATTATATTCAGTGACTGGGTATGAACTGTTCATGAAGTTGTTATGAACAGTTCTTGATATGTTCATGAACCATGGTTAATTCATGAACAATTCTTGAAATGTTCTTGGTTGAATACTGAATATCCCTACACTCACTGAAAACTCCATTTCATGAATTGTTCATGAACCTGCCTAAAACCATATTCCATGAATTGTTCATGAACCATTCCAGAACAGGAGTTTCATGAGTAGTTCATGAACTGCCCTAGTGCCATTTAATGTTCATGGAACTTTCATGAACAGTTCATCAACTTTGTTATGAGCTGTTTATGAGCTGTTTATGAGCTGTTCATGAATATGGTTCACGGAATTTCCATGAACTTCTCATGACAAGTTCATGAACAGTTCACTATCATCTCACTGGGGCCAGAATGACAGAGCAGTGGAGGACAACAGTGTAAACAAGGAACCAGAAGTGATCCAGTACTATAACAAAACTAAATCAGGAGTGGACACAATGGATCAGATGCTTCGCACCTACACATGCAAGCGGAGAACACAGAGGTGGCCCATGGTGCTCTGGCACCATGTGCTCGATGTTGCCACCCTCAATGCCTACTCAGTCTTTACTGCACAACACCCTGATTACATGGGTGATGTGTGTGGAGTCTATTTTTTATTACATTACAAGACTAATCCTTATTGTTACATAAAATAAAAAGACACAATCACTAATCCCAGGTTCTGATGGGTTGGATACGAAACAAAATGAATAGTCATGAGAGTTTTAGCTTGCAATAGAAAAGTAGCAAGGTCAACCGTTACAGATTGATGCAAGAGTTATACATCCATGGATCGAAGACGGCAACATTTCTCCGCAGGACTGTAACGCTAGGTAAGTAGACACCAAGTGAATAATTCTGAATATTCATGTCTTCTTGTTTTAATTTGTATAACTAAAAACTACAACGTTAGCAAGTAGAATATTTGTGACGTTAGCCGTAGTCAATCAGATTAACGTTATTCTGACAGCGAAATATGTGTTTCTTTGCTATTTTAGCTGCCGCTCCCGTGTTAATTGTTAGGCTTCATTCACACTGACTCAGGGGGAAAACCGCTCCTCTTTCCAATCATTCGACAGCGGGTAACGTTACGGAAGTGCCGCAGCAGCCTTGAATAAATGTTTTTTTAATCCATAATCAACTCTAGTCTGCAGGCACCGTTTGAAATAATGAGGCTGTTAGCTTAGCTACCGCCAATTTACGTTACTCGTGTAGAATGAATGAATTCGAAGCTCTCGCCTCTCGCCTGATATAATGCTGTTAACAGTTAAATCTAACTTCGCACTACATTTGGTACTGTACATGTGGAGGAAGTTTCATATGATTTAAGTAAAAGTACAAATACCACCCTGTGAATATACTATAAGTAAAAGGCCTGCACTTAAAACCTGACTTAAGTAAAAGTATGCGAGTATAATCAGCTAAATGTACTTTAAGTATCAGTAAAAGCACTCCTTGTGCAGTGAAATTGTTCCTGTCAGTGTTTTACTATTTTTGGGATGCTTATATGTTTCATATTACTGCTGCATTAATGTGTATGTTGCATTTGACTTCTGTTCATGATAATGGCTGATCTGATCTGCTATCAAAGGTTTTTGTCAGTGTCTGACCCATCCATCAAAATATGATGTACAGTGTAGTTCTATTTGTGTTTATTGTTATCTTGCAGTCATCTCCAGCCTGTTACGGTTGAGTGAAGCAGGCAGGACCCAAATGCAGACTAAACTGAAAAAATACCTTTATTTCAAGGTCTAGAGGCACAAACAGAACACTAACACGAGAACACAGTCAAAGACAACCAATGAACCAACAATGACAGATAGAAAAACCAGAACTTAAATACACACAAGACTAATCACACAAACAAGACACAGGTGAGGAGGGAAGAGAAAACACAGGGGCACCAGGTGAACACAATCGGGTAATCAGGGAGGGAAAACAGAAAGACAGCAACAGGCAAGACAGGAGGTGAAGACTTTTCTAAATAAAACATGAAACCAAAGACAGAAAAAGACAAGACAAAACACAACACAGACAGATTGTGACACAGCCTTCAGGAGTCCTCTGGTCCAGTGGAGGCAACCCTACATCCTAGCAGTTGGGACCACAAGAAACAGCTCCATGAGTACTACATTGGATGGTGAGCTCCTTCCCTGCAAGGCCAAGTCTTCCCTGTCAGTTTTGATGAACTTTTTAAAGCACATTATGTGTTTGGGATCTCCTATGACCAGGCCTCAAACGGCATGTACACATTTTGCAGACCACCATCTACAACATTGATGTAAACTGGTTGCCATGTACACTTTTAGATGTTGGTCATCCTGCTCGGTGATTATTAGTCTTTCAAAACACTATTGTTGTCAGTTTACTTTGCACATTAGCTCTTGTGTATGGTATTCCACGTTGTTCATTTGTTGTAACAGGGTTTTGGAATGATGACCTCTAAAGTGTTTCCCCAGCCTAAAGAGGCCTAATGAGCAAATGTACACATATTTCCACCTATGACCAATGTATTTTGTGGGTTGTTTGATGTTGCTACTGATTAGATGTTATATTTAAATAAACGCATGTTTTCAAGAATCTGATGTGTACTTTATTTCCTGAAGTGTTAATGATTCACCCCAAAATGGTTTGTTTGGTGTTCATCAGCTAAACAGCACTGAAACAGTGTGACAAATGACCATGGAGTACATTTTCTCTCTCAAAGTGTTGAATAGTCAGCTCTGCACAGTGACACGAACATACTGACTGAGAGTACATTTTAACTGAGGGTTCTAGGTTTACACTGCACGTGTTGGAAAGCACTCAAACAGTGTCAAAGAAGTACCAGTTATAGAGTATATTTTGACTCCCAAAGTGTTCGAATCTAACTCTTTATTTGGAGTTTATATTTTACTCTTTTGACAGTGTTCAGAGAACACCAAACTCTTGGACCTATATACACCCCGAGACTGGTGTTAAATGTACTCTTATAGAGTACAATGTACACTGTGGTTTTTGCTGTGCACACTCGCCAAGTGTGAAATCGATCAAATAAATCGTTGAGAAATATGAAGATCAGGGATATAGACAGAGAATCCATCCATTGTGGTTCATACTGGTCCTGTTCTCACTGCAGTGATGATGTAACATCAAAGCGCTCTGAGAGCCTTTAACACTAGAACCGCCAACGGGTACATTTTACCTGCAGCTGTTTTTTGATTGTATGTAACTTGTTTTCAATAACATATTAAAGTCTCCCAGTCCGTGACTTTTCCCGAAAGTGTGTTATGTAGCACCCTATGTTGTTAACAATTGTCAATATGAAGTCGGATTGAAAAAATCGCCCAAAAAATTGCCATTTATACCTATATCCGCCAGCGGGTAATATTTACCTCATAGAAAATGCAGCATAAACATGACGTGTTGCTATAGCAACGCCTTTTGTCTACTGCAGTTCCTTATAGATAGATGGATAGATATATTGATAGATGGATAGATAGACAGATAGATAGTTATAGATAGTGTAACATCTTGGAGAATACAAGATCTTGGATGACTGAGCTCACGTTGAAGACGTAATGCATGTGTGCAGGTTACGTGACAGTTGAATAAAGATGGGCACTCGGAATGAGAGAAGTAGTCCGTGTCGTCTGTTTATGTAGACAATTATATGTCCATAGAACAGAACATTACAGATAGATCGATAGATAGATAGTTATAGATAGAGAGATTTGTACCTAAACAAAACACAAGTCTAACACCAAGCGTTTTAAATCAGCACTCTTAGCGATATTTTATACTTCATGCTATCTGCACAAACTATGTCATATGAAAAGCTGAGAGTCCACAGATTCTATTGGTATAAGTTTCATCCATGTGTGATCAAAACTCACTGTTCTACATGATAAATAAAAGAACATTGTACCTTGAAAATCAATAGCGGGTACATTTGACCCGTTGGCGGTTTTAGGTATACAGCGACCTCTGGCGGTTCTAGTGTTAAGGACACACCAACACATATAACATGACAGACAATCAAAGCCAAGGAATCCTTTTTTCCCACAGAGGGAAACCTCATCGTCCTCATCATGAAAGGCAAGTTTATTTATATAGCACTTTTCAACACAAGGCAATTCAAAGTGCTTTACAAAAAACGAAAGACATTAAGAAAATGGCATTTAAAATCAGTCATTAAAAAGAAAAGATAATACAATAAACATTAAAAGAAAAATACATGGATAAAAGTTACAATGCAGTTTAAGATGTGAATAGTTCAATTAAAAGCAGCGGCAAAAAGAAAAGTCTTCAGCCTGGATTTGAAAGTAGTCAGAGTTGCAGCGGACCTGCAGGTTTCTGGGAGTTCCAGATACTTGGAGCATAATAACTGAACGCTGCTTCTCCGTGTTTAGTTCTGACTCTGGGGACAGAAAGCTGACCAGTCCCTGAAGACCTGAGAGATCTGGATGGTTCATCATTTAGCAGGAGGTCAGAAATGTATTTTGGGCCTAAACCATTCAGTGCTTTATAAACCAGCAGCAGTGTTTTGAAATCTATTATTTGACACACAGGAAGCCAGTGTAAAAACTTCAGAACAGGAGTGATGTGATCATGAGTCCAAAATGAAAGGATATTGGTTTTGCATTACATACAGATTTGGACGTGGCTCCCCTTCAAAGCGCAATCCAACCTAATATATTTTAGCCGAGACTCAGAAAGAAGGTGAATAATGAATGAAAACATCAAAGTTAACTGAATAAAATGGACAAATCTTACATAATCTTTTACTATAAAACTATTTCTGTGTTTATGTTTATTCAGGCTATCTTTCTTTATTTTAAAGCACTTTTTTTGCTTCACATCTTCTTTGAAAAATGCTTTACAAATAAAGTATATTACTATAGAGCAGTGCAGTGATGATTTATTTTTGTATGCCAATCCGGAAGTTAGCATCGGATTTTCACCCACTGGATTTTGGGATATTGCAGACATATCTTTGTGGGGCGAACACACATTTATGACACTCTTTGATTTTTGAAGTGTAAAAGCTAACCTTACGCTTTAAACTAACCACAGCATGGTCGAATGGCTGTCCATCACCAACACTAAGAGAAAGGCAGACTGGTGGTGGCGTGATGACGTATAGTAGTTTCATTTTGTAACTTGTTAGCAACCGCACTTTTTATGACGCGTAGAAGCCACGGACATTCACAAGTGGAGTATTTATTGAAGTATTTTATGTCGTAGAACAATATCAGAAAATCTCTCAAGTCTGTGTTAACCACAGACCATATAGCTTCTAACAACAAACTTCTTCATAACACCGTTGACTAAGAGAAAAGGGAACTGGAAGTGGTCAAATGCTAAGTCTTTCCCTGGTTTTAGGACTCATTACTGCACCACTCTATTATTAGGGTTGGATAGTGAATTATGGAGTGCCCTCAGAAATGTATGTATTAATTCAAAACACAAGCCTTCATCTTATTACAACAAAATGCAACTATACATTTTCTTGATAAAAGCTCATTTAGTGTTCAATGGTTTAAAAATATTTATTCTGGGTTTTTAAAGAGACTATTGTGAAACATGAAATAAAGAGATATAATTAATATTAATGGGAGAATACCTCACCACTGAATTTACTTTTCACCAATAAATGTCCTTTAAAGACCATAAACTACTTTGGAATCAACCACCACAAAAAAATTAAGATTACAAGCCATTCATTTATCCATCAATCATCTCTAAATAATTATATTTAAAATACCTTGATTCCACTATTAATGGGTGAATTCATGTTTTTTTTAAGGGTAGAAAAGAAAAAGGGATTATGTTTCAAAGTGTTCACATTATTTTCACTTGACTATTTTTGAACGCATGCAACATTTTTCCTTGGGTTGCAGTCATTACTACAGTAGCTTTTATTTGATCCTGTAACCAGTTCAGATGCCAGTCCTGTGATCACAGAAGGTATGTGAACTCACCGCGAGATGCTTTCAATTCCCCTAAGGATTAGAAACCAATATACTATCATCATATCCAATATCCTGCCTGGATGCTCACACCCAACACACATATGTAAATCTCACACACTCTCTCTCACTCACACACACACTTTGCATAGCTACATTTCGCCCCGATTATTTAAATATGTTAAAGTTAGTTCGATTGTAATTGATCATTTCAATAAACTCTGTTGAAAGATGGCCTCAAACACACATGCACAAGGTTACAATATTCATAAGGCATTACCTACAAACACATGTTTAATTCATCCATCAAAATGATTGCCTTTTAAGCAGTGTTTGTCTTGTATATTAATAACCTAACCGAAAGTTTGAATCTGGAACGTTCTTCCGTTTGCTAGGAGCGCATGGGTTTATGCTAGTTGGAAATGACATGCCTATAAGCCATGAATGTTAATGGACACTCGCACACAAATATATACACCTGTACCCTGAAGCCTTCCTGAATCAATTCCATGACACCTCATCTGTGCACTTTGGAAACATAAAGAACAATTTGTAGAAAGCCATCTTTCAGAACTGTACAGTACACAGGCATCATTTGAAATGGAAGTTTCTGATGAACTGACTGAATGGACACCAAGACAGTGAAAGTAATATGTTGATTTAAGTGAGCCGAAGGGAACAGTAACACAGCTGGATCTGAGTGTGTATGTGTTGCTTTGTATTATAAATAAATTGTTTTTATTGCTAGAAAAACAGACACATAAGAACAAAGAGTACAATATGGCTTACATAGAAAGAACAGCTTTAAATAAAATGTAATTTATTTATTATACATTTTAAAAGCCCCTTAAAGTATCTGAAAACCAACATTTAAAAAAAAAAAAATCCCATGTGAATCGTCTTCTACCTATGACAAAACCTTAACCTCTTCTACACCGCAGGGGGGGGGGGGGGGGGGGGGGGGCGCGTCATCTGCAGGAAACAGCGTTTGAACTGAATTTCAAAATAAAATAACCAAAAACAGACGTAGGCCTATAAGGGACATTTCAAGCATCATTGCGATACACAGTCACTGAACTGATTACCCAAGATCCTCAGCTATGGTTTAAGCTCGCTGATTGAATGTTTTGGTGTTAATGCGATTTTTTTTAAAGAAAATACTTTATTCCGAGTGTGCTTGCTTTTCTCTTTGAAAGTCATCACATAATGGCATTGTAATACACGGTTCGGCTGCATTACATATTACAGATCTGCCGTAGTTCTCTATTTATAGAGCCCTGATGAGAAGACCTTTGGACAAACAGGAAGAACTGCAGCCAAAACTGAATACGTGACGTGGATCATAAATATATCAGCAATTAAACAACATCTTCAATTTCTCTTCACACAATACGTCTCCTTGCAGTATCAACACTAATTCGGCTGACTTTTACATTTGATCTAATTCATAGATGGATTATATTTACACCATAACGGTGCACAGCTGATAGAAAAGGACTTGTAGTTTTTAAAGATATTACTGATTTTCTTTGAATGTAAGAATGTAAATACTGAGTCTGAAATAGTATAGCAATATGCTGTAAAATTATGTGAAAACATGAATAAAACTACACATCTTCAGATGTTGTAAACACATAATTGTCCTACACTAATAATACAAAGTTATTATGGCTGTGTGTACCTTGTGTGCACCTCCTAGTGGTTAAAGCACGTTATTGAATTATTGTTTGTATGTGTTATATTTGATGAAACCAATATTAAGAGTACATACTTTCATAGGGGGAAAGTAGAAGGTCTGTGAAAAAAATCAAGAAGATACTGTAGTGATCTCTACAATAAAACAGTTTAGTGCAGGATGTACAAAGATATTAATAGGAGGAGGTGCAAAACAGAAAAACGAATTAACCTTTATTCAAACATTAAAGAATACTTTAGGTTAAGGTCTTCTTTCAAATAAGAAAAAAGCTTTGGGGGTATCAAAAGATAAATATTAAGCCTGACAAAGTACTTAACGTCTAATATATTGCTTTCCTGCAATGTTAACTCTGTTGAAGCACTTATTTTAACTGATATTATACATATGAATGATACTCTTATGTAGATAGATAGAATAAGAAATGTGCAGAATATGACAGTTTAATGGTGGAGGTAAACACACATAGATAGATGTCTTGTAATGTCTTGACTGTTGAGGAACCTGCGACCCAAGTTTTTCATTCATTGCATAACTATATAGCTATACCGATCGATATCAGTGTTTCCCATACATTGACTTATTTGTGGCGGGCCGCCACAATTAAATATCGTCCGCCACAAATGGATCTCATAAAAAAAAATATATATATTATTCTTTTTATTTATTTTTTGGTGGATAGTGAGGTGGGCTGATGATCGGAAGCTTGCGACTTCAAATCCTGCCTGGAACACCACTTGCCCTCGGTTACTCCAGGGAGAATGTCCCTGTAATTGGTCATTGTAAGTCGCTGAATTTCTATCCACCAGGGCGTGCAATGATTTTGCCTCCTTTTTCACTGACAAAATTCAGAAAATCAGACAAGCAGTCAGTGCCTCTGCATCAGGAACAGCAAATGTGTTGTCTCTGTGTCCACCTAACATCAATTCAAACACCATGACACAATTCCATCAGATTAATGATAAAAACCTAGAGGACATTATACAACTTCTGAAATCCTCCTCCTGCTGCCTTGATATTATTCCAACAGGATTTTTTAAAGATGTTTTGCCTTGCATGGCCTTAGATCTACTTCATATAGTAAACAAATCTCTTCACTCAGGTATTTTTCCACAGGCCCTGAAAACTGCAGTCATTAAACCGCTCTTAAAAAAGAATAATCTAGATGCTTCAGTAATGAACAATTACAGGCCCATATCAAACCTCCCATTTCTAGGTAAAATCATTGAAAAAGATGTTTTTCAACAGTTGAGTAATTTCTTGCATTTAAATAGCTGTTTGGATGTGTTCCAGTCAGGCTTTCGTCCAAACCACAGCACTGAGACTGCTCTTGTAAAGGTCTTTAATGACATCCACTTAAACACAGACAGTGGCAGAACTTCAGTGTTAGTATTATTAGATCTCAGTGCTGCGTTTGACACTGTTGACCACAGCATATTACTAGACCGACTGGAAAACTGGGTGGGACTTTCGGAAACAGTTCTAAATTGGTTTGAATCCTACTTAAAGGACAGAAACAACTTTGTTTCTATAGGTAAATACACATCTGAGTTGACAAATATGACATGTGGGGTTCCTCAAGGCTCCATCTTGGGGCCTCTTCTCTTTAACATCTACATGCTACCACTGGCTCAGATAATGAAAAACAACAAAATAAGTTACCATAGCTATGCAGATGACACACAAATGTACGTAACAATTTCACCAGGAGACTATGCTCCAATTCAAACACTGAGTAAGTGCATTGAACAAATCAATGACTGGATGTGTCAGAACTTTCTCCAATTAAACAAAGATAAAACTGAGGTAATGGTTTTTGGAGCCAAGTCAGAACGTATAAAAGTTAGCGCTGAGCTTCAGTGTGCAATGTTCAAAACAACAGATAAAGCCAGAAATCTAGGTGTAGTCATGGACTCTGACCTGAGTTTCAACAGTCACATTAAAACAGTTACTAAATCAGCCTACTATCACCTAAAGAATATATCTAGGATTAAAAGACTAATGTCACAGCAGGATTTGGAAAAACTTGTCCATGCTTTTATCTTCAGTAGACTCGACTACTGCAATGGTGTCTTCACAGGTCTCACTAAAAAATATATTAGGAAGCTGCAGCTGATTCAGAACGCTGCTGCTCGAGTCCTCACTAACACTAAGAAAGTGGATCACATCACTCCTGTTCTGAAGTTTTTACACTGGCTTCCTGTGTGTCAAAGAATATATTTCAAAATACTGCTGCTGGTTTATAAAGCACTGAATGGTTTAGGCCCAAAATACATTTCTCACCTCCTGCTAATTTATGAACCATCCAGATCTCTCAGGTCTTCAGGGACTGGTCAGCTTTCTGTCCCCAGAGTCAGAACTAAACATGGAGAAGCAGCGTTCAGTTATTATGCTCCAAATATCTGGAACAAACTCCCAGAAACCTGCAGGTCTGCTGCAACCCTGACTACTTTTAAATCCAGGCTGAAGACTTTTCTTTTTGTCGCTGCTTTTAATTGAACTATTCATATGTTAGACTGCACTGTAACTTTTATCCATGTATTTTTTCTTTTAATGTTTATTTTATTAGCTTTTCTTTTTAATGACTGATTTTAAATGCCATTTTCTTAATGTCTTTCATTTTTTGTAAAGCACTTTGAATTGCCTTGTGTTGAAAAGTGCTATATAAATAAACTTGCCTTGCCTTGCCTTGCTTTGGAATAAGGCGTCTGCTAAATGCCTAAATTGTAAATTATATTTTTGGGAGAATAAACCCCACAGATCCTCAACTCCGGTGTGTCTCACTCATTAGCAACGCAACACAGAGCAGCAAGAACGTTTACAGTAGCCATGAACTCGCATGTATTATCTTATTTGAGGGGGGGTGGATGCGTGGACCACCCGAATAGGTTAAGGGGCCTTTGGCTTTTTTTGCCGGAGGGGGGGGGTGCGGTGCCCCCACAAATAGAATCAAATTATGTGGGAAACACTGGATATACTTATTGGATCTGCAAAAACAAGCTTAGCTAACATCCTGGGAGTCCACAGATTATAGAAATATAAGGATCATCACTGAGCGATCAGAACTCGTGACAGGGGAAGCAAATACAGACAACACACGAGTAGCTTTGAAATGACACTGAGCAAGTGATAACAGTAACGCCAGCGTGGATGAAGCTGGTGCAGGTCTTTCTTCATGCCGCCCCCCCTCCGTGCTGTCCCCTCAGAGGAAGTGGGAAAACGGGATAAGACTCTGGACGCCACGCTGTCTCAATGATCCACACTGTTAATATGAGAGGAAAATAAATGTTTTAGGAAATGAAAAATATGAAGTTAACAAATAAAACACAGCTCAGGGGCATCATGGACGGTAGGTTTTCCTTCAAAGTTAAGTCAGCCTCCATTGATTTCCATATCAGATTAGCGTGTTAATAAAATAAGTAGGGCCGGGACTCGATTAAAAAAATTAATCTAATTAATTAGAGGCTTTGTAATTAATTAATCGAAATTAATCGCATTTTTAATCACATATAAATATTTGACCTGAGAACAGTGAGAAGCAATTTTTTTCACATGGATTTTAGTATACCATTAGGCGCATTCACACCGCAGTACTTTTCCCACAAAGGTTCATGAGAACTCTTTGAACCTGGGGGAGGATTAGGCAAATGAAGCCGCTGACGTCACTTCTTCTTCTTCTGCTTTGGGTTTACTGGCAGGCCGCAAACCACTTCACGGCATATACTGCCGCCCAAAGTCCCCGGCCGGAAGTCCCCGGAGTTGGGGACTGGCTTCAGTAGAAGCTGCTGGGACTCCCAGCAGCTTCTACTGAAGCCTTCCGAGTAAATCGCCAGAACGCCGACACCTCCTCATCTCCACCGCTTCCATGTTTTATTTTATGTTGCCATAAGTTAGTCTCTCTGCGTTTCTGCGCTGGGCTAATGCTAATAATGCTAATGCGAGGATATGGCGACAATGGCGGCTTCACAAAACTTTTTGGGAGTTTTACGGGGCGTGGTTTGCAATCCGCCCAGCCAATCAGACATATAGCTCTCTTCTCACAAGAGAGCCGTACGAAAGTCCCTGCTCTCGAGCAGCTCTCTGCTCTCTAGCAGGGACTTTCGTGGGGGTAAAAAGGTTCTCATGAACTAATTTTAGTACCGGCTCTTTTTGGTGTGAACGCGATAAAAGAGGCTAACGTCCACGCTAGCTTCCACGTTAGCTGCTATATGTTTTGCATTGAGGTGATACTTGAGGCTTGATGTGCTGCGGTGATATGCAAATTCCTTTTTCTATAATTTGCACACAACCGTGCTCTTATCGACGCTTCCATCCGTCCGTTTTTTAAAACAACATTTCCCACTGTTGTTCACTGTGGTTTGTTGTTGTCTGAAGTCATGCACGTTAGTTGGTGCTCTAGTATAATCGGTACGCCTGAAACTCATCCAGTGAGAAACGTTCCGCGGTGCAAAAATAAGTGCGATTAAAATGCGTTAATTTTTTTAACGCGTTAATTTTTGTGTAATTAATTAATCTTAATTAACGCGTTAAAGTCCCGGCCCTAAAAATAAGCTATCATGGCTTATACTTTCATATCTAAACAGAATCATGCCTGTTGGTAGAGTCAGGCACACGAGTCCGTTTGAGTGTGTGCGCCGGTGTCTGAACGCTCACTCACTGCTAGCTATGGAGCTAACTGTTAGGCTACTTAGCTTGCATTGTTATGGATCTAAAGGTAGTGTTATGGAAATCTGAGACCCAATACTGTGGAGAGTACAAGTCAGAGTGATCAAACAAATAAATGGTGAAACAGACAGAGTTGTCTTTCTGGTTATTTATTTGAAGCTTCAAATACATAAGATACAATACAAAGACACAGGTCTCACAGAGTATAGGATAGTCTGCAGGAGTGTGCGCAGTAGTAATAACATAGCAAGGCTTATATACAGGAAAGGTCGGGAAGCTCAGAAATCTGTGTTCACACGGTCTCATATTGTTATTAGACACCTGTCCTTGAGCTCAGAATAGGGAAGTTCTTGTGAGACTTTGTGTGAAGAAGAGTAGTGTCAACATAGTCTGCCAAATCAGTTCTGTGGCCTTGAAGCGCTTGGGAATAAAACCCCCATTAGAGTATGCAGAGAAAACAGCACATAATAGGAAAATGGTACAGTAGTGTTAGACAATGCTTTTAGAAGCATTTGGTTTTAGCATATAAGGTAAGATAAATAAATATCCACTACAGTAGCAAAACCTAACTTTCATAGCACAGCTTTACTTCTCACTTAACACAATAAAGAAACAGACCGTATAGTACAGCACAAACAACACGAATGATCAATACTTACATATATTTTCCCTTGTAGTATTATAATAATTGAAATGCTGGTTCTTCTGGGGGTGTTCTATCCACGCTCACGCAGCTTCCTGCACTGTACAATCGCTGGAGGACTGGGCTGTCACTCAAAAACTGAGTAGCCAATGGAGCCAATGGAGCACCCCTGAAAGTCCCGCCCACCTGGGAGGTTTGTGTCAGAATCTCAAACAAAAAATGAAGGAGCGCAAAAGAGAAAGCTGCAGCGAGAGCAAAAGTCTGATCATTGAGAAAGAAGAAACAAGAACTGCAAACAAAAACCTATGTTAAAACTCATAGTTTTGCTTTATTCTGAGATAGTGTTGCTTTATCTTTATGATACAAAACTAATCCCATACTTTCAGTTCCCCCCAACAATTTGTATTGAAATGAATCAACATGGAACCAGTAATCATTAACTTTGTTTCCCCCGGCTCCTTATCGGAGAACACCCAGCTAGTAACCTAGCAACCAAGCTTCAGCTAGCGGCAGTCAGAAATTAGGTACTTCAAATCTACTTACAAATAAATATGGGGAAGTGTAAGTTCAACCGTATTTGGTTGGAAAACTTCGGAACCAGTGGAGGGAACGTGTTTGAAGCCCGCTGCACCTTTTGCAAAGAAAATTAGCGTTTGTTTTGCTAATGTAGCATTAGCTAGTGCAGCAGTCTACGTCAACCCTAAAAGCGGAGGTGCTGTGGACGCTAAATACCGTAGCTAAACAGCATGAAGGCAGCAGAGCTCTGAATATAGCTCTTGTCACTCACACAAGTCTTACATTTGAGTTGGTGAAACCTGCAATGTACAGCAAACCAAAGCAACGTGGCGCTCAAAGAGAAAGGACAAGAGAGAACAAGGAGATGTAACGGCTAAACTGAGTAAATTAGACTGTTTTTTTTTGTCATACATCGTCCTCAAAATCTCGATTAATTCTGTAACGTGATTGTGTGATTAGTTCGCTGTTGTCAGGCTGTGGTGGTATGAGGCCAGGGCAGCCTGTGATAGCCTACATGTGGCGCTTCTGAGTGGTTGTCGGTGCGTGTGAGCGCATCAGCGTGCGCTTATGTTTGGGGCGATGGGGGGCAAAAACAATATTTGCACCGGGGCCAATCACAACCATGTTACGCCACTGGCTGACCCTGCTATTGTCTACCTGAACGCAGTTTACGGTTCTGTTAAAGAGACAGGGTGAGAGACAAGGAGAAAGGCGGTGAGAGGTGTGGGTAAATGGGAACAAAGACTATGTGATAGCAGAGATTGAAAGAGAGGTGGAAGACGTTGAAGAGAATGCAGATAGGGGGAGAGAGCGATGAACAGAGGGGAGATTACGTTTCAGGGGGTTCAACATCCTGTCACCTCAAATGGAGATAAATGATTAGTCTAGATAGGTGAAAATAAATGGATGGGTAGAAAAATGAGAGACATAGAGAGGGGGAGTGGGTGCAGGAGATAACTAAATGGATGGACAGGTGTTAAATGAATGATGGAAGTGAAGTCAAATGACAGGGAGTGAGCAATGGGTGGAAGGTAGCAGAGAGGAAAGGACTTGTTCTGCATGTAAATGAAGAAGGTGTCATATATATAGTAGGCCAGGATATGAGCAGGCACCAGTGTATCAGCAATGCTTGAGCTTAGCCTTAGAACCACCATGGAGGTCCCTGGAAACATAGCTGTTAGTGATGTGTCGGTCGCGAACGACTCTCGCCTGCGAACGAGCCGTTTTTTGTTTTTTTTGCGGAGGGATCTAGATCGGCTTGAAGGCACATTATGCAATGTGCAATGTGCACATTATCCCGCTTATTACACGGCCACATTCTCAACAAAGTAACGACATGACTCCCAATATTAATTGAAATGCTTTTATGGATTTAGAAAATGATTTTATTGATTTAAAAAATAGTTGTATGTATTGATTTAAATTGACATGCATCCGCTAAGAAAAGTAGTCCGTTGTTACTGTTTTAACTAATGTAGCAACGGCAGGAACTGCTTCGATAGTGTTTTTGAGGAGCTTTTTGATTACACATTTGAAAACATCATTGCTTGCTTTAAAAGTAGCACAATTCATGATGTCAAACCTTGGAAAGTATCTAGATATCCCTGCCCTAATGCCAAAGTAACTGGCAACTGAATATGTGTCGCCGTTTGATGTCTATGTCTGGACCGCTGCGTAAAAAGGAGGGTTTCTGCCCCATTACTTCTCTTCTTACTTCTATAAGAATAAAACACAGAGGACGGAGATCTCTTTTTCTCCCCCTCTTCTGACAGCCCAGCAGCTGATCTCAAAGCACTCCCCTCTC
This sequence comes from Gymnodraco acuticeps, assembly GCF_902827175.1. NCBI lineage: Eukaryota > Metazoa > Chordata > Actinopteri > Perciformes > Bathydraconidae > Gymnodraco > Gymnodraco acuticeps. Next base: position 391,694 of record NW_022989828.1, on the reverse strand, counting down.
CTGCAGGGGGGCGTGGTCAGCTGCAGCTCACAGAATCAGCCCCTGCAAAAACAGCGCTGGAAAGAGCAAATAGAGTAAAATGAGGCATGGCTAAAATGCAGGATCTTTTTGGTCTATATACTGTAGTCTATATTTTTTTATATAGGTCGATACAGTAGCCCCTTTTCTTTTAAATAGTTTGTATAGGTGTTGCTATCTGTTTTGTGTAGCGTGGTTCTACAAGCAAGTCAATGCATTCATTGGGTGGTATCAGAGAGTTACAAGGGTCTGTTTATGCAATGAAAACAATTGGCCCCAGCAAATCATTTATATTAAACATGTAATTTTTACTTTTGAATACTTCAGTACAAAGGATGTATTGAATAATTTAAGTGATATATGTGTACACATCAGTGGCGAGCCGTGACTTTTATACCTAGGCCCTCTGACCCCCACCCCTTCCCTCGAGTTATTACGTCACAGCGTATACTTCAGCGGAATATCAAAACAACGGCCCGGGGTGCAAAACGCAGCAATGAAAGTGACCCTCTACCACACAAAACAACACCTGTAAATAACCCTATTTGTGTTCTTTGAAATTGAAAAGGATATTGCATTGTGTTTGTTACTTTCGTTGTAGTTGTATGTCTTAAGTGTAATTTGGCATGCTTTTATTTTGAAGGCGAGTTAACGCTATTGACAGGAAGTTGTTGTTGTTGTTATAGAAACAAGAAAAGTTTCACAGCGGGCGGAACTTGTCATAAAGTCCGCGATAATAACACCCACCCATTTAGAGGTAAGATATGATTGGTCAATTGTACTGTCATTTGACATTACTCTCTCGTTCAGTTACTATAGTTACGATTCGATTCGAAGGATTTATTTCTTTGGAAATGTTATTTTAAATACAATTAAATCAAGTTATTTTGATAAAACTAATGAAAAATATAACTAAATAAATATATAAAAAAATTAAATATATATTTTTAATGTTTTAAATAATATTTTGTAGAATATCTTAGGCCCTCACAGAGGGCCCTGACGGCTCGCCACTGGTACACATATAAATCATTAGTCAAAACAGGGCTACATTTGATTTAATTAAAAGGTAAACTGAAGAGCCATTTGGGAGCCGAAAGAGCCGGCTTTTCTTGGTCAGCCGAGCCAAATGATCCGGCTCACCAAGAAGAGCCGGAATTCCCATCACTAGCTGTGCCATGGACTAATAAAGAGAACTGGATACAGCGATGGAGGCTGGATTCTGTTCTCTCCTATGGAAGTTGCTCAGAAGCGCATAAAGCCAAAATGGCCTAACTCTCAAGAGCAAAAGTACCGTTATGTGGGCCCATATACGTGTACCCCGCCTCCATACCAACCCAGTCTCACGGCATTTCGTGTTATAGTCACGAAATGTATTTAATCTATTGATTCGTGTTCACCAACACGATTTCCGCATTTTTTTCATGTCACACAGAATGATTTTAAAAGCAAGGTATTTCTACAGATGTAGCACTCCAGATAGGACTCCACTGGGCGGATCCCAGTGGCTGGGGGCGTTGCCAAATTTCCCCATTTGTTCAATTTCAGGATTTAACCATGAGACGGCGCTTCATTCACAAAGACAGTACAGTAGAACTTAGTCTGTTTGCAATGTTTGCAGCTCTGCTGTTGTGTTTGCTGAAGAGCATTTCATCATTTGTTATGGTTTTCACAGGCTAGCTACTATAACGAAAACACATTAATATTATAATCTTAATTGTAATTCAATAATATATAGTCTTTATATATATTAAATAATCATAATGTAAATGTTTACACTTCTTTATTTGTTATGCTCATGCTAATAGTTTGCTTTAATATGCAGTATATTTGTTGTAATATTGTTGTGGTGTGTTTACACAGTGCAATAGATCGAAGTAAATCAACTCATACATTATCACGTATTATCATGTGTTGCATTATCACGTAATATCATACATTAACCCCATTATAGCAGATGCCACATTGAATGGATGAACACATTTATGCATCAATAATTAAGTTGTAAAGTTGTACAAATACTTATATGTATTTAATACTAATAACATAATGATTATTTTTACTTTCAGATGATACTTTTCACTTGGGCAATTGACAATTTTGAATGCAGGACATTTGCTTCAACACGTCTTTTTACCTATTTTACCTTTTCTCAGTGCGCGGCAAAACAAGCTCGCAAAAATGGCTTCACCGGTCTGGCAGTATTTTAAGGTGTCCGAAAATGACAATAAAATAGCGGTATGCAACGCGTGTGAAGCAGAAAACCTGCAGCTCCGCCCGCTGTGAGCGGAGCAACACACACACTAAGAGTTACGGCCCCTACACACGGCGGCGTGCGTTGAAGCTTCAACGCTTCTGCCCATTCACTTTGAATGGGGTGACGTCACGCCGTAAAAAGGTTGAACTGCATTGTGGGAGCAAAGCGTAGCTTTTCTCGCGGTGCTCGCTGCAAAAGTAGAGCAATGTTCTATTTTTGAAGCTTCGACTGAGGCGTCAGCCAATCAAATCATATGCCAGTACAAGCTCTAACCAATCAAACCGCTGCTTGTGTGTCCGGGGCGGGAGATTTATGTGATTGGTTGTTGGTCGAGTTTCAGCCCCCCCCGCCGGCAAGCGAAAACGCACGCCGCCGTGTAGGGGCCGTTAGACCTAACACACTTAGCTATTCTATCTACCTCTGGAACAAAATAAACTAGTTATAAATATGTTTGTTCTTCACTGTCGGGTCACTCATTACTGGATCAGCGAGCTGCATGAGATACTGACGGGCTGTCAGGAGAGGGAGAGAGGAAAAGAGAGCGCTTCCGCTCATTTCTCCCGTGTTATTCTCCAAAGTTAATGTAATCTTGAATAATGTACTTCATTTGAATGTAATAATTATGTTGGTGGTTGTTTGTGGAAGCGCCAGTGAATGAGCATTAACTGAGTTTTAAATGGAAGATCCCCATAGGCCCCTCCGGCCCCAAAATTGGCGATCGGAGCATCCCTACTAGAAAGTAAGTAGTAATAAGTAAGTTAGATAACTCCCGAATCCAAGTTATCCAACTATTGTTAGTGGGAAACAGGACAGGAGACACAGCCATCATATGAAGTTACATACCTTTATTGTCTTGCCTTTTTTCTTCTTGAAGTGTTCACTTTTTTCTTTTTTTTTTCAAAATCTTTTTATTGGCTTTTTGACAGACATCACAATGGCAATACAGTAGGTACACATGTATAGAAGATGGTCCATCCATCCATCCATCTTCTCCCGCTTATCCGTGATCGGGTCGCGGGGGTAGCAGTTCCAGCAGAGAGCCCCAAACTTTCTTTTCCCTGGCGACATCAACCAGCTCTGACTGGGGGATCCCAAGGCGCTCCCAGGCCAGCGAAGAGATATAATCCCTCCACCTGGTCCTAGGTCTACCCCTTGGTCTCTTCCCAGCTGGACGTGCCTGGAACACCTCCCTAGGGAGGCGCCCAGGTGGCATCCTAACTAGGTGCCCGAACCACCTCAACTGGCTCCTTTCGACGCGAAGGAGGAGCGGCTCAACTCCGAGTCCCTCCCTGATGACCGAACTTCTCACCTTATCCCTAAGGGAGACACCAGCCACCCTGCGGAGAAAACCCATCTCGGCCGCTTGTATCCGCGATCTCGTTCTTTCGGTCATGACCCATCCTTCATGACCATAGGTGAGGGTAGGAACGAAAATGGCCCGGAAGACCGAGAGCTTTGCCTTCTGGCTCAGCTCCCTTTTCGTCACAACGGTGCGGTAAAGCGACTGCAGTACCGCTCCCGCTGCTCCGATTCTCCGGCCCATCTCACGCTCCATTGTTCCCTCACTCGAGAACAAGACCCCGAGATAGAAGATGGTCTGTAGGAAAATTAAATAGTTACCTCACTCCTCCCTCCCACCCCCCACCCTCACCCCTATGGGCTATGATCATAAACATAAAACACCAGCATAAAAAAAAAGAGGGGTAGAAATTACATTTACATGTCGCTTGTTAGACGCTTTTTATCCAAAGCGACTTCCATACTCAATACTGTGGGCAATCCCCACAGGAGCACTTTGGGGTGAAGTGTCTTTCCCAGGGACACAACGACATGCTAACTGCAGTGGGGTTCGAACCTGTGACCCCCTGACCCCAACACCAAGGCTCCATCCACTGCGCCACACGCCTCCCGTCCCGTCTACATGAAATACAAAGACCAATCACTGAAAAATACAGGTGCTTCTTCATGTTAATAGTCAGTAAAAATAAATACCAGGGAAATAACGGTACTGCAAGTTACATGAGGAAACAGAGAAGACAAAAAAAAAGTAATGGTCAATGTATTAGGGAGATAAGGAAAGGGTGAAGTGAAGGTCTCTCCTCCCCCCCCACCGGGTTCACTCACACCTCATCAGCATCAGGGTTGATTGTAAGGTCATTGATTAGCAGTAGTAAGGGAGTCCAGGTCTTATGAAAGAGTGTCAGGGATCCTTGTAGTGAAAATCGTATCTTTTCGAGATTAATACACTGTAATAGTTCCTGTATCCACCTGTCATGTGTGGGTGGGGAGACGTGCTTCCACTTAAGAAGAATGGAACGCCTGGCCAGCAGGGTTGTGAAGGCGATGACCCGCTGAGTCGTGGTGGGCATGTTCTGTGTTGGGGGGACGCCGAACAAGGCAGTTAGAGGGTTACGGGGTATGGGTGTGTTAAGGGCCTGCTCAAGGGTTTTGAAAATACTAGACCAGAAGGCATTCAGGCTGGGGCATGACCAAAACATATGTGTGTGATTGGCAGGAGATTGCTTGCATCTGTTACAGGCATCGCTTCTAAGAGGAAATATTTTGGCTAGTTTAGCATTGGTAAAGTGAGCCCTGTGGAGCACCTTACACTGCATTAGACCATGCCTAGCACAGATAGATGAGGTTTGCACCAAACGAATAATGTCCCTCCACTTACTGTCAGATATGTATACACCCAACTCACCCTCCCAGGACTCTTTTATAGATGTAGTAGAGGCTAGGTCAAAGGAGGCAAGTTTTCCATAAATAGTAGATAACAGCCTTTTTTGGTCACAATCAAGGGTGAGAAACTGGTCAATTCCTGACTCAGAGGGGCGGTTGGGAAAATGGGGAAATTGCTTTTAAGCAAAATGCCTAATTTGGAAGAAGCGGGTGTTTGGCAGGTGATATTTGGCTGACAAGGATGCAAAGTCAGAGAAAACCCCATCCTTGTAAAGATTACTGATTGTGACAAGCCCGTTGGCAGCCCACATTCGGAAGGTGGGGTCCGAGCAGGATGGAGAGAATGAGTGATTATTTAGTATCGGAGCTTGGATTGAGGCTCTGTGTAAGCCATATTGCCTTCTGAATTGAAGCCAAATCTTAATAGTACTGGTAACAATGGACCTATCGCTAAACCACGCCCCAAATAGAATTTGTCCAATCATATCACAGCGAAAATCCCTCCTGGCAGAAAACTCGGACATCACCAGAAAAGCCGTTTGTGGGGCGCATCAAACCAAAACCAGACGTCTGTGATCGAAACCACTGTGAAGAGTTCAGTTTCTATGTTTATTATCTAGCTAATATCTGATGGTGAAACGCTGTGCGTGGGGTACCTGTAATTCGGACACCAGGTACCCTGAAAGACTGGATGGAGGAGTATATTTCGTACCTTTTCCGAAGCCCAAAACAAAACTCGACAAATGAAAGCGGTGGATTATGCTGTGTCGTCGACCACATACACAACTGAATGTGAAGACAATTACCAAGGACACTTATGTTTGCTCAAAGGTAAGGTCAATTCATAAAGACATCATATTTGACGGCATGTATTAGAAACGTAGACCAAACTATTAGTTTGCTAACGATTGACTTTGACTGCCAACTAGCTAGTGTATATCCAGCCCAGCTAGCTAACGTTAGCTGCCAACTTGTTAGCCAGTTAACTAGCTACAGTGTTATCAACATCAACGTTTGCTATCTGACTTTTCGTCCTCGCTAGTTAGCTGGTGTTTTTAGCTAACTTTTACTAACTGTCTTTTCACCTCAAAGCACTTCAGAGATGGGAAGCCAACTCTGGAATATCCAGATCCCATCCGGGCTCTCGTGTGTGCTGCTCCGAAAAGACACAGACCCTCACCCAAAAGAAGGTAACGCTACAGTCAGCCAGGTGCATAACAGTGAAAATGATGACCAACAAGGACAGTTATAGTTATAGATTTAATGTAGTGACCACCACTGCTAACATTCAACATCATATTATCATTTCAATGGTTACACAACTACACACGACAGGCAACAAGATTAGATATTTGATATAAAGAAATACATGGCTACCTTTTTACTCTTGCTTTTAACTGTTAACTTTCATCTGCTGTTGCTTTTATTAGCTCTTTCTTCTATTTTAATGTTATTTTTAACTTGAACTCCCCCCGCGGCCATTGTCAACAGTCATTCACGGTCGGCTTTGTTTGTCCGAGTTTTCAAAGGGGGCGTGGCTTAGCGATAGGTCTATTGGGTTGACTGAGATTTTGTGCGTCATTACGGGAAGTTGGGAGCAAATCAGAGTGTAAGGAGCTAGAGGAGGAGGAGATCTCCATGTGAACCCATGGTGGGCTGGAGTTAGGAGTCTTGGGGCCAGTCCAGTAAAGGAGTCGGTTAATATTAGAGGCCCAGTAGTAGTGACGGAAGTTCGGGAGTGCCAAGCCGCCCTCCGACTTGGGGAGCTGAAGAATTGATTTTTTAAGACGGGCGGGTTTGTCATCCCAAATGAACGCATTTAGTTGACTGTCAAGACTGGTGAAAAAAAGATTTATTGATGCAAATTGGGATATGCTGGAAGAGATATAAGAACTTCGGCAGAATTACCATTTTAATAAGATTGACACGGCCAACAAGGGATAAGGGAAGGGAAGACCACCTAGATAGATCCGATTTGCATTTAGCTAAGAGTGGTTGAACATTTTTGGGAAACAGATCTTTAAAGGAGCTGGTGATGGATACCCCCAAGTATCTGAAGCCGTCTGATGCAATATTAAAGGGAAAAGCGGTTGGGGGGAGTGTCTTCGCCAGTTGGTTTACAAAAAATAATTCGCTCTTTTGGAGATTTAATTTGTAGCCTGATAAACCACCAAACTACTCAAGGATTGACAATATAGGAGGGAGAGAGGACACAGGATTGGAGACGTATAGGAGAAGGTCATCTGCGTAAAGGGAAAGTTTGTGAACTATACCATGGCGAGTGATGCCCTCAAACCCATTGTGGCCTCTGAGCCATATAGCTAGAGGCTCGATGGCTAAATTAAACAATAGGGGAGAAAGCGGGCAGCCCTGGCGTGTCCCACGTTGGAGAGGGAAGGCAGACGATTGAATGCCATTTGTGTTTACCGATGCAGAAGGGGAGGCGTATAAAAGTTTAATCCAATAAATAAATTTGGAGTCAAAGCCACATTTTTCTAAAATGAAGAACAAGTGGCTCCACTCCACCCTATCAAAAGCTTTTTCCGCATCGAGTGAAACTATGACTTCAGGGACATTGGACGGGGGCGAGAAAATAACATTAAGTAGCCTCCTGGTATTGAAGAAAGAGTGTCTCCCTATCATAAAGCCTGTTTGGTCAAGCGGAACTATAGAAGGTATCACGAGTTGGAGGCGGACGGACAAAATCTTAGCCAGTATTTTACAATCAACATTTAGGAGGGAAATTGGTCTGTAGCTGCCACACAGAGTAGGATCTTTATCCTTCTTCAATAGTAGAGATGGGTGCCATAGATAGGGTTTGAGGTAATCTGCCTTCTTTAAGGGAATCATTATACATCCTTGCTAGAATTGGGGCCAAAAGAAATGAATACGCCTTGTAGAATTAGACTGTGAAGCCGTCCGGACCAGGGGATTTCCCATTTTGCATATATTTGATGGCTTCCTGTATCTCTAAAGTAGAAATGGGGTCCCCCATTCCGCCTGCGTTAACTACGTCAATTTGGGGGAAAGTTAAGGAGTCAAGAGGATTTGGATTTATTGTGCCAATTATGGGGCATTCAGAAGTGTACAAATTATTATAAAATTCAAAGAAAGACTTGTTTATTTCAATCGGGTCAGAGACTAAATTGCCTTCGGGCGACTTTACTTTGGGGATTAATCTGGAGGCGTTAACTGCCCGAGCCTGTTGAGCCAGAAGCCGCCCAGCCTTGTCCCCCTGTTCAAAAAAGCGCTGCTTAGTTTGCCTCAGTTGTCTCTCCGCTACGCTCGTCATTAAAAGGTCATGTTCCAAATGTAATAATATGCGTTTTTTATATAAGGTCGGTGAGGGGGAGGAGGAATACATTTCATCAATTCGGAGAAGTTCTTCCAAAATTGCCGACAGCCGAACCCTTTCATCCTTTCTTAGTTTGGAAACATACGATATAACCTGCCCACGAACATAGGCTTTGAGTGCCTCCCACACTATTCCACAACTTACATCAGCAGTGTCATTAATTTCGATATATAAACAAATCTGTGAATTAACAAAGTCCTTAAACTTGTCATCTGACAGCAGATGGGAACTAAACCTCCACAACTTAGCGGGAGTAACACTAAGAGGGAAGTGGATGTCAATTGATACAGGGGCGTGATCTGAGGTGGCTATAGGATGGTATTGACACGCGCTGGCAAGCTGTCATCAAGCAGAACAAAATCTATTCGCGAGAATGTATGATGGACGTGTGAGAAAAAAGAGAAAGCTTTACTTTGAGGGTTTTTAAATCTCCAAGGGTCTGAGATTCCTAATTGTGCTGCATAATTTGAGACTACATTAGCGGATTTTGAGAGAGTGCCAAGCTTAAGGGATGACCTGTCGAGGTGCACATCTTGAATCAAGTTAAAATCTCCACCCATGATTATGCGGTGATTGTCTGCGTTCGGGATTTTAGCAAAAAGGTTCATAAAGAATTGGTCATCATCCCAGTTGGGTGCGTAAACGGAAACCAAAATTACAGGCATGCCCTGCAAAACACCTGAAACTATGACGTAGCGGCCATTATTATCGAGAATAGTATTTGTTGGTACGAACATCACACTCTTGTGAATAATAATGGCAGCACCTCTGGCTCTACTAGAAAATCTTGAGTGGAAGTAATGGCCCATCCACGCCCGCTTGATGCAAAGGGTGTCAGACGTTTAAGGTGTGTTTCTTGTAAAAATATAATGTCCCCTTTAAGATGTTGCAGTCGAGTCAAGACCTTACCAATTTTAATAGCTTTGTTCATTCCTCTGGTGTTCCTGGAGATCAGGCGCACACTTCTGCCAGCAGTCGTCATACTGTTAGTCATATGGGGAGTCTAATGAAGGTGGTCTGAAACCGTTGTGCTTCCCGAGGACTGAGGGGAGAGGAGTAGTGGGGGGAAGAAGAAGACCGGGGAAGGGGAAATAAACAGTACAAAAAAAACAAGCGAAGGCAAAAATAGACAAACCATAAACAAAACACAACCCATAAACCTAAAGGTGACCATACCTGGAGCATCCCAAATACAAACCTTGTCTGAGCGCTATAGCTCAAAGCTCAACAGCTGAACTTATCTTCCGGGGTCCCGTTCCCTATACTAAAAGCGGGAAGCCCATTGTAACACGGAAGAGTATTAAAGTGAACAAACAAAACAAAAACTCAAGTGTATATATATGCATAGAATAGTAATTATAACAACATCCATAGATAGGTAAACAGCCAGCCAATATAAGCATAGCAGAGGGCAATAAGGCACTGACATAGATCTCAAGTAACATACATAAAAAAAAATAAGGCCCAGAGATCAAGTAAAACAAAATAAAATTGCACTTTAAGGGTTAAAACCCATAGAAGGAATCAATTCAAACAGCATTCAGAATAGTCCAAGTACTTGGGTCCCATGTAGTGTAAACAGTAGCAGGTTGTTCAATGTTCATTGCAATATCAGCACTAGGCTCAAACTATCAGTGCAAATACCAGGGCGGCTAAGGTGCATGTACAAAAAGTGTCCATGAAAGCAGAATCCGAAAAAAAAGTAGTAATAGTCTCTTTACTAAACGTCCCATCAGACGCAAGAGTTATCGGCACCGTTAGTGCTAGTCAGCGTCAGGACGAATGGATACTATGTAGCCTTTAGCCTCTGCCACCGAGGAGAATCTCTTCTTACCTCCCTCCTTCGACACGATGGAAAGCCTCGCAGGGAACAGCAGGGCTGGCTTGAGCCCTAGGTTGTAAAGCTCCGCCATCACCTCTCGGTATTTGTAGCGCTGTTCCATCACTTCGGGTGTGTAGTCCTCGTAGATGGCGATGGGCGTACCTTGGTACTGTAGCTTGCCTCTCCTGGCCCGGGCCTCGCGGATAATTTTCTCCTTCTGCTGGTACCTGTGTACGTGGATGATGACCGGCCGTGGCCTTTGCCCCGGCTTGGGCTTGTCGGTGAGTGAGCGGTGGGCCCTGTCGCACTCCGGCGGCGAATCAAGGATGCCCTCACCAAAGACCTCCATCAGCAGCTTCGGGAAGAATGTCGAGGGATGAGGGCCCTCAATGGATTCTGTCAAACCGACAATTCTTATATTGTTGCGCCGGCTGCGGGACTCGAGATCAGTGACTTTGGCCAGGAGTTTAACATTGCTGTCCGTTAGCGTAGCACAAGTAGCCTCCAGGGCTAACATGCGTTCGTCCTGCAAGTTAGCATTGGACTCGAGCGAAGCAATTGTCTGCCACGGTCTGACACAGTTGCTTGGATTCGGTCTAGTTTTGCTTCGAGAGTTGAGATGGCAGACTTAAAGTCGGCAGAGAGAGCTCTACGGTGGTCTTCAAGGAGGCCAGCTATGCCCGCCATGCTGAGATTGTTGCTAGCTAGCTCGGGGCTATCGGTCCTGGCGGTTTGTTCTTTTTTGTTGCTTTTCGCCTGTTTGGACGGCATACTACGGTGGCGTTGTGAGTGGAATAATATTAATGTTCACTTAAATGTAAGTTAGAGAAGAGTTACGGGCTTCAGAAAAGTTACAACACAAAAGTTTGCGGGAGCAGAACTACGCACGTCTCTACTCCGTCATGCCCAACCGGAAGTCCTTTTTTCTTTTTTGATCACCAGAGGCGTATGTCCTTTTTTTGTCAGACATCATAAAAACTGAAGGGACCACAGTAAGAACGCCCGTTCTTTTTCTGCGTTGCAGTGCAACAATAAACACGCGCATTAAAACCAAGCGGCAAACTTTGGGGAAGAGCCGGGACGCCAATACGGAAGTGCCACACACTGCAGTTCATCTAGTGGCCAGTAGGAGCAGTCTGCAGAAGGGATCAATTTCCATAGACCCCCATGTTAAAATGCCCAACTTTACAGCAGAAATAAACATGTTTCTACCCTTGGATGCAATACATATTATTATGGATCTGTGAGTGAATTGTTTAACGTGACCCTTTTATTTATATTAGGTCTTAAAGTTTTTGCATAAATTAGGGCGTGGTCACATTGAGTGACGGCTCTGTCAAGTGACTGCTGCTGGCTGCTAGCTTCTCCTCTCTCTGCTAGCTGCTCCGTGAAGCTACAGGGACTCTGCCTGCTCAGCTCATCCAGGGAACACAACTTGACCCCGGCCTTGTTTGTTTGTTCTTCATGCTTATATATCGGACTATTGTGACTCGCTCTGCGGTTAAAACAGACGGTGCATGCATGCATGCGGTTTTGCGGTAAGTGAAATTCGAGTACTTATTTATGTGTTAATGATTTTAATCAGCTACGTAATGAATGTTAAGGGTGGGTGGTAGCTACATCGGTAGCTACATCGGTGCTAACGATGCTAATCGTAGCCTCCAAGTTAAAATCAGACTGTATATATAAAGGTCAGTGTTGGGCAAGTTACTTTTAAAAAGTAACTAGTTATAGTTACTGCTCTCAAAAAAGTAACTAGTTACTTTGTTAGTTACTAAATTATAAAGGTAACTAGTAACACGTTACTTTAAAAATAATAACAATAAAAATACAAGTTTTTGTGTTGTTCTGTGGCACAGTAACGGCCCGTCCACACGACAGCTTCATAAACTGTTTCCAACGCGTCTGCCCATTCACTTTGAATGGGGTGACGTCACGTTGCCTCGCTTTTCGCCGAACTGAATTGTGGCTAGCATAGCGGTTCGTCTCCGGCGTCAGAAGTTGAACAATGTTCAACTTCTGACGCCGGAGTAGCCAGCGCCAGCCAATCAAATCCCGTTTCTGAAAATCTGACAGCTCAAGCCCTAGCCAATCAAACCGCGTCTAAACTGGGAGAGATATACCGCCGTTCATTTCTATATTTAAAAAAAAGATGGAGGAGAAACTAATTATCGCCGTAGCAAATCACCCGGTTTTGTATGACCAGACCCTCTTCACCTACCGGGATACAAACCGGAAGAACCAGTCATGGAGGGAGGTGGCAGAGACAGTGGGTGAAACTGGTAGGTTTTCGCCTGTTTGGGGAGTTTATATATATATATATTGCTCGCATAAAATCCCCGGGGTTTTTTGCTTTGTATGTCGGGGGCGGGAGATTCATGTGATTGGTTGTTGGTCGCGTTGCTCGAATAAAATCCCCAAGCTTCAGACACGCCCAGCTCCAAGCTTTTTTTGAAGCTGTAGTGTGGACGCTCCGTAAGAGAAAAGACAACTCCCCATCATTGTAGCAATTATCATTATGAAATGTAGTGGAACAATAAAACACAAAAGAGCGATTTAAAAAGATCATTTTTTGGCTGTTTAGATGGTGTTGCTCCATCTAGGTCACTGCCGGTGGTTGAGACGGTGGGGTCTTTGGCGACTAGTTTTATAGCCTCATGTACATTACTTAGGTGCTTCAGGAGATTGGCATTGCTGTTATTCGATGTGGACAATGCTTTCTGTCCTGCACACAGTTTACATTTGACCATAATATTTTATGCGTCCTTTATCCCCACAAATTGAAAATAGTGGTTATATCTCCAAGTTGCAAATGCGCTGCTGCTCTCGCTGATACTTGCATCTGCCATAGTGTGTGTGTGTGCTGGTGGTGAGCGTTGCCGTGTGTGTGTGTTAGCATTAGCAAGAATTCGTGTGTCTGTATTTTCCCCATAAGGCAAGACCCGCCCAACTCTGTCTCTGATTGGCTTACCTTGAAATGTTAGCCCGCGTTAACCAATCATCACTCCTCTCTGGTCACTTTCACTTTTCCATGGTGCTGTGAGAGGACATCGCTGTATTCGCCTGTAAGTTACATCCGCAGGGAGATTCGGTTCAGTTCCATCACATAATGTAACGCAGTAACGCACCCATTTAAATCACAGTAACTATAACGGCGTTACTGAATGGGAATAGGTAACTAGTAACGTTATTAGTTACCGCAAAAGGTAGTTGCGTTACAGTAACGCGTTAGTTTGTAACGCGTTAGTCCCAACACTGATAAAGGTTAAAACGAAATAGACAAGTGTTAAGTGGGATAATACTGTAGAACAAACGGCTTCTGTTTGAGGTTGATAAAATAAGGTCATCCTTGTAACTTAGAGAGATATTTTATTATGTAGGTAGGAACTGTATGCATCGCTAAGGTTAATATAAATTGTATGTAAGTATGTAGACAAGCTAATGTCGAAGTAGTGTATGTGAAATCAACCTCACAATAAGATGTGTGTATATTACAATTATTAACGTCATATTTCAAGATGATTACTTAGATATTACAATATGGTTGGTTGAGCTGGAGTTCATTATTGAGCTTAATCAAATCAAGTTTTATTTATATAGCACATTTATAAACGATTTTTGGTCGAGCCAAAGTGCTGTACATACAATAAAAAATAGCCTACAGTAGAGACACTTTACAGCAAATACAACAGCACAGATTGTTCAGAATATCAGTATGAGAAAAACGACACCCTCTATCCTTAGACCCTCTGTCCTTAGACCCTCTGTCCTCAGACCCTCTGTCCTCAGACCCTCACATCGTACAAGGAAACACTTCCAGAGAAACCCCCACAGTTTAAGGGGGAAAAATGGGAGAAACCTCAGGGAGAGCAACAGAGGAGGGATCCCTCTCCCAGGACGGACAGACGTGCAATAGATGCCGTGTGTAAATCGAAGAGATAATACATTTTACAGCATATAGACCGAATGTTAGGAAATGCATGTGTCTGTAATAAGAAGATGAATCTATGAGGATGTCAGCTACAATCCTGTGGAAGCCATCAGGGAAGCAGCATGACGAGACCCAAGGCAGGACCGCAGAGACAGGTTCAGCCACAACCCGAAGTCCACGACTTAATCCAGAACTCAGGATAGAGGATCCAAGACACAGGACTACAGCAAGAGGATCAGCCTCGACTCCGGATCCCGGCGTAGATATAGATACAAAACAAGAACAAAGATTTCCGATGCCTGTAGTGTAGATGGGCCGTAACTCTAAGATCCTGTACGTATAATAACGTCTTCCAGGCAGGGCTAACTAAAATCACTAACTCTAAGATCCTGTACGTATAATAACGTCTTCCAGGCAGGGAAAACTAAAATCACTAACTCTAAGATCCTGTACGTATAATAACGTCTTCCAGGCAGGGAGAACCTTACCGAGAGCTATTTACCCAGCTCTGAGGGCCAGAGCCTACCGGGAGAGAGTATACCAGGGGGAAACCCCCTCTCTCTCTTTCGCTCCCAAAAAGCCAGTCTCTTTATGCTCAAAAAAACCGGATAGAAACCCCAAAAACACCTCCTCTATACCCAACCAACATATTCTATTGGCTATGGCATAAGACACACCTTCCCATGTTTGTGTAAAAAAAAAGGACATGACCAGACATAACCACCTTTTTGAGGCCTCAATGTGTTTCTCCTTAAGTCAGGAGCCCCCCTCCCTGTGAACTGCTGTGAGAGGAGAGGGAAGAAACTGCCTACTCTCTTATCAGAGAGTAAGGCATAAATCATTATAGGTCTTACACTCAACTTAACAAACCACTTGTGTTTTGTTTATGCTGTAAATATAGAAAAACCTAAAATATGAAGCATTTTCATTGTGGGTTATACAAGAATATAATTGATTATATTTGATTATAACTAACTTTCGTTTTAAGTATTCAACATATTATGAAGCTCTCAACACTAGTTACTTTTCCCGTTCTGACCACTTTCTCTATACTTTCGTCTCTCTCTTGTTGGGGCAGAGCGTGGTCTGAAACCCACCTCGGCTCCGCGTGTCTGTTGATGAGCTGGTCAGATATTAAAAGAAGGAATTCAGAGCACCAGAATAAGGGTTTAAACAATAATCTGTTTTAATGATAAACAACAATACAATACACAATACAGAACACTCTGCAACAGTACCAAATACAGAGTGCTCCGGGCTCAATTCCTACCACCGTGTGATATACGTACTATGACAGCCAGTCAGGAAGAGAGCGCCGACTGTAAGAATGTTACAGTATTTAAACACATTCTGTGGGAAGAGTTGTGTTACGGTGTGCAGGAATCAGGACCCAAATGCAGATATAACGAAAATAACTCCTTTATTTCAAGGCTACAAATATACAATAAACAGAGACAGCACGGCACACTCACCGATGAACTGGTCATTACACAAGACAACCCGACAAAGAGAGACAGAAAACCCAGAACTTAAATACACCCAGGACTAATCAAACAAACACGAGACAGGTGAGGAGGGAGGAGAAAACACAGAGTCACCAGGTGAACACAATCGGGTAATCAGGGAGGGAAACAGACAAAAAGCAACAGGCAGGAAACGGGGGTGAACACTTTACAAAATAACACAGGAAACCAAAGATAGAAAAAGACAAGACAAAACAACAACACAGACAGATCCTAACAGTACCCCCCCCTCAAGGGACGGATCCCAGACGTCCCAAAACAAAAACAAATCCAAAACCTCAAGCAGGGTGGATGGAGAGGGTCAGGAGGACGGGACTGAACTGACCGCCCAGGGGCACGGCAGAGGACCAGGAAGGGGTCTCGGGCGGACGGCCCGGGGGCAAGGCAGAGTCCAAAAAGGGGAATTCGGGCGGACGGCCCGGGGGCAAGGCAGAGGACCAGGAAGGGGTCTCGGGCGGACGGCCCGGGGGCAAGGCAGAGTCCAAAAAGGGGGACTCGGGCGGACGGCCCGGGGGCAAGACAGAGTCCAAGGTGGGGACCATGGAGGGGCGAAGGCAGCGGCAGGAAGAGTCAGGGGGCCGGGCCCGAGGGCGAAGACCGCGGCTCTCAGGGGGCCGGGCTCAAGGGTGAAGACCGCGGCTCTCAGGGGGCCGGGCTTGAGGGTGAAGACCGTGGCTCTCAGGGGGCCGGGCTCGAGGGCGAAGACCGCGGCTCTCAGGGGGCCAGGCTCGAGGGCGAAGACCGCGGCTCTCAGGGGGCCGGGCTCGAGGGCGAAGACCGGACAGCTCCGGAGGCCGGGCAGGAGCCGGTGTCGACCGGACAGGATCCGGAGCCGGTGGGACAGGTGTCGGCAAGATTCCCCACGGAAGAGGACCAGGAGTTGGCAGGACCCTCGGCAGGAGGGCAGTCGGCGGGACCCCCAACGGGACAGGACACAGGATTGGCAGGACCCCTGGCAGGAGCGCAGTCGGCGGGACCTCCAACAGGACAGGACACAGGATTGGCAGGACCCCTGGCAGAAGCGCAGTCGGCGGGACCCACAACGGGACAGGACATAGGGTTGGCAGGACCCCCGGCAGGAGGGCAGTCGGCGGTACCCCCAACGGGGCAGGACCCCCGGCAGGAGCGCAGTCGGCGGGACCTCCAACGGCACAGGACATGGGGTTGGCAGGACCCCCGGCAGAAGAGCAGTCTGCGGGACCTCCAACGGCACAGGACATGGGGTTGGTAGGACCCCCGGCAGGTGAGTAATCGACGGGGCCTCCAACGAGACAGGACAAAGGGTTGGCAGGACCCCCGGCAGGAGAGTAGTCGGCGGGGCCTCCAACGGCACAGGACAAAGGGTTGGCAGGACCCCCGGCAGGAGAGTAGTCGGTGGGACCTCCAACGGGACAGTACATGGATTGGTAGGACCCCCGGCAGAGGAGTAGTCGACGGGGCCTCCAACGGGACAGTACATGGCTGTTGGGTCCGGAGTGGAAGCCTGGACCCTGGCTGTGTAAGCCAGGTAATCCAGTATGGACTCAAAGCTGCGTGGGCCGGTACCGGAGTATGGAGGCATGGCTGTTGGGTCCGGTTCTGGAGCAGGGATCATGGTTGCTGGGGCCAGAACTGGGTCCGTAACCATGGCTGCTGGGGGCTGAACTGGTTCTGGAACCCTGGCCCTTTGGGCTCGTGCTGCCAACCTGGCCTTGCGACTCCTTCCTTTAGGAGCCGTTTGGAGGCTCCGCGGACCTCCAAAGGCCAGACGAGTACCAGCGAATGGCTCCTGGACTGTAGCAAACACTGGGTGAGAAGCAGGGGCTGACGCCAGACGGACCACACCGATGCGTGTGGTATCAAAACGGGAGTTGGGAGGCCTGGGGCTGTCAGGCAGGGGATAACACACCGTGAGAAAATCCAAAATCCTGCCCGATAAGAATTTAACCAAGCCTGGCTTCTCCATAGTAATCCGGCGTGCCTCTGCCAGAACAGCCTCTCGCTGCTGAACCCTGGACGCTCCCAACCATCGATACGAGCAGTCATCCAAAGCAAAGGAAAACTCCAATAGCTCCTGCTCAAAAGGATCTGCTGTGCCCATATTTTGGTCGGGTTGTAATGTTACGGTGTGCAGGAATCAGGACCCAAATGCAGATATAACGAAAATAACTCCTTTATTTCAAGGCTACAAATATACAATAAACAGAGACAGAACAGAACACTCGCCGATGAACTGGTCATTACACAAAAAAACACAATCGGGTAATCTGTAAGTTACTTTAATATCAATAATAACGAGGAAAACATTACCTCTGCTCTTAAGCAGTCGTACAGCCATGCTTCTGAAATAGTAACGCACACTCATTTTACCCTCCAGCATTCCAGAGGTTTCAGCTGTTGTCCAAATAAGGATATCCAGCATATGTAGCCACTACAATGAACACCCATATTTTTACCATGCAGCATTCCAGAGGCTTGAGCTGTCCAAATAAGGATATCTCATATATATAGCCACTACTCCTAATAGGAATGCCTCACCTCTCATATCTCCAGCTTCTTGATATACAGACTGTTACTATTAAGGCGAGACACGGCAGGCAAAAACATCGTTTTTCAAGTACTGGTCAATTTTGAGATTTTGTGCTATTTTTATTCTATAACATGTTTTCTTTCAGGCTTTTGGAAGGAAAACGTACAAAATACACATTTAACTGTTTATTTTACTATAGTTTGTCTATTTGCGTCTGTAGATTTCTCCTAAATTCACCAAAAGTTAGCATTCTAACGTAACATAAAGTACAGCGACCGCTGTGTGCACCATGTCAACAGAGATATCGTTGGAAAGCTGTGTCTCTCCTGCACAATCTCATTGGATCCAAATATGGTCATTTCCTTTGGATCAGCAACCAATCGTGAAAGCACAAAGGGGTCTTAAACCAAGAAACAAAATCTCATTGGCTGGTGTCAATTTCTGACAACGTGATTCGTTCAGATGCGTCACATGGTGTGCTAAAACACTTCCTGGTTAGCTTTCCGCTAGAAATTGAAATCTCAAAATGGCAAAAGAACGGCGAAAAAAACGTTCACAGAGAAGACGACAACAATTGTCATTTGCACGAAGCAAGGTTATACAAAAAACAAATTACCCCGAACATGAAATACCTTCACGGAGTGCGTCGATGCGCAAGCTGTCACCCAGAGAACAGGAGGGTTTAGCTAGCGCCTCACTGCAATCTTTAAAGGTCGTTTTCTCAAAATGAGTTTTTTCTCCTACTCTGAGTTCGAAATTTCCACTTCAGTAGCACGGTATACACCAAACCTTCCAGTTATATTCCTATCAATATTATGAAGGCTTTTACAGAAGGGTTTGTTCATATATAATTCATAGCCTGAATTATACAACATTGTATACCTAAAAACATGGCGAATTGATATTTTAGGGCTGTTGACAGTATTTTCTGATTTATGGAGTGATAAAAAGAGATATCCAATATCCCTTCTGTAAAAGCCTTAGATACTAATATGACTACAAAATGAAACAAACATTTTGAACCTGGCTTTATCCAAAGTTCAGATTTCGATTCCTGAAATGTGTTAAAATATGTGCATATTTAATGAGATAATGGATAATATGCATATTTAAACATGCTATTTCAGAAAACTTGTAATACAAAAGACAATTGCCTTAGTGTAAGTAATTAACTGGAGACATTTCTAGCTGATACCTTTAAGTTAAAAAAATGACCCTATTCACCTGGGGTGTCTCGCCTTAAATACAAAGTACACACATGAATATATAAAAACACACTTCTTATATATCAGGTGACATAATAAAATGAATATACCAGAAATACGCTGTATTGAACTTTCTGCTATAACAACTTTACTTCACTCTTCATAACTCCGCACTTCGCCTTGGCCATCACATTTTACACACACACACTCCAAAAACCCACAACCCCTTGCGGCTGCTACTAAGTGACAGGCCAAGCCTGTAACACGATTATGTCCATATCGATCAGATCCAGCTCTCCTGAGCGGCCTTTATATATATTACTATTTTTGAGGCCTTTAGGATGCCTAAAAAGTTGTATAATTTTGCACGGACGCCAGGACTGGTGAAAACTACAATATTCTGGAGTCAATGGGTTAAATATTCCAACCTGCTCACTAGCGCCACCTATCAAAATCCCATTTCGGAATAAATTCACAAAGTCGCACCGTAACGCCCAATGACCTGACATTTTGCACACATATCCGGGTGGACCTGCTCTACAAATAGTCCTCTTGGAACCCTAAGCTCCGCCTACATTTTTGCAGAATGTGGGCGTGGCTTAGTATTTTTTTTTTTTATTGCGATAGCATGAAATGAGCTACAGACGCAAAACTTGGGACACACGTCACAGCCCACGACCTTTTCGAGAATGTAAAAAAAAAATTACTTTTTCAAAAAAAAATGCTCACCAGGCTTGGATTTTCGTCATTTTAGGGGCAAGGCCAAATGTGTGACACCAAAGGGTGTCACACATTTTTTCAGGGCGGAAAGGCCACATGCCAGGGCACAAAGGCCATAGAGGGAAAAATTAGGATTTGTGGCTTACAAATAAATAATTTCACTTTCTAATGACAAAAAACAAATCACTTTTTTAATATCAATAATCGTATCATCATATAGGCGTATGCCTCCTTAGTATTACCGTATATAAAATGAAATACTTTACTTTGAATAATTAGTGTTTGGTATGTTTTCCATCTACTACTTCTCCCATTCACAAATCCAAAATCAAATCTAAAAATCTAAAATTCTATTAATATGTAACAAATATATTCCATTTCAGAGCAGAAGAAACAGCCTTCAAGGGTCAAACTCTGCACATACATCATTTAGCAGTGCACAGTGAAGCTCCAACATGAACAAGCAATACTTTGAAATGCAAAAGTGTGTGTGTGTGTGTGTGTGTGTGTGCGTCTGTGTGCGTGCGTGTGTGTGCGTGCGTGTGCGTGCGTGTGCGTGCGTGTGTCTCTTTAATCAACTCCTCACAGCTCCTCATATCTGTTCAAAAACTGGACAAAAGTTAAAGATGTACAAACCATAGACTGTCTGTGTCATGACGAATACAGTCGCTGCTTTAATTCTTTCTTTAGGACGTTGTTGTGAGTGTGGACGGAGCAGCTATAATGTTAGTTTTAGCCTGATCGATCCAATCTCCATTCACAAAACACGCATTTTAAAAGGTTTTTCGCATGCCGTCTGTCTGCAGACTTGTCAAAGCATTAAAGCATGGTTTTTACTAACCGTTATCAGTATTTAGTTACTTCGGCATCATTTTGAAACGTGTATTACAATGAAATCAGGATAAAATAGGTTAATTTGGTCGTAGTTGGTTTCCACCACAGTATTTACATGGATATAAGCCCCGCCCCCTCTCCAGCGCGTCCCGTTTGAATTACAGGAGTAAACACAGCTGACAGCCGCGGTGAAACTCCAGCGGTTAGAGCAATGTGAGTATTCGCATCGCGTCCGTTGTGAACGCAGCATAATGCAGTTCAGAAACCACTGTTCTGACGCTTTTAAAGCAACTTTTAACAGTGTGAGGGGCCCAAAGGCCATGGTGGCCGTAGGACGTACAATTATTTGTGGGGCATAACGGCCAGACCGAGGGGCTACGATGGCCATGGCCGTCATGGCCGCCGTGAAAATCCCACCCTGCTGCTCACTAATGCTCCCTATTGTGTGGTAGTCACATATAGTTTCTCAGAACTTCACGAATTTTGGCACAGACATTCCTCCTACAATTGCGGACATATTTATCATTGCCTTCCATTAGCCCCGCCCCCCAAGAAGTCGGCCATTTTGAAAAATGTGCATTTTTCATGCATTTCAAGCCCTTTTTAGCGAACTCCTCCTAGGGGAATGATCGGAAAAATTCGAATCCAGCAAAGGTTCAGCCCCTATCCAATATGATGCTAAATTGAGATGAACATTTTTGATAGCTCAATCGTGGAGGTTGTAAGCTAACAATGAATACACCATTTTTGACGATTTAAATGTCGCAAATTACTCCAAACTACTCGCATATAGTTTTTCGGATATTCACAAAATGCTATATACACATTGCTCTTATGATTGCGGACATATTTCAAATTGCCTTTTATTAGCCCCCCCCCCCCGACAAAGTCGGCCATTTTGAAAAATGTGCGTTTTTCATGCATTTTAAGGACATTTCTGCAAACTCCTCCTAGGGGAATGATCAGAAAAATTCCAATCCAGGAGAAGTTCAGCCCATATCCAATGTGATGCTAAATTGCGAAGGAATAGTTGATCGCTCAAACGATGAGCTCGTAAGCCAAACCGAGAATTTTCCATTTTTGACGATTTACATGTCACACATTACTCCAAACTACTCGCATATAGTTTTTCCGATATTCACGAAACTCTGTATGCAAATGTCTCTTATGATTGCGGACATATTTCAAATTTGCTTTTATTAGCCCCGCCCCCCAGGAAGTTGGCCATATTCAACAATGTGCGTTTTTAATGCATTTTAAGCACATTCTTGCGAACTCCTCCTAGGGACATTTTGGATTCCTATCCAGGACAAATTCAGCCCATATCCAATGTGATGCTAAATTACGAAGAAAATAGTTGCTAGCTCAATCGGGGAGGTCGTAAGCTAACAGCGATTACACCATTTTTGACGATTTACATGCCACAAATTACTCCAAACTACTCGCATATAGGTTTTCCAATATTCAGGAAAAGTGCTATACACATTGCTCTTATGAATCTGGACATATTTCAAATTGCCTTCCATTAGCCCCGCCCCCCAAAAACTCGGCAATTTTCAAATATGTGCGTTTCTCATGCATTTTAAGCACATTTTTGCAAACTCCTCCTAGGGAAATGTTCGGAAAGATTCCAATCCAGGACAAGTTAAGCGCATATCCAATGTCATGCTACATTGAGAAGGAACAGTCCTTCGCTCAAACGGGGAGCTCGTAGGCTAATGGAGAATGTACAATTTTTGACCATTTATAAGTCAGATAACCTACTGACACCTGCCTGTCTGCCTGCCACATCAACTCTCATACACACACCACCACACCTACACATTGTAAAACAAATACAAACAGCTCCTAAAGCATATACTAAATATCAGGCTACAGCCCAAGTATATTTTATTATGTGAAGCACTATATGGTTTCATGAAAAATATCTACTGTTTATTTGTAGATGTCTCCTAAAGCCAACGGCACCAGACTTCAGACAGATCCCTCGCCATGAAACATGGTGTTGTCGTAATTCAATGGAAAAGGAAAAGGTTCCAAACGGCACCAGACTTCAGACTATCATTAATGGTCCGGCCCTCAACAGCTCTGTCAATTATGGGGTGTCATCATATGCCGTTTCCATGGCAAAAAACCCGGTATTGTCATAAGTCACCGGAAAATCATACAAACGGCACCAGACTTCAGATGATGGCTAATGGTCCGGCTCTGAACAGCTCTATATAAATAATGGGGTGTCATCATATGCCATTGCCATGGCAACAGATCCCTCGCCATGAAACACGGTGTTGTCCTAACTCAATGGAAAAACTTCCAAACGGCACCAGATTTCAGATGATGGCTAATGGTCCGGCCCTCAACAGCTCTATGCCAATTATGGGATGTCATCATATGGCGTTTCCATGGCAACATATCCCTCGCCGTGAAACACGGTGTTGTCCTAACTCAATATTATATATTCTCATTGGCTTTGAAAACAACCCTGCAAACAATTAGTCAATAAAATAAACCGGCATCCACAAACCAATAACTAAAAGCATAATTTGACCTTGTATACAAAAAACAAATCTTGACGAGTTATACGGGTTCTCCATCATTTACGCAGGCCCTCTGCGCTTGGTGAACGTTCAAATGTTACTATTCCATTAACGGATATCATTTTTCCCTTACAGTCCCTTACAAGTTTTTCAGAGCAGCAGCTTTTATTCTTCTGCTTTCTTAAACATGAAGAGAGTTTCAGGTAGAATACATTAAACACAACTTAAGCAAAGGAAAACTATGGAATTTAGAGCTATCTATCTATCTATTTCTATATCCATCTATCCATCTGTCATTTACATATCTCTATAATGATATATCTTTTTATCTCTATATTTATCTATCTATGTCTATCTATCTATATCCATCCATCTATCTTGTGTAGTTTCTTACACATATTAACTGTATCTCTGTCTTTTTTTTCCAAAACGAGCGGAGGCGTTTGAAGCAACAACTCAAAAATATGAGCATGAGATGTGCTAGGTCAAGCATTTCAAGGGATATTTCATTTTGGTACAACATTTGTTACCTTATGTACACTTTTGTAGCCTAAGTAGATTTTTTAGATGATCAAACAAACACTGTTTCTAAACTTGTCAAAATCTGCAAAATGCAGATAAAAAAGAGGCCTGAACCCCAAGAGACTGTTCTTCAGACAGCTCGGCCGTATTAACTGTAATAAACATGCAGATACAAATTGATGTCCGACATTTCTTGAGATTTCAATTATGTTTAGCTAGTTAAATCAGTGTTACTTCCTTAACCAATAAAGAAACACTCGCGGGACCACCTAACTCCACAAATATCCAAAAACACATCGTTTTTCTAGAACAGATTACAAATCGCCTGAAAATGGTACAAACAAGTGGCAACATGTGTGATGAAGGTGTTGCACTGGGCTATATCATGCAATTGAAACTTAAGGCGAGACACCCCAGGTGAATCAAAAAGGAAGAGAGACGAGGCTCTCCAGCTCTGTCTCCCCCGAAGGGTCCAGCCGCCACCTCCAATGGTCCCGCGGCAGGCCTTCACTCAAGCTGTCTCACGTCCTGCCCGGTTCAAAATACCGAAGCAGCAGAGACCGCAGCCCGTCCCGGGTCCCCAGCCCAGGCACGAGGCAAGAGGGAGCTGGCCAAGAAAATCTCCGGTCCCGGCAGCTGCCGCTCAGGCGCAGCCGACCCAGGTTTTCAGCCACCAGACGAGGAAGAAGAAGCGGGCGGCCTGACAGCCTCCTCTCCTCTCCTCGATGAAGAAGCTGGAAGTTCCCTGTTCCCCAGCTCCAGAGCACGTTCCAGTGTTGGATGCTCATTTGTTTTCGGGGTGCCACCATGCCCCCATCTTCCCGCCGCCTCGAGTGATGCCAGAACGTCATCCTCAAGTTCGCGCCATCAGGGAAATGGACTTAACATTGAAGACAGCAAGTTCCGCTGCCTGTTTAAGTCACACAAACACGTCATCATTGTTGTTTCAAAATAAATCATTTTCCACTGTCGTTTCCAGGCTTGAAGCCAAGGGCGCAGTCAATTAAAATGAAAAGAAAAACAATAAAAACAATAAACAGTCTGTCGTCTGCTCCTCTTTTGAGAGCGGCTACGGCCTCTCTCAAAAGGCGGACAATAGACGGGATTGTGAAGGCACCACCGCCACGCGCATGCGCAGTGTTGGCCGGCGTTGTCAACCTGGGGTATCACCGTGTTCAGACACTAGAGGGCCCCATAACACAACAAATAAAGATACTGAGGGCAGACGACAGAGCTGTGACATCTCCGCTCGCTTTGAGAAGCGAAAAGTGGAGGATGCTCACAGATTCTGCTTGGGTTTTCAAGACAGTAACACGGGGCTACAGGCTCCAATTCGCTGTCACCCCCCCTCACTTCTCGAGCATTCTGTATTCACAGGCCCGGGGAGAGTCGGCCCATATTCTAGAGCAAGAGATTTTCTCGCTACTAGAAAAGAAGGCTATATCGATAATACCCGCCGAACAGAGTCAGAGCGGCTTTTATTCCAAGTATTTCCTCGTTCCCAAACGGGGAGGGAACGGAATTCGGCCTATACTAGATTTAAGGGCTCTGAACAAATATCTCAAAAGATACAAATTCAGAATGCTCACTCACACATCTCTGTTGCGTCTCGTGCGCCAAAACGATTGGTTCACATCAGTCGACCTGAAAGATGCGTATTTCCACATCCCAGTATATTACCCACACAGGAAATATCTGAGGTTCGCCTTTCAGGGTGTCTGTTACGAGTACAGAGTACTTCCCTTCGGTCTGTCTCTCAGTCCACGGGTGTTTGTACGGTGTACGGAGGCAGCAATCGCCCCATTAAGGCAACAGGGTATTCGCCTGGCAACTTATCTGGACGATTGGCTCCTTCTCGCACAGTCGGAGCAAGAGGCTATTACGCAGACGAATGTCCTCGTAAAACACCTGCTCGACCTGGGTTTCGTAATAAACACAGAAAAGAGCATGTTGTCCCCAGCCCAGACTGTACTCTTCCTGGGCCTACGCCTGAATTCAGTGCCCTTTACAGCCCGCCTGTCAGCAGAGAGAGTGAAAGCCTTCAGGGCTTGCCTCGCTCATTTCCAGCCACGCAAATATGTTCTCTTCAGGTCATGTCTGCGGTTGCTGGGGCTCATGGCGTCAGCCATCCTGGTGGTACGACTGGGACGCTTACACATGAGGGAGTTTCAGCGCTGGGTAGCTGCCCTCAGATTGGACCCCGCGCGTCAGGGCGCGCGGAGAGTGATGGTCACTATGAAATGCGTAATGGCACTGCGCCACTGGCTGCACCCGACTTTTCTAGTACGGGTCGTGCCTATGGGTGCTGTCCTATCGCGGAAGGTGGTCACCACAGACGCATGTCTGACCGGCTGGGGGGGTATATACGAAGGTCGACCTGTGAGGGGTCTCTGGAGCAGAGACCTCCAACGGTCACACATAAATTATCTGGAGCTTTTAGCGGTGTTCCTCACCCTGAAACGCTTTCTGCCTTTTCTCAGAGGACATCATGTCCTCGTGAGGACAGACAACACGACCACAATATTGTATATAAACCGCCAAGGGGGTTTGCGTTCTCTCCAGTTACACATGCTGGCACGCAAACTGATCTTATGGAGCTGCGGACGTCTCCTCTCTCTGAGAGCAACGCACGTACCAGGAGTGATGAACCTCGGGGCGGATCTGCGGATCTTCAATGTCCTGTCGGGGTGATTTTATCATTTCTACAGGACTTAATTGATAAACACAGAGCTTCCTCTACGATCAAAGTGTACCTGGCTGCTATTGCTGCATGCCATGTGGGCTTTGATGGAAAGACGGCTAGCCAACATCCTTTGGTCTGCCGTTTTATGAAAGGGGCTCGCAGGCTCCTCCCTGTTTCCAGGTCACTGGTGCCCTTATGGGACTTGGCAGTGGTTTTAGATGGGCTCACTCGACCTCCATTTGAACCCCTGGAAGAAGCTGACATGAAACACCTGTCACTGAAGACAGTGCTGTTACTGGCTCTGGCATCTGCCAAGCGAGTCAGTGACATTCATGCGCTCTCTGTACATCCTTCATGCACTTAGTTTGCCCCGGGGCAAACGAGAGTGTTGCTGAAGCCCAACCCTGCCTTTGTACCTAAGGTGGTTGGCTCATGTACCCCCATTGACATTGTGGCATTTCCTCCGCCGCTGTGTTCCTCTGAGGAACAGCGGCCGAATTTGCTGTGTCCAGTTCGTGCTTTACGCACCTATATGGACAGGTCTAAAGAGTTTCGATGCAATGACCAACTCTTTGTATCCTGGGCTAACCCTCAGAAGGGCAAGCCCGTTACCAGGCAACGGCTCTCCCACTGGATTGTGGAAGCGATTGCTCTGGCTTATACGAGTCAGGGTTTGCAGGCACCAACGGGCCTGCGTGCTCATTCTACTCGTGTACTGGCTACATCCTGGGCTTTGTTCAAGGGTGTTTCCATCCAAGACATTTGTGCAGCAGCGAGCTGGTCCTCGCCGCTAAACGGATTGAATTGCCGCCCTGTCTGTCAGCCTTCCATCTCGTGCACGCACAAATGTATCTCGTGCCCTCATTGGGCGTGCATTGCAGCAGTACTTCAATGACTCGCCAGCAACAGGCGGCCACTTTCACCAGTCTGCTGACGTCATGTGCGCGTTCATGTGTGTTGGAGGAAGTGCTCTGTAAGGAAGTCTGAAGGAAGGGGCGGATTCTTTTCGGCTGTGTACTTTCAAATTTTAGTGCACTCGAGCCGGTTTCTGAAACTTACCTACCCCACCTTTAAGTAATGTTTTTTTTTTGGATGGAAACTATAATTAAAAATGTTTGTACTATGTTCAATCTGAATTTTCTTTAAAATAAAAACATCTATATTGATTCTGACTTTTCTACATGCAGGTTTATCATTACTTTGAGAAAAAAGATTATTAATTTAACCCTTTTAGAAGATATGGTCATTTGTTCTGGGAATGTCATTTTCGAGCCTGAGACCTGAAAAACAGGCTCAGGGCTAAACAGGTTAAGGGCTATAATTGTAGTCGTGTACCGACAAAACTTCTTAATTTGTTCTCATTTCTACTGAATGAAGCAATGGGCTATTTGAGAAGTTGGATCCCTCTGTGTCTCCAGTGATGAAGTATGCAGTGGCATTAATCAAAGCTTCCACAGACTGACAGATGCTGGATTTTGCTGCATTACAGCTGTACAGACGCTGTAAATCAGCTCTCTGGAGCTGATACTACTCTCACTCCTCCTTGATTACAGAGTGCAATATTTATTTTATAGCACGTTTGTACTAGAGGATGTGTAAATCAAGCTCAGTGAAGCGAGATGAAATACAAGACAGAGCGAAGAGGAGGATATTGCCCTCTTATAAATCCTCATTTCAAAGAACATGAGCATATCAAAATACCACATCACTAGTGTGTACATGCGTGTGCGTGTGTGTGTGTGTGTGTGTGTGTGTGTGTGTGTGTGTGTGTGTGTGTGTGTGTGTGTGTGTTACTCTGACCTAGCCTCTAATCTTTTATTTCCTTACTTTTTTGTTCAACTCAAGTATTCATAAGTGAAATGCAAATGTTAAGCTGTTGAGTGAAAGCACATAACAGGTTTAATTAACTTCTACAGAAATCATTTTAACAAGGTTTTTTGCATAAATAGTTTTGGTACTGTTCAGGCTGTCTGTATTTATTGTCAGACATATTTGTCCAGTCTTAAAGACATAAAAACAGGCCTTAAAAGCACCTCAAGTGAGAAAGTGTTCACATTTCATTTCGTACAGCGTTTATTTTTCAATTTACTAACCATGTGAATTTAAGTCCAAGAAAGAGTCTGCTACACCTATGTTAAGAAAGTCATTGCACAATGTACAAGATACTTAAGATTGCACAATGTAACAGTTATACAATTGACACCATGGGCGGGTGGAGTTGTTCCAAATAACCCAAAACAGGAAATGGAGGCTAAAAGCCATATGGAGAGCAGTTATGGGGTCTAAGTGAGATCCAACGCCTAACTCAAGAGGATTTTGGCAGTGGAAGGGAAATGGCACCTGTCAAAGTAACTTGGTCCGTTTGGGGAGAGGTAACCCTCCTTATCTATGTCCTTAATGCTGTGAGCAAGGTTCGAACCTGCACGGGGAGACCCCATTGGATTTCAAGTCCAACGCCTTAACCACTCTGCCAAAAATGGGGCAATGAGACTGCTAGGGTGGGGGAACATAAGGGGGGAAAGGAGGGGGAAGAAAGAAAGAAAAAAGGAGACGTTATAGTACTCTAAGGCCAATAACATTTCATTTTCATTAACTTTTAGCATAGAAAAACAAAAACACAAGTAAACGTATGCTTTCCCATATTATTTTTATTATTTCTGGAATGCCATGAAAACGATAAACATCTTATACAACACTATTATGAACACAAGATTATGAAAAGTGATTCTATACAATAGTAAAAGAGCTTTTCATTATATACAGTAATAAGCGTTATATTGCCTATATATACATACATATATATTCAATACACTGTTATGTTATACAATTAGCCTTATAAAATAATACGAGTTATATATTCTATACAATGATAAGAGTTATAGAATAATCAGTTATATATAGACAATCCAATCATTTAGAGTTATTCAAATAACTTATATACTTAACTCTATACAAAACAATACATGTTGCATTCTTTATAATATTAGGTATTTTTATAAGCACACAGAACAAACTTATTTACAAATGCAAAGCAAATATCCAGTGATACTGAAATTCTTATGGCTTCCAAAACCTACAAACCACAACATACTGTATAAATGTAAAAGTAGAAACCACCAAACTTCTTAAAAACTGAAACATTCACAATCAAAATGATTGCAGCTCTAAACTTCACTACTTGTCTAGAGAGCCTTTCCATTCTGCTAGACCAGGGGTGGCCAACCTGCGGCTCTCGAGCCGCATGCGGCTCTTTGCCTAGTTTCATGCGGCTCTTCAGTTCATATTGAATTTTATATGTGTGAGTTTGGGGGAGAGACACTGACTCCTGACTAGTGGTGCACGGTCTACCGATACTTGAAAGGTATACCGCGATACCCTGCCGTTAAAAACGTTACGATTCCTCCGTTTAAGAATGACGGCGGAAAGTACTCCGGTGAGAAAGCGCCTTTTAAATAAGAGCTGTGTGTGTTCAGCGCTCTGCTTCCACTCCCTGCTCTGCAGCCGTGCCTGCAGTCCCGCCCCTCTCAAGCACGCTCAAGTGCCTCCCCGCTCTCGTGCACGCGCTAGCTGCCAGAGCATGTGAGAAAACGAGAAGCATGGCTGCAAGTGGGAGTGCAACTGCCGCTGCGCCTCGGCTTGTTGACAAAAAAGACGCCAGAAGCAAAATGTGGAAGTATTTTAGCTATATCTCTGACAGTGAGGGCAAGCCTACGGACACCACGAGGCCTGTCTGGAAGAAATGTATTAATTGTATTTAATACGAATTCTTGTCATTTATTTTATTTATTGTTCTCATTGTTTAAAAGTTTGTGTTATGGTTATGGTGTGAAATAAAGCACAATAATTACATTTAAGACTGTTTCCCTTTTTTTAAGAAAAGTATCGAAAAATAATCGGAATCGCAATTCTTGACTTGGTATCAAAACCAAAATGTTGGTATCGTGACAACACTAGCTACTCCTGACAGTTACACCTGATATTTAGTAGGTCTGTTAAGTATTGAATGCTGATAATTCTGACGTAATTTGGCCGGTCAAAGTTGTTTGGGCTTGGATAAAATTGCTCCGTTACTTTCGTTCCGTGTTACTTTCGTCCCGTGTTACTTTCGTCCCGGCTCTCCCTACGTGTGTATGTGTGGTGTCAGGTGTCAGTATGAGAGGATGACAGCGCGTCTAATTTTGATGTGGCCCAAGAGCCAATCACAATAATACCTGCGATGCAGTGAACCAATCACTTTTTGAGGGGGGGAAAACCTATCGTTGATTAAACACTACTATCCAGTGTTTCCCCTACCATTGTCTTGGAAGGGCGCTGCACCCCGCCAACGGAGCCCCGCGCCCCCCCTGAAATTCAAGGTGTTTAAAAAAAATATATAATTTTTTTTTAAATATATCGCACCAAATTGCAAATAATCTATAACTACTGTCACTTTTCACATTGAACATGTGCTCTTTTATTAAATAAACTAAATGCTTTCATTTGAAGTTGTGAGTTTAGTGCTTTTGACCCTAAGAAACACTGATGCATTAATCAATAACAATAATCCACAGCTCCTCTCTGCTCCAGAGGATTTAAAAAATATATATCCCAATGCCACAAAAATGCATCAGTGACGTGGTTGAAATCTTGTCTCCAGAAAACAAAAAACTGAAACAAGCGGTATCAGTGACTGCCTGTTTGATGTGGCTCTTTGCAGTAACATAGAACAAATGTGGCTCTTAACCTCTGACTGGTTGGCCACCCCTGTGCTAGACAGTACCAATTACCCGTAAGCTGGGTATGGCCA
Organism: Gymnodraco acuticeps; assembly: GCF_902827175.1. Lineage (NCBI taxonomy): Eukaryota > Metazoa > Chordata > Actinopteri > Perciformes > Bathydraconidae > Gymnodraco > Gymnodraco acuticeps. The sequence continues at coordinate 360,310 of NW_022989828.1, read as the reverse complement.
GTGCTCTTTCTTTTAGATTGACCACAGGTTTTGCACTGGTAGTGGTAGTCCTCTTTTATGTGTCGCTTCTTCGGTGGCTCCCCTCTTGCCGCAAGCACCTGGTCCTCTATTGCTGACTTTTCATGCCGCCATTTCCTGTTAGGTCGACAGATGATTTGTCGACTGAGGAATGCTGAGGAATAGGGGATGGTACTTGCTGGTATGGGGATGAAGCAAGAAATGCGGGTGGCGGCATAGGGAACTGCCCTGAGTCAGGAGATGGGGCTTGTGGAAGGTGACCCTGTGTGTGCGATACTGCCATGATCGAGCCATCGAGGCAGGAGTTAGTGCTGGAGGCATGGGGTACTGCCACGAGGCAGGAGTTAGTGCTGGAAGAATGGGGTACTGCCACGAGGCAGGAGTTAGTGCTGGAGGAATGGGGTACTGCCACGAGGCAGGAGTTAGTGCTGGACGCATGGGGTACTGCCACGAGGCAGGAGTTAGTGCTGGAGTCATGGGGTACTGCCACGAGGCAGGAGTTAGTGCTGGATGCATGGGGTACTGCCACGAGGCAGGAGTTAGTGCTGGAAGCATGGGGTACTGCCACGAGGCAGGAGTTAGTGCTGGAGGCATGGGGTACTGCCACGAGGCAGGAGTTAGTGCTGGACGCATGGGGTACTGCCACGAGGCAGGAGTTAGTGCTGGACGCATGGGGTACTGCCACGAGGCAGGAGTTAGTGCTGGACACATGGGGTACTGCCACGAGGCAGGAGTTAGTGCTGGACGCATGGGGTACTGCCACGAGGCAGGAGTTAGTGCTGGAGATATGGGGTACTGCCACGAGGCAGGAGTTAGTGCTGGAGACATGGGGTACTGCCACGAGGCAGGAGTTAGTGCTGGAGGCATGGGGTACTGCCACGAGGCAGGAGTTAGTGCTGGAGGCTGGGGTACTGCCACGAGGCAGGAGTTAGTGCTGGAGGCATGGGGTACTGCCACGAGGTAGGAGTTAGTGCTGGAGGCATGGGGTACTGCCACGAGGCAGGAGTTAGTGCTGGAGGCATGGGGTACTGCCATGAGGCAGGAGATGGGGCTTGTGGAAGGTGACTGTGTGACCCTCCAGGGTGACAGTCCTGTGCTGACTCAGCTCTGGCAGTGCGGCGCTGGCGTATCAATGCCTCACCCTCCCTATTGTCAGGCTCCTGGATTTCTAGGATAACATGTCCGTGCTGCACTGGTTCAGTAGGGAGCTCCCTCGGTAATGGCAAGGAATCCTCAGCTGCCGTTGCCTTTTTTTTTTTTTTTATATAACCATTTTTCCTCCTGGTCTCTCGCGCCCCCCCTGGCATGGCTCCGCGCCCCACACTTTGAGAACCACTGGCTTAATGAGAGAAGTGGCACCTTTGGTCTGTTGCCAAGACTTTGAACGTTGGCCCAAAAGGCGTGATGGCCAGGCAGACACTGGATTGCCATGAACTGATGTTCATTGGTGAGAATGCAGACTCACAGAATGTGAAGTGCCATCTTACGCAGGAGAGGGAAATTAGCTGCAGTGACCATCTTTGTCCAGAAGGTGGGAGTGTCACAGTCGGCCTCCTTCAGTGCAAGGTTTTCCTGGAGGTCAATCAACTCACTTTGCAGAGAAGCAGCGCTGGCCCATGGGAAGATGTGTTGTGCTTCTGCAGAGAACTCTCGGACATGGTTCTCAATGCACAGTAGGACTTGTTTTCCTAATCTGAAGTCATCAAAGCGAGTCTTGAAGTTTTCAATCAGCTTCTCCAGGAATTCAACATGATTCTGAGGACGATTTCCTCCTTTGGTCTGTTCCAAAGGTCTGGGGAAGTAGAGCAGTCCCTCCTGTAGGAAAACAATAAATAAGAACAATATATAAGGAGCACTGCTCAATGACGAAGTATCAAAAAGGTGTTCATTGGAATCCAGGGAATGTGTGTGGTAGGAAATATTAAAAAGGCTTACCTGTAGGTCACCTCTGGAAAGCACGCACTGCTGACATCAGCTCACACACTGTGTTGTTGCCCTGTAGCTTGAGATGTAGGTCATTGAGATGAGATGTTACATCAAAAATGCAACAGCTTCCATCTTCTCCTCCTTTTGCATGAATTCCATGAAGTGTTTTGTTTCGCACTCTTTTGCTCTGACAGAAACACTTGCAGCTCTTTGCTAATGGCCCCAAACGCTCCAGGACCTTGCCTTTGCTCAGCCATCTGATGTTGTGCAGGAGCAAATCCTCTGTCAGGAATGTGCGATGCTGCAGTGAAGATGATGCTCTCAAAGTACAGACTGGTGGAGTATGCAGTGGTATGAGATCAGGTCAGGGTGGGATCTTTCTGGCGCTGAACCAGTCCTCTCTCCCCATCATGGCTGGAGCTCCATCAGTAGCAATTGACATCACTTTCTTTAGATCTATCCCTCTTTCATTCAGCATTCCCTTTAGTGCTTTATAAATGTCTTGCCCCCTTCTGTGTCCACTGAGGTTCGTCAGGCCCAACACATCTTCAACAAACTCCCCCTTTGCCTCATCATAAACACTCACACACACCAGCAACTGAGCATTGCCAGTGGACTCATCCACAGCTAAGGAAATGCACTGTGCATTTTGTATTCCATCACAAAGCTGATGAATCAAATCACCAGCCAGTCTGTATGTTCTTCTGGTTGCTGTGGAATCTGAGAGGGGGATTTGCTTGATTTGACCTGTTTTTGTTTGCCTTCAAACATGGTCTCCATCACTTCAGTCAAGCATTCTATTATTATTTCTGCATCAGAGAATGGCTTCAACACCCATGCCACTCTGAGTGAGGACTCAGTTGCCTTTTCTCGTTGTGATGTAACAAGGGTCCTGCTTGCAGCTTGATATGAGGATGTCATCCCATTTCTTTTTGTGGTTCTTACCGCTGAATTCTGAGGGAAGGTCGCTTCAAAATAATTGTGTCTTGTTTGATAGTGCCGTTTTAAATTGCCACTCTTCACAAGAGCTACCGTTTCTTGGCATATTAGGCACGGTGCTCGCTGGAGGGAGGATGAACGCATATTTTTCAGTCTATTCATCTTTGAATTGCCGGTTTTCACTGTCGACTTTTCTTTTACTGGTCATCTTTGAACATGCCATTTTCTTCTACTAGCTACAATAGGCTACAGCTGAAACTACTAGCTACATGCAACTAGATGCGCTGTCAACTCTCGCTCTGACTCAGACAGGTTGAGAGAGACGAGACAAGCATTTTCCCCACCAGCATTCCGCGAAGACCCGCCCTACTGTGCCTCTGATTCGCAGACGGGATGCTGAATGTGATTGGACCAAAGCGTTGACAGACACACACAGACAGTGGAACAGTCGGACATGCAGAGCGCTGTTTGCAGTCTATGGACATAGCGGAGAATTTTGACTCGTTGCGTTGTGGCGATGTCTCTCAGATAACACAGATAACACATATGAAAAGTATAATTTGCTCAGAGTCCAGAGACAGTGGTAGTCTGGACTTTGAGGATGCCTGGTTTAGAAGAAGTGGGAATGTCATCATGGAAAGACCCTTCTTATTTGTGCCTCCTCGTCTCATCCAGAACACACACCTTAATATATGAATGTGTGTGTCCTGTGTAAAATAACAATATTAATACAAATGTTGGTAATATGTAATTGTCACCTTATGCCACGTTGCAGTTTGAATACAAAGTAAACAATATACATAAATAAAATACACATATGATGCTGCATCAAACATAATCAAGTCTAACTCATGACAATCAATTAAAACATAGAACATTAACAAATATTTTTCTGCACCTTCTTTGTGGAGTCCAGTTTTAAGATCCTGCCATATGTGGATGTGATTATACCCTTCATCTCCTCCAGGATCTCATTGGCATGGACCTTCTCAAACCACTGTGCTAGAGGCGAGGCGAGGCGAGGCAAGGCAAGGCAAGGCAAGGCAAGTTTATTTATATAGCACTTTTCAACACAAGGCAATTCAAAGTGCTTTACAAAAAATGAAAGAGATTAAGAAAATGGCATTTAAAATCAGTCATTAAAAAGAAAAGCTAATAAAATAAACATTAAAAGAAAAAAATACATGGATAAAAGTTACAGTGCAGTCTAAGATATGAATTGTTCAATTAAAAGCAGCGACAAAAAGAAAAGTCTTCAGCCTGGATTTAAAAGTAGTCAGAGTTGCAGCGGTCCTGCAGGTTTCTGGGAGTTTGTTCCAGATATTTGGAGCATAATAACTGAACGCTGCTTTACCATGTTTAGTTCTGACTCTGGGGACAGAAAGCTGACCAGTCCCTGAAGACCTGAGAGATCTGGATGGTTCATAATTTAGCAGGAGGTCAGAAATGTATTTTGGGCCTAAACCATTCAGTGCTTTATAAACCAGCAGCAGTATTTTGAAATCTATTCTTTGACACACAGGAAGCCAGTGTAAAGACTTCAGAACTGGAGTGATGTGATCCACTTTCTTAGTGTTAGTGAGGACTCGAGCAGCGGCGTTCTGAATCAGCTGCAGCTTCCTAATAGATTTTTTAGTGAGACCTGTGAAGACACCATTGCAGTAGTCGAGTCTACTGAAGATAAAAGCATGGACAAGTTTTTCCAAATCCTGCTGTGACATTAGTCTTTTAATCCTAGATATATTCTTTAGGTGATAGTAGGCTGATTTAGTAACTGTTTTAATGTGACTGTTGAAACTCAGGTCAGAGTTCATGACTACACCTAGATTTCTGGCTTTATCTGTTGTTTTGAACATTGCACACTGAAGCTCAGTGCTAACTTTTATACGTTCTGACTTGGCTCCAAAAACCATTACCTCAGTTTTATCTTTGTTTAATTGGAGAAAGTTCTGACACATCCAGTCATTGATTTGTTCAATGCACTTACTCAGTGTTTGAATTGGAGCATAGTCTCCTGGTGAAATTGTTACGTAAATTTGTGTGTCATCCGCATAGCTATGGTAACTTATTTTGTTGTTCTTCATTATCTGAGCCAGTGGTAGCATGTATATGTTAAAGAGAAGAGGCCCCAAGATGGAGCCTTGAGGAACCCCACATGTCATATTTGTCAACTCAGATGTGTATTTACCTATAGAAACAAAGTTGTTTCTGTCCTTTAAGTAGGATTCAAACCAATTCAGAACTGTTTCCGAAAGTCCCACCCAGTTTTCCAGTCGGTCGAGTAATATGCTGTGGTCAACAGTGTCAAACGCAGCACTGAGATCTAATAATACTAACACTGAAGTTCTGCCACTGTCTGTGTTTAAGTGGATGTCATTAAAGACCTTTACAAGAGCAGTCTCAGTGCTGTGGTTTGGACGAAAGCCTGACTGGAACACATCAAAACAGTTATTTAAATGCAAGAAATTACTCAACTGTTGAAAAACAACTTTTTCAATGATTTTACCTAGAAATGGCAGGTTTGATATGGGCCTGTAATTGTTCATTACTGAAGCATCTAGATTATTCTTTTTTAAGAGCGGTTTGATGACTGCAGTTTTCAGGGCCTGTGGAAAAATACCTGAGTGAAGAGATGTGTTTACTATATGAAGTAGATCTGAGGCCATGCAAGGCAAAACATCTTTGAAAAATCCTGTTGGAATAATATCAAGGCAGCAAGAGGAGGATTTCAGAAGTTGAATAATGTCCTCTAGGTTTTTATCATTAATCTGATGGAATTGTGTCATGATGTCTGAATTGATGTTAAGTGGAGACAGGGACAACACATTTGCTGTTCCTGATGCAGAGGCACTGACTGCTTGTCTGATTTTCTGAATTTTGTCAGTGAAAAAGGAGGCAAAATCATTGCACGCCCTGGTGGATAGAAATTCAGAGGCTACTGACACTGGGGGGTTAGTTAGTCTGTCGACGGTAGCAAACAAGGCACGTGCGTTGTTTTTGTTTTTGGTAATGATGTCAGAGAAGAACGATTGTCGTGCGTTTTTCAATTCCAAATTATAAAGGCCAAGTCTCTCTTTATAGATTTCAAAGTGAACCTGGAGATTTGTTTTTCGCCACCTGCGTTCAGCTTTTCGACATTGTCTTTTTTCTGTTTTCACGGTCATGGCCTTTCTCCATGGAGATATTTTCTTGCCAGACACTTCCTTTAACTTAGTTGGAGCAATGGCATCTATAACATTTTTAATTTTTTAATTAAAATGATCTACTAGCTCATTTACTGAGATGTTAGCAGGGGAAAGTGTGGAAGAGAAATTCTGAGTAAACATTTCCCTAGTATTTTCAGTTAAATATCGCTTTGTGGTTACCTCTTTTTGAACATTTAGGTAGGGGGCTGAAGCGCGGTGGACTCATATAGACTACATCAGATTAAGTCATTGTGCTCCTCTTTTTGTGGAGCTCACAGTCAGCCAAGTACTCTATTGTGTGCCTTGCCCACTCCTCACTGTGGTCTTCCTCCAGTGCTTGCTGCAGGTAGCTGGAGCTGTTCCCTACAGTCCGAGGTTTAAGCATGGTCACACACTTCCTGTCCAGAGCCAGCTGTGCTGTGAGAACTGCAGGAAACCTGTTCCTGTGAGCAGGATCTAACTGAACCAATAAATCCGCACTCCAAGGACACACAGGGATCATGCAGTTACTGCACCGAGGATAGTCACCGCCGACCAAGCAGTACCGTGACTTCCCGTACCTTAGTGTATATGTGACCTGCTCTATCGAAATCAGTCGCATTGACCCGAAGACACATTTTGAGTTGTATACACTGTTGGAAAGAGGAGATTCCTAGCTTTCTAATGATATCAGGATTGTTGTTGTACTCCAGATATTAAGCAAAATATGTCACATTATATAATGACTGTCACCGAGTCATCATTTTGAGAAAAAGGCCTCTCCTCTGGAATCCATCGATCTGATTGGTTATTAGCAAATGATCAAAATACTACGGAGGGAAGATATTTTCATTTGGATTACTGGTCTGGGGGAAGCTTGCGAGTGTGTGTGTGTATTTTTGCGTTTGTGTGTATTGTGTTTGTTTCCCGGGGAAAACCCTCAGAAGAAACACCGGCTGTTGTTATGCCTGCTGTGACGTCAAGTTACTCCGTTCTCCGCTTGTAATTATGCAGAAGCTTCAAAGTTGTATTTATCGTCTGAATTTGTTGAAACAAGTTTAATATTCTGAAAGCCAAGACTTTGTTTAATTGAAATCAGATGAAAACAAACTGTAACAGACCCTGCCGTGTTATTTATGATTACTATACGCTTACATTCATAATGTCAGCCGGAGGGAGGGGGGGCGGCGGCGCTGAGGAAGAGCAGATTGCGAATGAGAGATGCCTGTCTTCGTTCCTTTACAAGCTTCAAAAATGTATTTATCGTGTGATTTTGGAAATAAAAGTTTCATATTCTGAAAGCCAAGACAAACAAAACACCCAAACCCCGAAAAAATAGTTTTTTACGCAAATCCACGTTTATTTTGAAATGAGCCGTTGAGACTTCCGACTGATTTCGATAGAGCGGGTCACATATCTGTTGTGTCTCGGCAGATTTGTTAATATTATTTCTCTGTTTAGTTTAAGTCTGTGTATGCTACCCTTTTTGTTGTCTGCCATTTCCTGTTTTACTTTGTCATTTCCTTTCTCATGTTCAGGTAGATCGACTCCTTCCTTGTCACTATGCTCACGGACCTGATTACCTGCCCCGCCCTTATTGTTTGCACCTGTAGAGTCCCTTGTTTCTGTGTGTTCCCTGTGCCTAATAATTTTTAATAAATGTAATTAATTCAAATTGCGGAAGAATAATTCATAAAGAAATCAATGAATAAATATGTTCAATAATAAATTAAACACATCTAAAATATTACTTGATAAAGAATAGGGGAACCAGTACAAAGCAGGGACGTGCACAGACATTTGGAGGGGCTATTGCTCTAAACTGGAAAAAGGGCCTCCCCCCGAAAAAAAAACATAAGACCTTTTGAAAATTGTAACTTGTTTTTAATGTAAAAGAAACCAAACGATTATTACACTAAATTGAACAGTAATTCACATCTCATAACAAAATAAGCTATGGCGACTACTTGCATTCGGTGACTTGATTTTAAAAATGAAAACCAGGGAAATTCTTTGTTTTGCGGTCCATATCTCATTAAAATATCTAATGTTAGTAACTATTAAAGACAACATGGGGACAATTCTGTTCTAATGTAGTTTGACCTTTGTAACTGCTATGCAGTCCAGACATACTGATACAATAGGGCCTCTAACTTAAATAAACTCACTAATTAATGAAACAAGTTCAATACGCATTATTCTTATTCTTATCATTCTTAATGAGCGCAGTAACGGTAAGGTATCCAATGACTTATTTATTTAGTATTCCATAACTTAATAACAGAGATGGTCAAACTAAAGTGGTAAAAAAGTCAAACAAATCTGCATTATTGCCCCGAGCTCGGCTTATAGGCCAGGTAAGCAAAAATGACAAGTCAAAATAGTCCTTGAGCGCAGTGCTTTCTGTAATGTTCTTTTAAATTAGTCACATGGCTGATATACACAAATATGCAGATTCATCTTTGACTTTGTGAAGCAAAGGGTCATGGGAGAACAGTCGCATGGTATAACAACATTATTACTTGTATGTACCTTAAGGTACAGGTGTGATAGATCTACATGAGGAACATTGAGAGGCAGCCTCCAAGGCCATCACCCTCCACGAGGAGTTCCTTGACTTTGACCAGCTGACCTGATCTGAGGAGTACATATACATGTGTGTATGACTAAATAAATATGACTGAATATACATTTTGAATGTTATTGTTAACAAGAGTAAAGCAATTCAAGCATAGCTATTAGGGACATAATTGCAAACAATGCATTTACCTGTGCAGACACCTACAAGTTAATACACATTGGCGTATGGCAGCGTTTCTCAAAGTGTGGGGCGCAGAGATGTGATAGGTGGGTCGCATGGTATAACAACATTATTACTTGTATGTACCTTAAAGAGCTTGTGACAGCATCCCAACAACTGTTGTGCAATTAAATATTGGGCTACTAGTAATCTCGAACCGTCAGTTTAAAAAAGAAAAAGCGATACCGTTCCGTTAAATATCAATAATTTCGAACATCGCGGGAAATTCCTTCGACTCATTTTGAAGTTTTGGGGGAAGCCGGAAGTGACGTCAATGCGGGAACGCTTCACTGTGCAGCGAGAGAGCCAAACACGGACAAAGTGTGTTGTCATGCGTAGAAATGGTGAATTACTGAGTTTAGGCACGTTAATAACGTTTTAATGAAGTTGACTACAGTATATTCATATTTGTCAGTGCTTTCATGTCAATTCGGCGAACATAAACATAAATGATCGTGGTGAATATGATGATTACATTAGGATTAAAAATCGGTAGTGAGAGCTACTGAATTTCCTCCAGTAGGATGTGATATAAACACAAATCGATTATTTTTGTAGTTGTAAACTCAAGTGGATGAAACTACATGTATTAGTGCTTTCGTGTCAATTCGGCGAACATATGATACATTAAATGATCGTGAGAATGATGATTAAAAATCGTTTGTTTGTGCCGGTCTGCATTTCCTGATGAGAAAACAAACCGATGCTTTTTGTAGTTGTACACCAACATGGATTAAACGTGTGTTTTTTTCACCACAATGTTGGGGAAATTAATGGATAAAATGCACGGATTATTATTATTATTATTCCCACTCCGATCGGGACACCAGGTCCACCGTTTCCCCGCAGCGAGGCTCCCCCCGTTGACAGTTTACGTGGGCTGGGTGCAGTCGCGGACTGGCCATCGGAACGAATCCCGATGGGCCGGTACCGAAGTGGGCCGGTCGGATAAATCACTAGCACATCCCCCATAGGCGGCGCGTGAGGCTCAGGTTTGGGAAGGCTAAATAACTTTTTTTACGCCTCCGGCGTCTATAGAAAAGAGATCAACTCAGTGTGCGGAGTTTAAATCTCTCAAGTCATATTACAGGATAAAGGAAATACAGTTTAAACTGCCGTAGGCCTATGCAGAGAAGACACCGACGTGTCGCACTTATCATTCATATTACATCATCAATCAGATCATCGATCATATAATATCATAATATATCATATATTTCTTTATCTGCCGTGTCTGGCCGTGCAACACTTACAGTGTCACATACTGTATGCAGAAGTATTATTTTTAGCAACACATTATGTTGACGAAACACTCGAGTCAAATGTAATTAAAGTCAGATCCACTCGTGTCTTAGACGTGAACGCGCTCTCAGCTGGTGAGAGAAACCCTGGCTTGATTTACCGAGTTGATAACCAGCGTCGTAGGACCGCTTAGCGAGATCTCGTTTGTTAGTTTGTTGTTGTTAGTTTGTTTGTTACTCAAACATATCCAGGGTCTGTTGAACTGGCTTCGTAGTACAGGGCACAGGTGGCTGGCAGCGCTAATGTCAAAGACACAGACATTGCATTATATTTGTATTTTACCAGGATGCAGTGACACAAATATTTACATATTTACATTTACTATCTACAACACCCGCCGCCCCTGACATCCCCCACTCCCCCCGTTGACAACTTACTAGCGGTACCGAAGTGGGCCGGTCGAGAGTCCCGGGATGATTTTTAGTCCCATTCCACCACTGGCTACATGACCGTATGATCGCCCATATTGACGCACCTAATTCCTAAACTTCTAACAGATACAACATAAACCGATCCTTCAGCCTCATATGAGCTCTCAGACACGTTCAAAATGAAACTGTCTGAGCTGTCTGAGCTTGCTGCTGTGTGCACCATCGTGCATTTACATGCAGATGCTGGGATCCTGAACGGTGCAGCTGGAGCGCTGTGCCCGCAATGACGTCACACGTAATTTGGCGGGACTTGAAGAATCCCCGAGAAGATCCAGGAAATGGTCAACATTGAAGGGCAGATTACTGGTTATTAAAGTACAAATATCCAAAATCAGTTCAGTAACGGTTTTCAAGGGGACAATATTTACTCAAATTGATGGGTTTGGATGATGGGGGAAACTCGTGTCACAGGCTCTTTAAGGTACAGGTGTGATAGATCTACACGAGGAACATTGAGAGGCAGCCTCCAAGGCCATCACCCTCCACGAGGAGTTCCTTGACTTTCATGACTCCTTTCGCATGTGAGGTGACGTCCAGGGAACGGACGCAGCAGGTTGTCCAGCAGCGGAAAAGCCTCATCTCCAACCAACACATGGGGAAGGAAGCCCAGCCGCTCTGCTCCTAGGATGACGGTGTCAGGTGGTAGCTGCAGACTGCCATCTCTGAGGCTCTCTCCAAAAGCTGCCGTGTGGACGTACAGTAAATCACAAAGCAAAAGCCATGTATTTAATGATTGAAGCCATTGTTCAAACTGTCATCTAGTTACAACATTGATAAGAAGATGAGATGCACAAGGGCCGGTGTGATTCAGCTCAGCCAGTGATTGATGGGGGTTTATAAAGCTTGTGAGCAGGTTATAATTAATCCAAGCGGCACATGAAAATGTCGTGGGAAATTGCAGGGCTGTCAAGATAAATCAATAATGTTAATCAGATACAAGCAGTAAAAAATGTGGCTGCATCGATACACAACCACAGACCTGCTGTTAGACAACCTATCCTGACCTTTACTATTGTAGGTCGACGCCCAACCTTATTATTAAAAGTTCCACATATCAAGGGTTAGCATCTAAGACACAACCGTTCCCCCAGGTAAACATCCCCAGTTACAAAAAAGTGATTTGCTGTTTCTATCCCAACTGTCAAAACAATTGTACTGTACAGTGGAGTGATCTTGGTTCTTATTAAAGTAGCTTTTATTTTGACACAAGTAGTTAGCTGCGGAAAAAAGGAAAGCGATAAGGGTGTCTGTCAAACATACCACCATTTGGAAAAGACAGGACGGGAGAAACCACATTAAACTTGTATCTGCAAACATAAGAACAGGCGGAACAACTAAGAACAAACTTTTTACGAATGACTGCTCGGTTCCATTAAGGGTCGCTGTTATACCAGTAAGCCAGACAAAGGTAAGTGACGATGTTTTCTAACACTTCCAAAGAGTCCCAACTTCTCCTGGTCACTGAAGTCAATGGCATGTGCCCATTTGATATTGAATGTGTAACTTTTCTCAGTACACAACCTAACCCTAAAAGAGTTACACACACACACAAAGTACAATTCTAATATATCGATGTATGTTTGTATTGTAAAGGATGCAAGTGAATTGCCGGTGTTTTTCATTGCTTCTTGGTTAATAGAACTTTGAAATGATATATTACAAACATAGCCTCAATGTTGTTAAGTACAGGTTCAACTTGCAGTGTGTTTCTTTAAGGGGTGTGCAACACTTTATGGACCCTGCAGTATTTTGCATTGACTTTGAAGCACGCATCAGGCTATCCTCCCCCTCTCTTCCCTCCATCCCTCTTTGTTCCTTCTGTCCTTCCCCTGAAGCTCAGAGGTACGCTTTGGAAAACAAATATCCCAGGGGGCTAAACGCTTTTCTCCAAAGAGAACCTCCAACTACAACGGCTCTTAGTTCAGCGTCATTTCTTAGTTTGGATCATATCACTTTTCACCATCCCTCTCTACCTCAATCCTTCCGTACTTTCTCTCTCCCGCCCCTCAAGTGTTGAAGTGATGCCTTTGAAAACAAATATCCCAGAGCACCACTTAGTTCTCCTCTCTCTGAAGGAACACCCTTCAATAACGGTGTCAGATCATCTGCTGTTTGGGGAACGAGGGGGAGCCAAAAGAGAGAGTGATGAAAAGACGGAGTTGATTGTGAGAGTAAGAAAGCAAGAGAGAGGAAGGCAGGGAGACATTGATGTAGAACTAGAGAGAAACTTTATTAGGCTTCTAAACCATCTGTTTTTATGAAGCAAAGGTGCCTACTTTCTTTCCCTCGAGGAGTTGCGCACACTAGCTAAAGTACAGCCGTGTGTGTGTATCCTCTGTCTCTTCATTTGCTCCTCATTTGGGGGGGTGAGGAGAACTGAGGGCGGGGGGAGCAGTGTGTGGACCTGTCAGCTATTAGGATATTCCTTGTCCTCGCGTCCAGGAGACCAATGGAGTCTCTGAGAAGGTTCAAATGGGTACTTTAATTAAATGGCGCGGTGATAGAACAAGCAAAAGGTAAAGAAGAGACAATAGCCGGTGTTGTCTTAGTGTGGCAGCTGCGGAGGAAGAAGAGGGCCGAGCTGCTGCTGGTGCCTCCTTATATCCTCTCCCGTGCTGTGAAGAAGGGGGGGTCCCCGCCTCAGTCTTCAATGTCCGACATCGCGTCGAACAGAGGATTTCGACATTTTACATTCATTGCTTACAGCCACACGCCTTTTCTCTTCCTTATCTCTTTCATAACTTTTTATTTAATACTTTATAACGGCTTCAATAGCCACTTTAATAATACTGGACGGTAGCCCCGGATGTCGTCATGAAGGATTTTCAGAATAAAAGCTTGGCATTAAGATTGTGCGAGAACATCCGGGTTTTTTCAGAATAAAATAGCTTTTAAGCTGACGGTACGTCCAAACCAAGTCATGCCATAAAACATTGATTTTAATTTCTAACACAGCGCAACTTACATGGTGCCGAATTTAACAAATACATTTAAATAATTGGTTTAAACGGCATAATAATAAGGACGATCGTCCGTTCTGTGATTCTCCAGAACACACATGTTATGATATTAGGGTCACGCAGAGTGAGATGAGATCGCTGTCCCTTTAAGAGAGAGAGAGAGAGAGGGGTGTGGTTTGTGCATGTGTGTGTGTGGATGGTAGAGCGAGAGTGAGTGAGCGTGTGTATGTTTCTGGAAGTGAAACGAGGCAGCAGAAAAACAAAGGTCTGTGATGTATTTTGTGAAACAGAAGAACAGCTAAATAAATGCAACGGCCTCCCAAGAAGAGCTCGCCTCTCTCCAGTCATTCAAGCTAAAGTGGGTTATTGAACCTGAAGCTTGTTGCTTCTGCCTTCCTCGACGACGGTCTGGGAGCCGACAGGAAAGTTCAACACACAGATGGCCAGTCCGCCCCTTTGTAGCATATTATTTCGATGAGAGATGAGCAGATCGCCACTGGGCTTTCAACTAAAGACACAGCCACGCACAAACTGCGACATTTGTACAGCTCCTTATGGGTACTGCAATTTGTGAAGTGCTTTCCTCCGTGGTGAAACGATCAGCACCACTGAGGAAAGCGGCAGAAAGTCGCCTGGAGTTAAAGATCAAATGCAAAGCTTTTTGTATAATTGCCAGTACAATCAAAATCATATAGCTACAACACTATCTAAGATATTGCAGTATTAAAATCGGAGATAATATGAGTCTGGCAATGCGCAATATTAATTTTGTTCAACCCCCAACACCAAGTCCGACGATTTATTTTCTCCGCCGCTCCTCCGCAAGATGGCGGCGCGTGACGTCAGATGTGCCAAACATATTTCCACCTGGCTTATCAATCACAGCGGCTTCCACCGATAGTACAACTAGTTTCGTCTATCATGTCTGATTCTGAGTAGACTATAGACTAAAAGCTTTAGGAATCCAAACTATAACATATAATAAGTACCCTGTATCAAGATTGATGCAAAACAAGTGAAATTTGACCTTTTTAGAGAGGTTTAGAAAAATAAATTCCAGGCGGACTCACCTCACAAGGACGAGGTGGATGGGAATTTGTTCAATGCCTAACATATTTCCACCCGGCTTATCATGTCTGATTCTGAGTCGGAGGCCACCCAATATCTGGAGTATGTTGTCGACATCCAACCCTATCTCTACGAGCCTCTGATGTCGAAGAGGAAATACAAGGAAACGTCACCTGATATCACCGATGAAAGTGCTGATGGTGATGATTCAAGTTCGCCATCTGAGGAAGAGGCCGAGGGTGCTGAGAATTGGTGTAGATGTGGAAACTGCCAGACCATGCCTACAAGACGAGAAAACAAGTGCTGCCACAACTACGGGAAAGTGAAGGAAGAGATGGGAGAAGAAGTCTGCATCACCGACTGTAGGACGTTCGACATAAACTGTCTGGACCGTGATGTGCTGCATGTGTCCCGGTATGAGTACGCCCACCACAATGGGCCGTATGGTGACGAAGAACCGGAACATGAAGTCTACAGGCATCTGGCGTACCGGCGATTTTGCTTCCTGATTTGGCAAAAACTTGGCCGTGGGAATATCCACATCCAACACATTGTTTATGATCGTAAAGACACATAATCTAACGGTGCCCACCTCTATAAGCAATACAACTTAATAAAACTGCAATTCCGTTATCTGCGTTATCTGCTGTGCTCCGTGCGCTTTGAAATCTAATCAAAAGTTGTTTACATCAATTCTTTGTCGTTTCTGCATCGCCCGGCTCTTTCGTTCTTTCAGTGGTTTCTTGTGCTGAAATATGGAGGGGACGGCTCCGGGTTTCAGCCTCCGACATACTATTAATGCTTCTGCACCAACAGACTTCATGATAGCAGGATCAACCTCGTATGCATCACACGTGAAGTGATCAGAACACAACCTGCTCCATTTTGTCGGTTGCCATCCAACACGATTCACTAACAAAATCCATTTTTTGCGGATGATTTGGTCTTTGGGAAATACATGAAAAACTCTCCCAGATCCCGCACCGTTCGTACAACAAAAAGCACAACAATAACCCATGTTAATTCAGTTTTCTTTTCGAAAAACTTGTGACCGAGACTGCCGAGTCGGGATGTTTGGTCCAGAGACTGTTTGGCATGAATGACGTCACGCGCGCGGAGGCTACTGGGGAGGTCATGTCAGAAATTCAGACGGCTTTGGGTCAAGTTTTGTATCAATAAAAAGCTTTTTTTCGGGTGTATTATCTCTATTTAATTAATTTTTTTAAATACAGGCAGTCTTAAAAACAACATTTCTATAAAAATGTAGCATATTTGGAAGCTTTGCATTTGATCTTTAAATAGAGCGGGGTTGCGCTGCGTGCATGGCTTCCTTCTGCAGATAACGGGGAGACGCACTCTGGCGGCGGTCTCGTTCAGGATCCGAAAATACAATTTAAATATTTTCCACACTTATTCCACTTGTTCCTAGCCTGCCACTGGTTACGGTGCCAGGGGTTGCATACCCCTGATATAGATAAAGATAAATCTTCCAATTTTACAGATTAATATTGGGGATATTAATAGTCTTAGGGGATTTCAGATGTTCCAATCAGACCCGGCGGCAGACATACGTCTCTGGGCGGGCATTTGATTTACCAGGGCGGGCCCACCCCGAAACTTACCTATCCCGGGAAATCTGAATTGTCAATGGGGGGGGTTTAGGTTGCCATAAGGCTGTCAGTTGACGGTCTTATTATAGGCTACATCCATTGGTTGGTTTTGTGGCACATTTGTAACGCTGTGCCAACTTTGGCAAGCACGCAGGCAAACTTGAGGAGCACACACAGGGTGGAGAGGTGGAGTAAGGTTGAGCAATGGAGAGAAAGAGAGAGAGAGAGAGAGATTGAGCGAGGCAGAGCAGGAGTTTGAGAGAGAGCCGGCTTGAGAGTCTATTTCTAAAATAGAATTGATTGCCAGCCTCCCTTGTCCCTGGCTGGCTTGCTAGCTCGTTGGTAACGTAACTGATGTCTTCTAATGTGCCTGCATCTGGCGCTGAGTGGCCATATTCCTTTCATGAACCACTTCCTGATATCCATTGTTGCAGATAAATATAAATGATAATAGCCAAACTAACCTAGCAAGAGTAAACTGACAGGCTGCTGTGCCGCATCTCACTCAAAAACCCACACGACTCAACCCAGCGAGAAACCAGTCTCGCGCGCAGCCTCATTCAGAATTTCATAGCAAAATAATAATAAAAAATGATATTAAACTAATCTTTCAACATAGTTTCAAACAAAATTAAATATTAGGACAAAGCCCTACAAATAACAACAATAAACATAACAATTAAAATGTTGTATTCAGCCCTGATTAAAACAGCGGGCCCATGACGCCGGGTCTGGTTCCAATTTAATATTAATTTAGCACCGTAAAGTAATTTACCTTGAATCAAATCAACTTTATTTAAATTGCCCTTTACATAAAACCTAGTTGATCAAAGAGCTTAACAGCGATAATGGAGGAATAAATTAAAGGACACTGACAACATATAACAGAAGATTAAAAAATTAAACCTGGGGCTGGACAATTTATCAACACTATATCAGTATCATGATATGAGACTAGATATCAGCTGAGATTTTGAATGACTTCCATGCGTTATCTTTCCCTAGTTCTAAAGGCTGCATTACAATAGAGTGATGTACATTTCTGAACTTACTTGACTTACTTACCTTCGGGTGATATGTCGTTACCAATAGCAACTGTTGCATGATGCATCACCGATCAGTGTGCTGCTATCTCAGGGGCAAACAGATGTAACAGGCCTTCGCTCTAATAGCTTTACCCAAGTTTATTTCCCCTTAAATGGCTTCAAGTCAAGTAAACAATGTAATCGCCTCACTGTCATGCTCATATGTTTGGATCTGACAATTCAAATGCTTCATTTGCGTCTTGGCATGTTTACACTGAGAGATATATACAAACCTGAGGCGGTGCTCTTCAGTGGCAGAGCCAGATTGAGATGCTTTATAATCTACATATTGGTTTTAGCTGCCATGACAAGTTTGATATTATTGAAACCCGCCAGGAATTATTTGAATTAGTGTGTAGATGTGTGCAACACATGGCTCCGCAATCTGTTGAAGCTGTTACGGCTATAAACACTGAATAAGTTAAAATGTAAAAGAACATCTAATGCAACTTGATTTTCTTCCTTTTTTCCCTGGAAGATACTGCCAGTGTATGTTTGAATGACATAGGGAAAAGGAAGGAACAGTGGCATTAGACGGTTAAAGCGCCTGTCTCGTAAACAGGAGATCCTGGGTTGAAATCCCAGCAGTGCCTGGTACAGTATATCAGGTATTCTTTCCATGATACCTTCAACTTGTATTGATTGCACATTATACCTCCAATTAATATATGAACATATACGTTCGTCTTTCAAATTTTCAACCAAAGCAATATGTCTATACTGGAGGATAATCTACAATTGGTACCAACTGCTGTCCAACTTTACAGATCAAATTCAGCAAAGTATTTAAGTCTTTAACATCTTCACTATTTCAGTTATGATACCTCTTTCATATTGTTGGATGATTAATATAAGAGACGATCTAGGGCAGGGGTGCCCAACCTTTTTTTAACCGAGAGCTACTTTTAAAGTTGCTAGTCTGCCGAGATCTACCAGTCCAAATAGAGAGGCGTAGTTACTGACAGCCTACTACCAGGTAAATACACACTTCTACTTGTATAAAACTGACCTTTGTACGATTAATACTTCATAAAATACTGCAGATCCTTTATCTTACCTCTTTCTAATCTACACACATACAAGTATTTAACTGAAGTTACACAACAGTGTTGTTGATACAGAGTTGAAGTTTATTCACACGTCACTACAGTGGGTAATGTTTTCAAGAAACATTGAACAGTGCTGCCACATATGACACAGGGAAAAAAGAAAAGACTCTGAACCCTTTCTTTGCCATTATATAAAAATAGTGTTGCTACAAAAGTATAAATGAGGCTTACTAATAAGACAACTCAGATCTGAAGCTACACAGAAATCTGCTGCCAAAGTGCAATAAAAAAGACAAAATTAATAGAATCAAACCCTTTTTTGTTGCATTTTAGTCGAGTATAAAAAGAAATGCCTTTAAAATAGGATGCAAGCAACACTAGTTTCTTAACCTGAATTGATAATAGACTATAATCAATGTGAACAGAACAGATCTTAATGTTTGCATTCTTCTTCTCAGATAATGAAGAACAACAAAATAAGTTACCATAGCTATGCAGATGACACACACATTTACGTAACAATTTCACCAGGAGACTATGCTCCAATTCAAACACTGAGTAAGTGCATTGAACAAATCAATGACTGGATGTGTCAGAACTTTCTCCAATTAAACAAAGATAAAACTGAGGTAATGGTTTTTGGAGCCAAGGCAGAACGTTTAAAAGTTAGTGCTGAGCTTCAGTGTGCAATGTTCAAAACAACAGATAAACCAGAAATCTAGGTGTAGTCATGGACTCTGACCTGAGTTTCAACAGTCACATTAAAACAGTTACTAAATCAGCCTACTATCACCTAAAGAATATATCTAGGATTAAAAGACTAATGTCACAGCAGGATTTGGAAAAACTTGTCCATGCTTTTATCTTCAGTAGACTCGACTACTGCAATGGTGTCTTCACAGGTCTCACTAAAACATCTATTAGGAAGCTGCAGCTGATTCAGAACGCCGCTGCTCGAGTCCTCACTAACACTAAGAAAGTGGATCACATCACTCCTGTTCTGAAGTCTTTACACTGGCTTCCTGTGTGTCAAAGAATAGATTTCAAAATACTGCTGCTGGTTTATAAAGCACTGAATGGTTTAGGCCCAAAATACATTTCTGACCTCCTGCTAAATTATGAACCATCCAGATCTCTCAGGTCTTCAGGGACTAGTCAGCTTTCTGTCCCCAGAGTCAGAACTAAACATGGAGAAGCAGCGTTCAGTTATTATGCTCCAAACATCTGGAACAAACTCCCAGAAACCTGCAGGTCCGCTGCAACTCTGACTACTTTTAAATCCAGGCTGAAGACTTTTCTTTTTGTCGCTGCTTTTAATTGAACTATTCATATCTTAGACTGCACTGTAACTTTTATCCATGTACTTTTTTCTTTTAATGTTTAATTGACTGCCATGTATTTTTTTTCTTTTAATGTTTATTTTATTAGCTTTTCTTTTTAATGACTGATTTTAAATGCCATTTTCTTAATCTCTTTCATTTTTTGTAAAGCACTTTGAATTGCCTTGTGTTGAAAAGTGCTATATAAATAAACTTGCCTTGCCTTGCCTTGCCTTCTTATACCATTTTGTACAATAATTATCATGACTAAGTTCAAACAAACTAAAACTTACAGCTGATTAATAACGGTATCTAACTTGAGTTTTTATTATATCAAAAACCTGTTGAAATGCTTCTGTTATTTTTACTATCCCCCAAAAGCGCGTCGGCAGCCTCCAGGAATGCTTCTTTCACAACTTCGCCGTCTTTGAAAGACTTCATGTGTTTCGCAAGAACGTGACTGACACGATAAGATGCTATGGTAGCAGCCTTGCTCTTGTTGTTGGGCCTGGTGAAAATGGACTGCTGTGCATTTAGCTGTCCTTTCAGGCCCCTCCCCTTTTGGGAGCGTAGGGCAGAATTAGGAGGGAATTCCGTCTCGTAGCGTTTGTGCACTGTTTTGAAATGCCGCTCCTAAATGACCCTTCTTCGATAAAGCCACGCTCGCATTGCAGATGAGACAGATGGACTTTGAATTGGAATAGATACAAAAATAATCATCCTCCCACTCGGAGTGAGAATTATATATTTTGGACTTTCTTGCTTCTGCCGTAATTACGGTCTTGTGTGTGTGCGGACTGTCACTCCTGTTGACACGGACAACGTCAGCGAATTAGTGCCCACTGCCCACCAGCCACGCCCCGACACATGGGGTCACGCCGGCCAATCACAAAGCTTTGGTGCGTTCAAGTGCATTATTCTGGCACAGGAAGATTATGTTACAGGACATTAACGATTAAACAGAATATTGTTGTTCTATTTTTAGACACATCGACTGGTTCGGCACCCCTGATCTAGGGGTAGGGTTAGGGTAATGTTGTGAATCGAGTGGCCCATGGTGGTGGTGGGGTTATGGTATGGGCAGGCGTATGTTATGGACGACGGACACAGGTCACTCGATTCACAACATTACCCTAACCCTCACACCAGATACTGACTGGTTTTCGGACCCCCCCAATAAAGAAAAACTGCACGTTTCAGAGTGGCCTTTTAATGTGGCCAGCCTAAGGCACACCTGTGCAACAATCATGCTGTCTAATCAGCATCTTGATATGCCACACCTGAGGTGGGATGGATTATCTCGGCAAAGGAGAAGTGCTCACTATCACAGATTTTTTCAGATTTGTGAACAATATTTGAGAGAAATGGTTATTTTGTGTATATAGAAAATGTTTTAGATCTTTGAGTTTATCTCATGAAAAATGGGAGCAAAAACAAAAATGTTGCGTTTATATTTGTGTTCAGTGTATTTCCATGATACATAGAACTTGTATTGATTTCACATTAGACCTCCAATTCATATATGAACATATACGTTTGTCTTTCATTTTCAACCAAAGCAATATGTCTATACTGGAGGAAAATCTACAATTGGTACTGTAGTTTTTTTTAGCCCTGAGCCCAGGATTAGCTGGAAAGAGTCCACGAAGCTTATTTAAAAGTTAATAGTGTTTAATTAAACAAGGATACAATGAAATTGCAAAATGGCGGCTCTCCTCATGGTTGCTGCTTTGTTAGCGTGGGTCAGCTGGGAAAGGAGATACATTTCCAGCTGGCTTCTCATTTTATCAACTGTAGTCTTCTCCTATCGGCTTAGCGTTGACGAGGGCGGGTCCAAGGCACATCCTGTCGTTTTACAATATTCTAATATCTGTCGGTCATTTAAACATTCCCCAATAACAGTATTGCAGCGTCAATACATGAGGGTTAAAGACAGTGTGTTTAGTGTGCAACACCACGTGTCATTTCTCCTTAAATTCACGTACACAAAACACAATATTAGCTACATGCTAATGCTAACCGGAAGTAGACAATATTTACTCGGGAAAACCGGAAGTCGAGTGTGAACATTCGGTTTTCAGAATAAAGCAGCTTTAAATTAGAACAGTGTATTAATTTTAAGTTACGCCATATAAATATTGATTTTATTCCTTACAGTACCAACTGCAGTCCAACTTTACAGATCAAATTCCGAAAAGTATTTAAGTCTTTAACGTCTTCACCATTTCAGTTACTAGACCCTTCAGAAAAACGCGATTCTGCGATCACAGAATTTACCGCATAATCAGCAAAATGGCGCAGATTTTTAAAAGGCCGCATATTTATCAAAAGGCCGCATAATCCCCGCATTTTTCCACACAAAGTTTAAAAAAAAAAAAAATGAACTCGTCTTGACGCAAAGTAGTGATGATGACGCGACGTCATCAGCCCGCGCATCACAGAAGGCAAACCGTCGTGTGAAAGTGTGGAATTCACACACCAAGATGAACAAATCGAATCCATCACATTTACCCACGAACATTTCAGCTAAAGACCGGGCAAAGCAGTACCCCGATGTCTTGCACGAAAGTGTTCACGAAAGTGTTCTGCACCCCGTGCAACTGTGTGTTGGAGTATAAAAGGAAATCGACTGTGAAGACCCACTTCGATTCGCTCAAACATTCAAAAATGCTTTCTGCTGCTGCGGACAAGAAAGCCAAACAACTGTCGTTCACCGAGGCATCAACCTCCAAAACCCTTTTGAGGGTTGCAAGAAACGAGGTGAGTAGTCTACAAGATTGAATCTGGTCAGATAACGAACGCGTAAATGAAAACAGAATGAGGCGGAGAAGTGTGTGTGTGTGTGTGTGTGTGTGTGTGTGTGTGTGTGTGTGTGTGTGTGTGTGTGTGTGTGTGTGTGTGTGTGTGTGTGTGTGTGTGTGTGTGTGTGTGTGTGTGTGTGTGTGTGTGTGTGTGTGTGAGAGAGAGAGAGAGAGAGAGAGAGTGTGATTAAAATAGCCCAATTGCTTTTACAATAAATAAACATTGAATGTGTTTAATTGAATAGTAAAGGGGTTTAACTTTTTATTTATTTGTGCTGTCTTTGTATACATGTGTGTGGGTCTGTACACACATGTATGTATGTGTATATGTGGGTATATGTGAGTATATGGGTACATGTATTACTGTTACTATTCTTTATTCCCTTATCTATTAATTTTCTTTTAATATTATCTTCTATATTACTTTACTTTTACCTATACATGTATCTACTTATTTAGTAGTTATTTAATTTACTAGCTAGGACCGGGAGGGAGGGAAAGGGGGAACAACAAAATAAATATTGACTGTATAAATGTAAACTCATTGTGCCTTACTCAATAAAAAGAAAAAAGAGGGTTAACGTTAGTGGCAGGTTGTGTGTGAGAGAGAATAAATAAGACAGCCCAATATTTAAAAAAAATCTATTCTTTTTTTGGTAGATTTGTGAGGCCTGGGTCGCCACCTGCACTGCTGTCAACATTCCACTGTCTAAGAGCGACCATCCTGCAATGAGGACATTCCTGAATGACAAAATAATCAATGGCGGAGCCATTCCAGGATTTCACCAGCTTCAAGAGAAATACTTGGGAGCAGTATATGAGAAGGAAAAAGAAGAGTTGAAGACTCTTCTTGCAGGAAAACCTGTTGCTGTGATATTTGATCAGACTCCAGATGTAGAGGGGAGATGCGTGCTGAACATCCTGCTTGCACCACTCAAGAAGGATCATTCTGGTCGGATCTTGGCCTACCTTGCAGACACCGTGTTTCTTGAGCAGTGCAATCATTCCACTGTATCTGTGGCTGTCGTGAAGTGCCTACAAGAATACAGCATTCAACATGAGGATGTGATTGTGTTTGACACAGATAATGCAGCCTCCATGAAGAAGGCATTCAAATCTGCTCTGCAGGCGCTGTACCCCAACTCACTGCACATCACGTGCATGGCACACATAATGAACCTCATCGGTAATGCCTTCCGCAAACCTTTTGTTCAGTTGAACAGCTTCATGATGAGTTTCTCCCAGATGTTCTTCAATGCTGGATCACGCAAGAGAAGATATCTCTGCTTCATGACAAACAAGCTGCCAACAAAAAAGGTGACCATGCCTCCAAACCCCTGTGCAACACGGTGGAACTCCTGGTTCTTTGCAGTACAATACCACAGAGAGTACTTTGGACTGTACAAGGAGTTCATCGAGATGGAAACACAGGTAAATAAATGTGTAACTTCACATAACAGTAATTATCCCTTTCTCCACCAATTAGGCCCCTTACACCTACACACAAACATGAATGTGTTAATTATATCAACGTAAAATGTAGTAACATTTAAGCCTTACTGTATGTTTGACCTAATCACTTTCTTTCTCTTTGTGATTTTCATTCACAGGTGTGTGGCAGAAGTGTACCACAGTCTGTGGAGAGACTCCAGGACATGCTTCAAGACCCAAACCTGGCTCAGTCCCTGAATGTGCAGATCAATATCATGGCTGACAAGTGCAAACACATCCTCAATCTACTAGACATCTTCGAGAGCAGACGCCCAGTGACCACAAAGATCTTCAATTATCTGGAGGATCTGCAGGTGGTCTTTGCTGCCAATAAAGAGATGCAGTATGAGGTATGTGACGAATACTTCAAGGAGTTTGACCTGCCACGCCGCACGAAGACCGAGATCCTCCGCACAGTTGGCGAGGCATACGTCAATGCTGAAGAAAAGCTCACCAAGTACATGTCAGATGGGCAGCCAGCCATAGAGTTTCTCCACAAGGTCAGGGTGTTTGATCCTCGTCACATCACATTCCTAGATGACTCTGTAGAAAGCTACAAGGCCATTCCAGGTTTCACTGACGTGCCAAGACATGAATTTGATTCTTATTTTACAGCCCTGGGTCCAGCAGCACTCAGAGCTGCACTGTCTGGCGTGGTGGATGTGTTCTGGGATGGCGTACAGGAGAGACTTCCTGTACTGTCTTCCTTGGCCCACCGATACAAAGATGCTGTCTCCAACTCAGCCGATGCTGAACGAAGCAACAGCATCTACAAGCTGGTGTTGTCCAGCCGAAGGAGATCAACTACCAACCAAAACCTCAAAGCCTTGGTCTTCTTATGCCATAACCAACGGATCCTCAGTGGAGCGTTTGAGAGGGAGGAGAGGGAGAAGGGAAAGGTGATAGAGGGGGAGGATATGGATATTGAGGGAGAGGTGATGGAGGATGATGAATGATTGGACAGTGACACAGACTATGCAGTCGTTTTCAAACACAGTGGACTCATTTAATGCAGGAATTAATACAACTTGAGAGTTGTAAGATTGCTCTTGAAAAAATGTGGTAACTTATGTGTTCATTTTTCATACACTGTGAACTCTTGTTGATGCATTCAGTAGTTAATACAACTTTAAAGTTGTAAGATTGCACTTTTTCTTGTGTGTGTTATTCTAAAAAACCTTACAGTTGTAAGATATTGCACTGTTTTTGTGCACATAGCTTAACTTTACTATAACCTTACAGTTGAGTTGTGAGAGATTATTGCACTTTGTTTTGTTATTGCATAGCAATACAGTATTGTGTTACCTAAGTTTTATAGAACCATTCAATGGTCAAGTAGATTTGCCTCATTGAGAGATATGTTATTTTCAAAATCCTGTGATTTTGGCGAGTTGATGTTCAACGGTTACTCAGTTTCTGTCTTTGAAAATATTATTGTAGCATAACAGATGGTCTGTTCTACCTCACTTTTATAAAGCAGGAAGCATTTATTTAATTTTTTGAAAATGTTGTGACTCAGGAATGTTTAAGCCATGCTTAAGTTGAAAAAATAATAAAGAACTAAAACATTACCAGCACTTTCTGTGATGTAGCTTGCTTCTAGTATACTTGTTTATCATAGGAACTCTTTAAAAGTGCTCCCTTTCATTCAGTAGTAGCCTAGTAACAGGGTGTGGGAGAATAATCACCTTTTTTCCGCTTCCCGCATATTTCGCAACTTTCGGCATATTACGCAACTTCCCGCATATTTCGCAACTTTACGCAACTTTCCGCAACTTTCCGCAATATCACCGCATAAAATCACATAAAAACCCTGCATGTTTCATCGCATAATCAAGGATTTTAGCCCGCATAATCAATGATTTTAGCCCGCGTTTTTCTGGAGGGTCTAAGTTACGACCATACTTGCCAATCCTCCCGATTTTCGCGGGAGACTCCCAATTTCATTGCCCTCTCCCGGTTTCCTCCCGGGGTAATATTTCTCCCGCATTTCTCCCGATTTCTGACTAAATCTGATTTACTCAGGACTGTTTCCACTCGGACTTACAGCTACACCATTGTTTGGTTTCCATGGTAGCCGTCACAAGCTTCAAAGCTGTATTTATCATCTGAATTTGCCGAAACAAGTTTAATATTCTGAAAGCCAAGACTTTGTTAAATTGAAATGAGATGAAAACAAACTGTAACGGACCCTGCCGTGTTATCTATGATCACTATACACCAGGGGTTCTCAAACTCCGGACCAAACCCTGTGTACCATTATACAAAATAAAAACGTTCTGATTAATGTATATTTTCTTGTGTCCGACGCGTTGTTAGAATGAACGTGCATATATATTTACTTGTGTGTGCGAGCGTGACACGCATTGCAGACTGCAAGGGGGGTCCCATGCATAGCGCGCCGTAAGAAACTGCTTCTAAATTTCAGTTTCGTTGCTCAGCTCCGGGGGGGGGGGGGGAACTCTACTGGCACTTGTGACCTTGTATGAAATTCACAAGTGGACCTTTAATAAAAAAGTTTGAGTACCCCTGCTATACGCCTTACATTCATAATTTCACCGAGGGGGAGCTGCACTGCAGAAGAGCAGAGTGGAGTGAGAGCTGTCTTCGTCCCTTTACAAGCTTCAAAAATGTATTTATCGTGTGATTTTGGAAATAAAAGTTTCATATTCTGAAAGCCAAGACAAACAAAACACCCAAACCCCGAAAAACAATCTTTTTACGCAAATCCCCGTTTATTTTGAAATGAGCCGTTGCCGACTGATTTCGATATAGCGGGTCACATATAGTACTAAGATAAATAACTACGTCCATCTTCAGCTCACTTGATACTGAAAGGCTAGAGGCAATGGTGGATGATGCCATCTTCAGTTACTAACTTACTGTCCTTCAAGGCCACCATACTTTCTGAACATTTTCCCAAAGGGAGGGTGGAGTAAGGGAGCTTTGCTATCTCCGCTATTACACACTGAACCTTTTAAACTTTTTAAAAATAGTCAATGATCTCGTTTTCCACCTTTTTTAGAATGTCAGGAGTGAGGAAGCCGAGAGTGCAATCCCACAGACAACCATGGGGCTTCATGTGATCCGCAATGAGGGCGCTGACGAAGAGAACGGGCCAGAGGATGTCGGAGTGATCATCGAAGGTGTGGAACTGCTATCCAATCTGCATCCTCAAAGGTCATTGTGTCTACTTGAACGAAGATGAGAAGCTGGTGAAGGAATACATGGTATGTTGATTTACCTTTTTTATCTTCACAAAGAGGAGGATGATCATAGTTGGAATGGATTGTGTTTCCTCTGGGTTCCCATTGGCTTTAACATTTTCAAAAGATTGGCCTTAAAACTTTTTGGGAAATTCTCCTCCTTTCCTACTACATTTTATTTGTAAGCAAATCGGGCATGTACTTACAAATTGACGTCTGCACAGAACAACAACATTAAAAGAGTCCAACTGGTAAATAAATGAGGTTGTACCTATCGATTAAGGCTCTTTTCAGTTTGTCTGCAAACTTTGACATGCTCTAATTACAGAGTTCCCGCGGGGTCTTAAAAAGTCTTACATTTAATAATCAGAATTGTAGGCCTTAACATTTCTTAAATATGATCAAACAAATAAGATAAGTCTTAAATGATTGGAACCAACACTCACTAACTCTGCATCCCCCGCTCTTATGGTGAACGTGAATACATTTACCCTGTCATTATGGGATCTAATTCTTCTTTACGAGGAGAGGAGACGAGAGGAGAGGAGGTTCGGTAAAAAGAACATTGCTGTTTTGGGGGTTTGGGTTTTACTTCATTGGGATGGCCGCCACACAATGTAATATCAGGTGGTCACAATTAGTTTTAATTATGTGAACCAACCCTTAGGGACATTTTGCCTTTACATTTTGATGATTTTGGATGCGTTAATGCAAATGGCATACATTTTGGAAACAGTGTTTTTTGTTCAATTTGGAAAACCCAAACTACATAAAGCTCAATATGACACATTGTAAAAATGGGATGTAATGCACATCAGTGAAAATCAGTGTCCTTCTTATTTGTTTTGTCACAGAGCATCGACAACAGCAGTCAAACGGCAATGGCAGAGACGGTCTTTGGAATCTTTGTCATTCGACACAGAGGTGCAGAGCCTGGGGATGACCCCGAGAACGTTGGGATCATTCTGGAGGGGGTTGAAGTGCTGGATGAGTTGGTTAACGTGTCTTTTTTCGATGGCGATGTTGTTTGCTCTCGTGTATGCTCTAAACTTGAGCTACCCTCCAGAGCTGAAGTATACATTTGAAGCACTGCAGAAGATAATGATGGAGCTAGATGGAAACAGACTATCCACAAAAGGACAAGTCCACAAAACATTGCGTTCCCGTTAGTTATCAGTGTCTGAGACTGCCCACTGGTGGCTTAAACTTAAGTTTCTGTTCGCTCTAAACATAAGAGCCGTATTTCCTGTGTGTGTTCAGCGCTCTGCTTCCACTCCCAGCAGCCGTGCCTGCAGTGCCTCCCTGTTGCATTTATTAAGGTCTTTGTTACAGATCAAACTTTGAAGACACTCGACAGACCTATTTTGCTACTGCTTCGTTCGCTTCAAAACACATACCACCGCTCGCTCACTCTCGCTTGCTCTACCATTCACACACACATGCACGCGCCACACCCCTCTCTCTCTCTCTCTCTTAAATATGGGATTCGTTTTGTATCATAAAGATAGACGTTTGTGTCAGAATCTCAAACAAAAAGTGAAGGAGCGCAAATGAGAGAGCTGCAGCGAGAGCAAAAGTCTGATCATTGAGAAAGAAGAAACAAGAACTGCAAACAAAAACCTATGTTAAAACAAAGAAAAAAGACTTATAGTTTACATGATTACACGAATTATTTGTTTGCGACTTAT
This sequence comes from Gymnodraco acuticeps, assembly GCF_902827175.1. Lineage (NCBI taxonomy): Eukaryota > Metazoa > Chordata > Actinopteri > Perciformes > Bathydraconidae > Gymnodraco > Gymnodraco acuticeps. Next base: position 331,453 of record NW_022989828.1, on the reverse strand, counting down.
AGTTTTATATTTGAAATTTATTTTATTTTGCTTGACTCAGTTTTTTTTTCTTTTAAACTCATAGTTTTGCTTTATTCTGAGAAAGTGTTGCTTTATCTTTATGATACAAAACTAATCCCATACTAATGCCACATATTCATTACTGTGTAGGCTTTGTACTGTATTTATATGAACTTCTAACATTCCTTACTTAACAAAGGTGACACTTAATAATACTTTTTTTTTTTTTGTAACGTACATGTACTTCAAAACGTTTTTCTTGGTTGAGAGAAAACAAAACGTGACAGCTTTGGTAATGTATTGTAAGTCAAGCTAATGTCTGCAACCAGCTTGAAACAGCAACAACTCAAATTATCTAGCTGGCTTCTAGGTTGCATGCCTTATGACCAGGGGTGCACATAACTTTTTTGCCCTGGTTCTCAAAGAAGCACCTGGAGATGTTGCTTGGTGCTCATCCTTAAATTGAAATAAATAAACCGGTCTTTATTTGTCAGACACACGGCACAGAACACACAGAGGTGAACACAGAACACACATGCAGAGGTGAACACAGAACACACATACAGAGGCGAACACAAGACAACATTAGCACGACCAGTAATCCTACAAGCTGTCATCACTACCCTCCTGACTGTTCTCCTCACTGTCTTCCTCTCTGTCAGACATGGTAGCTTATGATGTAGGCCTACTACTTTCTCTCTGGTTGAGTCTGCGATTAGCTGCTTGCATCCACAAGTCAACAGCTGGGTTTGGGTCGAAAGTCCAGTTTTAAAAGGATATGTTTGGTTACTGTCTTATAGTATACATTAGAATGATTTCAAACCTGTTTATCCCAATAATTATAAAGGAGTGCCTTGAAAATATGTGTTTACATAAATTGTGACCAAACCGTTTGAACTTAGACTAAAGTGAACTATCTAAACACTCAAGAGTCCTTTACCTCACTGAGCTGTAGTTATCAGTCTCTCGGTCTGACTGGAGAGGACTCTCCCTCCACATCATTGTAGAAACATCTTCTTCTTCCGTTAGAGCAGCTAGCACCAGATGCTAATAACAACAGCGCCCTCCCTTTCTCCCACGCTCACTCGCACTTTGGCTGTGAGCTGAGGGCGCCAGATAAGCCAACATCCCCCATTTTCATCACTTACATCGTACAGGGCAAATGAAAAGTGTAACCGGGGTGAAAAGGGTGTTACATTTACTTAATTATGAATATTGTTACATCAAGGCCGAAAATTAGGATGAGCACCAACGGTCAAAAATGTTTTTTTCCCTCCCAGAACCACCAGCGCAGCGCCTCCACAGATCTGGCGCCCTAGGCGAAAATCAACGCCAGTGCGACGGGCCGGCCCTGAGTTCATATGCAACTCACAAATATCTTTCTCTCTCCTCTCTCCTCTCTTTTTTCTTCTCCCTTCTCTCTCCCTCTCTCTCAATGTTGGTACGCAAATGCGCCTTTTTTCAAATGACCCGGTGCTCTTTTTTTGGCCGAGTTATGTGCAGCCCTGCTTATGACTAACTCACATTTCAAAAGCATATATTGCTATTTTTAGGACAAACAATTAAAGACTGCTTTAATTTAACAAATCCTATAATATAAAAGTGGCAGATTTGCTTTATTAAACGGAGCCGACCTAGGCTGCATACCAACACAATTAGGAACATGCTCACATTTTACTATGTTGGTTCATACACAATGGATACAAACTGTGTTGTCTCATTCTATATCCTGTGAGAAAATGATATACATTTAGCATTACAAACTCTACATACTATTCCTAGCCTGAGGAAGATCTGAATAATCAAAAGATTTGAATGGAATCTCTAACATTTTCATGTAGAATAAAGACAAAAGAGTGATTATACAAATTACATTTATTGAAATTTGAACCAGAAGATGAAGTCTCAAAGAATGTTTTAAATAAAAGGACATAAAACAAAAAGTTGATGGATAATAATAACATCTATTAAATGTGTAAAGAGATTTGGTCAAATGAAATGACACTGAGCCAGTGATAACAACAACGCCCAGCGTGGATGAAGATGGTGCAGTTCTTTCTTCATGCCCCCCTCCGTGCTGTCCCCTCAGAGGAAGTGGGAAAACGGGATAAGACTCTGGACGCCACGCTGTCTCAATGATCCACACTGTTAATATGAGGAAAATAAATGTTTTAGGAAATGAAAAATATGAAGTTAACAAATAAAACAGCTCATGGACGGTAGGTTTTCCTACAAAGTTAACTCAGCCTCCATTGATTTTCATATCAAATTAAAACTGCGGTCACAGACGTGCACGCACTTGTGGGCGGGCCTTCGCGTCCGAGCGCCTGTAGGGGAGGGTCGCCGGTCGTCCCGGCGTCAAGCAGACGCGCGCGTGTCCTCCGAAATGAGCCGTTCGTCATTTCTCAAACGTTCGGGTCCCGGACTCCCAGGTCTTCCGGGAAACGTATGTAGGCTCGCCGCCTCGAAGGAAAACACATTTCTGTAAAGGCTCGTCGACGATCGATTATCGCGGAGGCTGTCTGGAGGAGCCTTAACCGTGGCGTGCGGTGCAGTGGGTTGTGCAGACGTTCTGCCCTTGACCGTTTGTTTCATCAATAAACGCATCTCCTCTGAATATTTTGCCATGTACCAGTGGAGTTTGCTTTTTGTTGTTGTGTTTATTAATCAAAAAGCAAACCTTCAATACAGCTGTTATGTGGTCAAGGTAAGTAAAGTAATGATTGAAGCTGTGTATTGGTTAATATTAGCGTATGACTTAAAATGTAGTCTTAACATATGTATTGTACTGTATTACAGGATGAAAGTCATCAGATATAATTGTAAATAGCATGCTATGTAATTTAAAAGATCCTGTTAGCAGGGCAGTGGTGTTTGTTCTCGGCATGAAAGAGGTCTCCATTCCATTTCTAGTAAGACATGTAGGTGATTAGGTAAGGTGTGGGTGAGAAGAGAAATGAAGACAGTTTGTATGTAAAATGAAAAAAAAAATGTATTTGTGCTTGAAATAGTGTATGCAATTAGGTATATAGTATCATCACTGAGTGATCCGAACTTGGACAGGGGAAGCAAACATAGACATCACAACACGTACCTTTACGTAGCTTCTAGGGGAGATGTCTCACCGTAGCTGTCAATCTGATCAAAAGACGTGTTCAATGGCATTAAAACGAGAAAAAACGCGGCTGAATCGGTTAATCCATAGGTTTTTAACATCTCTGTAGAACATTTTTATTTCATTTATAATCCATAATTCCATTTTTATGTAAAAATCGCAGAGCAAAAGTTAGCTGCTAATGGTAGCCACCAGAGTGGCTGCTGCTTCCGGTCTTGGCTATGCGGCAGTCCAGCGCAGTCTAACACACACACCTTACCAAATAAGGAGTGAGAGTGACGCGTAGCCAAAACCGGAAGCTGCATACACTCTGGTGGCTACCATTAGCAGCTAACTTTTGTGCTCCGATTTTTATATAAAAATGGAATTATGGATTATAAACAATTGCTTCAAAGCCACATATACATTATCAACCTATGGATCAACCGATTCAGCCGCGTTTTTTCTCGTTTTAATGCCTTTTAACACGTATTTTGATCAGATTGACAGCTACGGTGAGACAATCTCCCGTAAAAGGTACGTGTTGTGATGTCTGTGTTTGCTTCCCCTGTTGCGAGATCGGATCGCTTAGATAGTATACTTAAATAATCTGTGGAGTCTCAGCTTTAATCGGATATATTGTATGTGCAGTTTCGATAAGTAATACGGGTATTAACCCTTCGATTTCGAGAAAAAACTGAATAGGACACGCCCACATTTTTCATTGGTTGCGACCCTTTAAATCTCAGTTTATACTCACCCTGCCAGTATGTCTATGACAAAATATATTACGAAGCGTCATTTATTCACTGGCAGCAAAAACAACCAATCACAGCAGTGCTTCTCTGGCTGGCTCTGTCCAATCATAAACAAGAAGTGTTCTCCCTAAAGGAATACCCTTTCGGTCCAATGTGAAATGCTGTGGTGTTTTTGTGAAATGCTGCTGTGTTTTGTGAAATGCTGCGGTGTTTTGTGAAATGCTGCGGCGTTTTGGGAAATGCTGTTGTGTTTTCTGAAATGCTGTGGCATTTTGTTAAATGCTGTTGTGTTTTGTGAAATGCTGTGGTGTCTTGCACTTCAGGGCCACCGTACGATATAGATGTTTTTATTTTAAAGTAAATTCAGATGGAACATAGTAAAAACATGTACATTCTAATGTCCGCCTAAAAAAAAAAACATTACTTATAGTGAAAACCACCCTTGAATGATGGGTTAGTAGACTAAAAGCTTTAGGAATCCAAACTATAACATATAATAAGTACCCTGTATCAAGATTGATGCAAAACAAGTGAAATTTGACCTTTTTAGAGAGGTTTAGACAAATAAAGTCCAGGCGGACTCACCTCATTTGGGAACCATCAGTTCCATTTGAACTTTTTCACTGTAAAAATCATTTTATTACTTTGAATTATCACTATAGGTATTCATTCCATCCAAATACAACTGTTGTGAAAAAAAACAAAAAAAAAACATACTCTGTTATCCTCTTAGGCCCCACGGACCCGAAATCGCATAATTTGCAGGAAACAACGTCTAAGGAACCTTAATATTTAATAAACTATGAATATTTTATATCCATAGAACGGGAAAAAACTCATTTAACTGATCTTTTTCATTTATTTTTTCAAAAAAAACACAATGCTAACAGTGAACAATTAGCCCAGAGCGAAAAATGCTAACCTATTACTGCACCGAAAATCACTCCTAGCTCCCTTATTACTTATCCTAGCTCCACATCCAACACATTGTTTATGACCGTAAAGACACAGAATCTAACGGTGCCCACCTCAACACTGAAAGATACAAACTCGCGAGGTTATCAAGAAAAACGTACATCAAAACAAGTGGCGCTAGGCTAACATAGCTTACCTTCCTCTTTGTCTGGTCTAAACTGGTCTTCAATGGCATTGCTATCTCCGTGAGGTAGCATGGACATGCTTCATTAGCTTAACTAGCATTAGCAATGCACACACCCACCGCGTGTTCCAATGAAAAGCATACAACGTCAACACATTTCAGTATAACACACCAATTGCTATATTACTCACGTTTGACAAAGTGGAGCAGGGTTTCTATGTACCGAGAAGTGGGTAGTTTAATGAGTCTGTTGACGACAAAATCTCCGCGCACACACACAGCCAAGGCAAGCTACCTGAATTAAGTCTCTCCCTAAACCGGAAATGTGACATCCGGTTTGTCCTTCACAATAACGTTTTTCAAAATAAAGGTACATTTAATATTGACGTGTCAAATTGATTCAAATGTCTTACACAACACATGTATCGAGACAATAAATGAACTGTTTATATAGCTGATCAACACCGTGTATGTTACTCATTACAGGATAATCACATGACACTAAATCAGACCGGCTGTTCTCCTCTGTTTACATCCTGCTGGTTTAAATGATGTGTTCTATAGGCTCTGTGCACAAGATGGGGTCTATCAACTTCCGGCGGCTGGGTGTGCGGCTGAGTACTTCCGGTTTGAGTACAGAACTTTGACAGCTTGACAGTTTATGTCACACCAAGAGCAACAATGAGCGGATTTCGGGGTAAAGAAAAGCGATTGGCCTTCCAGCGTGTAAGAAAGTCGGCACTACATTGCTGTGTGTATGGAAGCAAACAAGAGACAGAAGTATTCAAATTGTATTAGACACCGAATTTATAGCATTGAAAATAATTACTTTGAAAATGAATGAATCTGAATTTTTTTTGCTCCGAATTTATCTATGTGAAATAAAAATGTAAAAATTCAAGTGAAAAAAATGCTACGTCAAATATTTTGGTGTTTAAAATTCGATGTCAAAAAATTCGGTGTGTAAAATTCGACGTCAAAAATTGCGATGCAGCCTCATCCGGGCTACTCAGACAGGATAAGCAATCGAGCCCTAATGCAATCAAACCGACTTCTGGCCTATCAGAGCCAAGCGGCAAACCCCGGGACAGTGCGGTGAAGCCCAATGCTGCAAACTGTAGGCGATGGATGCAGATGGGAGCAATTCCCGTAGACCCTATGTTAAAATGTCCAACTTAACATAAGAAAGTGAACATGTTTCTAGCCTGGATCTACAAAAACATATTCTGTATATAGTTAGATTCCCCCTTCATGACAACGGGACTGCTGCTCCTAGCTCCGTTAGCTCCGTGATGCTACAGCAGCTCAGCTCATGAGGAGAACACTACTGGAACTCGGCAGTGTTTGTTGTGTTGGCTCCTGGTGGACTATTCGTCCTGCAAATATAGGATTTATCTGCGGTTGAAACAGACCGTCCATGAATGCAGTTTCTTCGGTAAGTCAACCCTGCGTACTTTATGTTATGTTACTGGTGTTTTTATTAAGCTAACGTTAATGAATGTTTAGAGTTGGGCAATCGTAGCTCCATCTGTGCTAACGATGCTATGCGTAGCATCCAAGAGTGTAAAACATTAAGTGGGATGCTACTGTATACCAAAAGGCTTCTGTGCGAGGTTGCTAAAATAAGGTCATCCTTGTACGTTAGATAGTTAGTTTGCTATTTAGGTTACTGTATGCATTGTTAAGGTTCATTTAAATTCGCTATGCTCTACTATAGCATAACATAGACTAGCTAATGTCAACGTATTGTTGAAGAGAGGCTTAGTGTATATTAAATCAACCTCACAATGAAATATGTGTATCTTTAAAATATGAACGTCACATTTCAAGATGGTCCAGAAATAACGCTCCCTTAGATATTGTAATATGGTTTGTTGAACTGGAGTTATTTATTGCAGCTAAACGCCTATCCGACGAACGACCCAAACATTGCTGTTTTTAATATTATTACCAATGCCTCTTAATTGTATTATCATCACACTTGAGAAACAGCCTTATCGTGGCTGTAGAACAGAACATGTAACTTAATTCCTGCATTTAAGGACGATGAATAGCGTAGTCAATGCTTTAGTGACAAGGAAATGATTTGTTTAAATATGATATATGACGTTATCTGTGACTTCAGTGGAAATTAAGCTTATCCATTGCATTGCATTTGTTCAATAGGTTTGTGTCTTACCCTTACGTGTGTGATACATATGAATATGGCATATGAAAACAAATTAATTTGACTGACTCATGAAAACCTCGTCCAAAGTAACAGTAAAATAAATAGGACCTACACAATAATACTCAATCAAACTGATACAGTATAAGGACTGTGATATCCAGCCATTTCTTAAGTATAACAATAAGATTATGACCTGTTTTTAAAAGAAGGCTAAAAAGTAGTTTGCATGTAAAGAAGTCTGTAAGCCACGCATGTAACTTTACATCTGTTTGTTCAAAGTGTCCTTAAGGTGATCCAGACAGGCTGGACCAGAGGAGGAGAGACATATCTGGAGTCCTAGCAGCAGAGAACTTCAGCACGGATTCCAAGGTACACCTTTTTCATGCTTTACAAAGAATGCATAAAGTAATGACTCTAATACACTGATATACATGCCATTAAACATGACTGAGTGAATACTAGATCTCCTACACATCAGTGATGTTGAGTGGACTTTCTTAGCAAAAGGTTACATTTACATTTTACCAAGCAACATCACATAGTGAGAGCTGCGACCCTTTGTCTTTCAGTGAGACAACCGGACAGAGCAAGCTTCTACAGTTGCACTAAGTTTTGATAACAGTTAAATATTATTTTAATAATACATTTATTTCAATGTTGAGGAATTTAGAACGGTTTATTCATAATCTGATTATCTTTGCAGTACACTGTTGGATTTAAAAAAACACATTAAAATAAAAAAATCATTATATTTATGAACAAACAAACACACCTCTTTCTTAAATAACACACTTGCTCTGCAATAATATGTTTTTTGATATTTATGTTTTTTGATATTTATGTTAGGAAAGGACACGCCTGAGAGACAGGACTGCTTCACCATTTTCTCTTTCTCTGAGGGTCCAGAAGAACATCCAAGAGGGAAAGGAGAAGCTGATGTTATGAGATTTAAGAGCAGTACAGGACATTCACTAAGAGACACTTATATTGTAACACAAAGACCTGCACACTGAATAGTTTTCTAGTCTAACAGGAACTTCATTTGTGTTGTTTTGTGTTTTACGTTGCACCTCAGAGACAGTGTGATTATTGTCAGGCCTATAAAGTTTGGCAAAAAAAAAAAGTCAGCTGATCAAATGCATTTGCCTCACTTTGAGCTTCATATCACTTGTGCCTAATGTACCGCAGAGTTTGCAATGTCATAAATAAATGGTACCAATCTTCATTCAGATGTGAATGTGTAATCTAACATTTTCAGCAAGAATAACGGACAAAAGGAGTGCAAATACAATTTATTGAAATGTGAACTAAAAGTTATCAAGCATGAACCATCACCATTTTTTAAAAATAAAAACAAAATAATATACATAAGTTACACTAAATGTTAATCTGTTAATTGACCGTGCTGTTACCACCTGCACGGTGGTAACAGCTATGCCCAGCATGGGCTAAGTTCTTTAGGTGGTGCAGGTCCTCCTCCATCAGGTCTGGTCCTCCTCCCTCAGGCCTGCAGGGTCTTTCCCTGCGAGGAGGACTCCTCGCAGGGAAAGACCCTCAGCCCTCTCTGGCCAACGCAACAGACAGGACGTTCATAAAGCTGAGGTTTCCCCCAAAGTCTCTAATCATCCATCCTGTGAATATGAGAGGGGAACAAATAGTGTAATAGATGCTTTGGACAATAAGAAATATAAAGTTAACTGTTGAGTTGCTCAGTTTTTTAGATTGACAGGGTTTAATAACACAAACAAAAGGAGAGAAATAAAGATTGGTCTTTCAATAAATTGTGTTGATTTTGTCTTTTGAATTGTTTGTCTGAAGTCAAGTAGCTAGAACTGTTACTTATAGTTTGAATGATACAGTCTGGTTATAATGTTTGGAGGAGGCATCACAGGTAAGAGCACCATTTGTTGTGTTCCATCCACAACAAATTGATGTGTGTGTATTTATTTATCTACTATTTCTTGAATTATTACTGTCAGTCCAAAACAAGAGATTTTGCTTTGGTAACATTTAAAAAAACAAAACATCTCTTTTTCACTACACTATCTTGAATACTTTAGTTTTTACGTCATGTTGGAGTTTTGAGGTTTTTACAACCCCACTCTGCTCCGCGTGTCGTTTTGACGAGTCCTGCTTAAAATCATAACAGGAAGGAAATCAGACAGAGAATACCCAGATACCAGTTTAAACAATCTGTTTTAATTATCAAAGGTAATAATGCAATGCACTATAATACATTACAATACCATATAATACAATATACTAAAATCATATTGTAATGTTTTAAGAAGTAGCCGGCCCACTTCTGCCCTGGTTCGCGTGCTGCGGAGATCCTTCCGGTCCTGACAGCATGTGAAGAGAGGCCGAACTCAGGAATCGACAGGAGATATACCAGAAGACAGAAGGAAGGGGTGAGGTCAGCTGGTCATCTTTTCAGGTCCTCTCATTGGCAGACGCAAAATATGCTTTGTCACAGTGACCCAGCGCTGGCCAGCAGAAAACCAAACGGGCCCATTTTACAACAAAACACATCTTATCACCCAAGTCATGTGTTTCTTTATGAAAGCCATACTTGTTAGGAATATAACAGTCATTATCCCATGACATCCTCAGAACTAGCTCACCAACAAGCCTAACTGTCTTCATACACCCCCCAATCATCTCTGAACTTTTATTCACCCGAAGTAAGCTCACCCTTAGTCTAAAAGGACCATTGTCTCTCTTAACTGTGTGACTAAATTCTCAAGGCCTGCAGGATGCGCATAATTAACTTAGAACGAATTTAGCCACTATATCTAATGGTTAACCAAGAAAAACACTCAAAAGGATAATCTTTTCACTCAAAACAGAACTCACAAGTAATTCTGCATTTTACCCCTCAAAAATAGCCTAAAGCACCCTTTTGATGAAAAGGGTAAAAGTGAAAGAAAAAGACTATTGCGCTAATCTACTTTAAAGAAAAAGGGAACATTGTTTCAGGAATCTATAAAAAACCTCTATATTTAAGAGGAAAAATGTATTTTGTTCCTTCAACTATTAATACACAGGAATGTATATACCCACACATATATTTAGGGATAACATGATGCAATACACCTCTTATATATTGGTGAGATTAAAATGAATATACCAAAAATATGCTGCATCACATCTTCTGCATAATTCTCTTCATAAACTTCCGCAGTCACTACATTTATCTAACAGCTTTAACATTGTAAAGGTGTCACTTCGGACTAATTATGACAGCATGTCCTACTCAGAGCCCTAGAGTCTCTCGGGCTCTGGTCCTACTATTTTGAGAGTTTGAACAAACCAGACCTTCATCTATTAATGTAGAAAATAGTTGGCACATTACACCATTATGAAAGTAATAATTAGTTAGCTCATTGTTCAAAATGAGCTCCAACTACAACAGTTAAGTCAACTCGTGCATCGGTAATAACAATAAATCAAATGATATAATATAATAGTATAACTTGTGTCTACTTTAACAACACTTTCCTAATTATACTAGCATACTTTTACTAAAGTAACATTAACATGTTTAAATGCAGGGCTTTTGTAAGAGAGTATTTCGTATAGTGTAGCATGGTCTACTTGACTTATCTAACCGAAGTGATCGTTACGTTACTTTGCAAACCGTCACCCCCAACCAACCAACCCACACACACACACGTTGTGATTCACTTCAATTAATGGTAACGGAGCTTGCTAACAGCAAGGCACAAGGCTACTTCACTCATTTAGCTAGCTAATGTAAGATACAAATGCTGTCGAGCCCTCACTGCTTGTGAAATAAAGAGCACAAACTGACTACTTACCCGAGCGGCGAGCCTCGCTGTTCTCCGTCATTTTTCTCCCGGGTTGTTGTGATCACATGACTGACAAAGCCGTGCTCTGATATGCCAGAAGTCGGAGTTGCATTAGGGCTCGATTGCTTATCCTGTCTGCGTAGCCCGGATGATGCTGCATCGCAATTTTGGATATCGAATTTTATACATCGAATTTTTTGACATCGAATTTTTGGGATCTGAATTTGAACATTCGAATTTTTTTCACTTGAATTTTTACATTTTTATTTCACATAGGTAAATTCGGAGCAAAAACATTTATATACATGATTTTCAAAGTAATTATTTTCAATGCTATAAATTCGGTGTCTAATACAATTCAAATACTTCTGTCTCTTGTTTGCTTCCATATAGGTGCCCCTTTGTACAAATTCGTCCCGTTATCAGAATCAGAATACCTTTATTAGTCCCACAGTGGGGACATGTGCAGCGTTACAGTAGGAAAGAGCCACAGACAGCTTAGTGTTGAATATCTTACATGCGTTAAAAAGTACTAAGTTATAATATAATAAACAATATGCTAAAAAAGTACTAAGTTATAATATAATAAACAATATGCTAAAAAAAAGATAAAAAGCTACATAATTTTCAAAAATACAGATAAAAAACAAATCAAATCTACAAATCAAATCCTGTAGCAGTTCTTAGGATTTAGCAGCCCGGTATATATATTACAGTTATTAAAGATGGCATATGTATATAAAGTATATATTGCACATAAAGCACATATTGCACATAGTTTGACGGTATTTAACAGCAGCAAGTTACACAATGTTATAATCGGGAGATAAGTTTCCATTCATTACGATAAGCCTGGGCAACAACGATTAAAAGATGTCTTGCTCCCAAACCAATTGTGTATTTCATTACAAAAAGCAGTTATACCATACTATGTTTAGGTACTAATGAATTATATCCTCAAAACAAACGCACACACAAATAACAAAGGAAAATACATAATTTAATAAATCCACAATATGATAACATTTTACAGATTAATTTAATAAACTTTTACAAAACATAGGTTCCTCAACACCCATGGTTGACACGTCTCATCAACGTTGCGTGGAAGTCGGAAACAGTACCGAAGGAGTGGCAGACCGGGGTGGTGGTTCCCCTTTTTAAAAAGGGGGATCAGAGGGTGTGTGCCAATTACAGAGGCATCACACTACTCAGCCTCCCCGGGAAAGTTTACTCTAAGGTACTCGAAAGGAGGGTCAGGCCGATTGTCGAACCTCAGATTGAGGAGGAACAATGCGGATTCCGTCCTGGTCGTGGAACGACGGATCAGCTTTTTACTCTCGCAAGGATCCTGGAGGGGGCCTGGGAGTACGCTTATCCGGTCTACATGTGTTTTGTAGACTTGGAGAAGGCGTATGACCGAGTTCCCAGGGAGTTACTGTGGGAGGTGCTGCGGGAGTATGGGGTGAGGGGGTCTCTACTCAGGGCCATCCAATCTCTGTACTCCCAAAGCAAGAGCTGTGGTCCTCGGCAGTAAGTCGGACACATTTCCGGTGAGGGTTGGCCTCCGCCAGGGCTGCGCTTTGTCACCAATCCTGTTTGTAATATACATGGATCGGATTTCGAGGCGTAGTCGTGGGGGAGGGGGTCTGCAGTTCGGTGGACTAAGGATTGCACCACTGCTTTTTGCAGATGATGTGGTTCTAATGGCTTCATCGGTCTGCGACCTTCAGCACTCACTGGATCGGTTCGCAACCGAGTGTGAAGCGGCTGGGATGAGGATCAGCACCTCCAAATCTGAGGCCATGGTTCTCAGCAGGAAACCGATGGACTGTCCACTTCAAGTAGGGAATGAGTCCTTACCCCAAGTGAAGGAGTTCAAGTATCTCGGGGTCTTGTTCTCGAGTGAGGGAACAATGGAGCGTGAGATGGGCCGGAGAATCGGAGCGGTACTGCAGTCGCTTTACTGCACCGTTGTGACGAAAAGGGAGCTGAGCCAGAAGGCAAAGCTCTCTGTCTACCGGGCCATTTTCGTTCCTACCCTCACCTATGGTCATGAAGGATGGGTCATGACCGAAAGAACGAGATCGCGGATACAAGCGGCCGAGATGGGTTTTCTCCGCAGGGTGGCTGGTGTCTCCCTTAGGGATAAGGTGAGAAGTTCGGTCATCAGGGAGGGACTCGGAGTTGAGCCGCTCCTCCTTCGCGTCGAAAGGAGCCAGTTGAGGTGGTTCGGGCACCTAGTTAGGATGCCACCTGGGCGCCTCCCTAGGGAGGTGTTCCAGGCACGTCCAGCTGGGAAGAGACCAAGGGGTAGACCTAGGACCAGGTGGAGGGATTATATCTCTTCGCTGGCCTGGGAGCGCCTTGGGATCCCCCAGTCAGAGCTGGTTGATGTCGCCAGGGAAAAGAAAGTTTGGGGCTCTCTGCTGGAACTGCTACCCCCGCGACCCGACCACGGATAAGCGGGAGAAGATGGATGGATGGAAAACATAGGTTGATGTTATATCGGGGGGAAAATACATATTTAAACATTTCAATTAGTCTGCATATTTAAGTAATGCTAGTTTATATAACAGATGAACAGATGTACAATATCCAGAAAGTAGATGCAAAAAATATATATAATGTGTGCATTTCTAACATATCCTCTGAAAGAGTGTTAGTGAGTTGAGTAGTGAGCCATTCGTTTTTTTTTCGTGGTGCGATGTCTGCTGAGAAGTCCTTGTATACCTCGCTGACTTTGAGGACATCTGGGTCTGGCAGCTCCCCCCGCACGGCCTTGAAACGTGTACTCCTTTGAACATGTTTATATGATAATTAGGACTTTAAGAACAATTTTACACTCAGACAACAATCACAAAGTTGTAGCAGGCTACATACAATTACTTAGGACAATATATATTACCTTACACCGTCAGCAACTGTAAACTGCTTTGGCATAGTGGAAATGAACACCATGTCACTCACTATGCCTGGTTTCACACCCTATTAATTACACAAAATAATTGTCAATTTAATTGAAAAGGTCGTTGATGCAACATACTAAATCAGCTCTTGGCACAAAGGAAATACTCATTAAATCATGGATTGGTTGTGAACACATACTGTACTTACCTTGGTTCTTGTTAGGGTAATGTTGTGAAACGAGTGGCCCACGGTGGTGGTGGGGTTATGGTATGGGCAGGCGTATGTTATGGACGACGAACACAGGCCACTCGATTCACAACTTTACCCTAACCCTACCCCTCACACCAGATACTGACTGGTTTTCAGACCCCCCCAATAAAGCAAAAATGCACGTTTCAGAGTGGCCTTTTATTGTGGCCAGCCTAAGGCACACCTGTGCAATAATCATGCTGTCTAATCAGCATCTTGAGATGCCACACCTCGACACCTGTGAGGTGGGATGGATTATCTCGGCAAAGGAGAAGTGCTCACTATCACAGATTTGTGAACAATATTTGAGAGAAATGGTTATTTTGTGTATATAGAAAATGTTTTAGATCTTTGAGTTCATCTCATGAAATATGGGAGCAAAAACAAAAGTGTTGCGTTTATATTTTTCTTCAGTGTAGCTAGCTACCAGTTGATGTGAGCAAATGTATTGTCACTATGTAATCTGTTGCAACACGTCAGCTAGCTGGGCTTATTTGAATCCTAAATCACAGGTTACCTACTCTTGCCACATCAAAACCCCAGAACATTAACCTGATTGAGGCTTTGAACCGATTAACACTTTTTATTTTCCTCCCTACTCTGAGATCGTGAGGCTTTTCATGCTTTCTCATGGACCTGTAACAGCTAGCCCTGATGCTCACTCTCCCTGAAGGTAGATCTTTGTTTGAAACTGTGGGGAATTGGATATCATTCATGTTATCCAAAAAAACGTAATAGTACATCATTAAAACGCTTTACACTGTATCAAGACTGTACATTTGTCAAAGTTAGCCAGTAACTACAGCTTTGTTTGTCACTTACCTTCATAATTGTCGACGTAGCTGGATATGTAGCTACATCTTGAACCCCTTTTCTCTTTTGCTCCTCGGGGCTGAGCCTGCCGCTTGTACCAGCCGATGTACATCACTGATGTTAACCTTCGGTAGGTCTTGGAGACATCGAGTGTAAAATAGTGCCTATATAATATATATACGCTATCTCTCTCGCTATCTATACGCTATCTATCGCTCTTCCCTCTACCGCTCTACTGTACTGAAATATGTCCGCAATTCCATCAGTAATGTCTGTGGCAAGATTGGGGTAGTTTGGAGAAACTATATGTGACTATCGCACAATAGGGGGCGCTACTGAGCTGGTGTACAAAAATGTACGTTTTTTTTGTACAGTCTGGAAAAAGACGTGGGTTGTGACGTGTGTTCCAAGTTTTGCGTCCGAAAGTCATTTTAGCGATTTTGTGGCATTTAAATCGTCAAAATTGGTACATGTTCTGTTAGCTTACGAGCTCCCCGTTTGAGCAGTCGATTATTCATTCGTAATTTAGCATCACATTGGATATGGGCTGATCTTGTCCTGGTTTGGAATTTTTCCAATCATTTTCCTAGGAGAAGTATGAGAAAATGCGCTTAAAATGGACATATTTCAAAATGGCCGACTTAATAGGGGGCGGGGATAATGGAAGCCATTTTGAAATATGTCCGCATTTCCATGAGGAATCTCTGAGCCATATTTGCTAAAACGTACGATTTTTTTCTACAGTCTGGAAAAGGTTGTGGGCTGTGACATGCGTTCCGAATTTAAAGGCTGTAACTCATTTTTTCCCCTACTTATGGCTCGGTACATTTTTTAACCCTTCGGTTTCGAGAAAAAACTGAATAGGACACGCCCACATTTTTCATTGGTTGCGACCCTTTAAATCTCAGTTTATACTCACCCTGCCAGTATGTCTATGACAACATATATTTTTTTAGTCCATCGGTTCTTGAGATATAAATTAGTTGTGTTTTTGGCGCCCCCTATTGTCCGAAATGAACATTGTTTGTTGTGCCTATTCCCCAAGACACACTGAACCTATCCACCGAAATCTGTGATATTTGGATACATTTTGGATGAATTGTGAGCATTTATGTGTAGGCCACACCCTTTTGCTAATACGTTTTGATTGATGTCGGCCACATTTTTCCACACCTCGTGCTCATTTTGTACGGTAATGTGTCTGACCCTTGTTAACTGTGATCGTTATTCTCGCGTCCAGGAAAGAGAAGCTTAAAAAGGAGACTAAATAGAGTCTCTGGAGGTTCAAATTTGGTACTTTAATTAATAAAAAGGCGCGGTAAAGTCACAAACAGGATTTTGTTCGACAGAAAAGCAGCTGTCTCTGGCCCTCGCTAGCAGAGGGAAAAGAGAGGCCGAACCGCTCAGGTGCTGCTGTTATATATCTTCTCCTGGCTCCTCCATGCGGGCCGGCCCTCCACATCTTAATGTCCGTTGTTACGTTAAACAGAGGATTCAGGCATTGTACATCCAATATATACTTAAACACGCCTCTTCTCCTCATATTGTCTTTCATCACTTTTCCTTTAACACATTCTAAACGTTGTAGTTAATATTCTAAAAAATACAGAAAATACTTCACGGCTGATTTGGTTTCTGGTCATTCCGGATGTTGTCACATCTTACCCACGTCTGTAAACAATAACTTTATTCAAATAAACTGTACCTTCATTTAATATTCAGCAATAATAATACGTCTATAGTTGCAGTGTTAAAATCAGTAGGTTTCGGTGTGCATCACTCCATGTCATTTCGCTACTAAATTCACCTCTATAAGAAATGGTAAACTAGCCACATGCTAACTGCTAACCGGAGATGAAGGATTTTCAGAATAAAATACTTAACAACTGGTTGTGCACAAGAACTTCTGGTTTTTCAGTATAAAACAGCATTTAAACTGAAGGTATGTTTAAGGTACATTATGCTATCAAAACATTGATTTTAATTTCTAACACCCTCCATTGATGCTGTGCACTAAGTTTGGTGTGGAAAATCAAGAAATTGGAATTTCAGTTAATATTTCACTGTTTTTCACATTATGCTAATTAAAAAAAAATCAAAGTAGGCGTTGCTTCGGGATTTGATGGGGATTTTGAGATAATATGTAGAGCTGCTGCACCCGGATAAGTGTGCAAAATGTCAGGTCCGTCAGAGTTACGCTGGGACTTTGTAAATTTGTTCGAAAAACTGAATGTTCACAGGTGGCGCTAGAGAGCAAGTTTGAAATTTTTCACCCATCGAATCCAGAATGTCAACATTTTCACCCGTCCTGGCGGCGTTGCCAAATGTCGCTACATGAAAAGTGTCGCAAGCCCCTCAAAAACAGGTCGAAAGTGCAGAACCGGTAAAATAAGAATAATACTGCTGACGATTTCAATAGGTCTTTGCACTTCGTGCTCAGGCCCTAATAAGAATAATAATTCCATGGATTTCAATAGGTCTTTGCACTAAGTGCTCAGGCCCTAATAATACCATGGATTTCAATAGGTCTTTGCACTTCGTGCTCAGGCCCTAATTAGCGTGTTAATAACATAAGCTATCATGGCTTATACTTGCATATCTAAACAGAATCATTAAAGCCTGTTGGTAGAGTCAGGCACACAAGTCCGTTTGAGTGTGTGCGCCGGTGTCTGAACGCTCACTCACTGCTCGCTTTGTAGCTAACTGTCCCTGCTTTTAGGCTACTAGCTTGCATTGTTATGGATCTAAAGTTAGCAAAAGCTAACTTTCATAGCACAGCTTTGCTTTACTTCTCACAGAACACAATAAAGAAACAGACCGTATAGCACAGCACAAACAACACACATGATCAATACTTACATATATTTTCACTTGTAGTATTATAATAGAAATGCTGGTTCTTCTCCAAGGTGTTCTATCCACGCTCAGCTACCGCACCGCAGCTGCACTGTACAATCGCTGGAGGACTGGGCTGTAACTCAAAAACTGAGTAGCCAATGGGGACGCACCCCTGAAAGTCCCGCCCACCTGGGAGGTTTGTGTCAGAATCTCAAACAAAAAGTGAAGGAGCGCAAATGAGAGAGCTGCAGCGAGAGCAAAAGTCTGATCATTGAGAAAGAAGAAACAAGAACTGCAAACAAAAACCTATGTTAAAACAAAGAAAAAAGACTTATAGTTTACATGATTACACGAATGATTTGTTTGCGACTTATAGTTTTATTTTTGAAATTTATTTTATTTTGCTTGACTCAGTTTTTTTTTCTTTTAAACTCATAGTTTTGCTTTATTCTGAGAAAGTGTTGCTTTATCTTTATGATACAAAATTAATCCCATACTTAAAGGGATAGCGATCTGACTCGGCATGAACCTAATATCCTAACACTTGTCATTTTACCTTGAATGCCATTGCTTTAATTTATTTTATCTATTTTTCTCATTGTTCAAAAGTTTGTGTTATGATTGAAATAAAGCACAATAGTGACATTTAAGACGAAATCGCAATTCTTGACTTGGTATCGGTATCGAAAACAAAATGGTATCGTGACAACACTATGCCAGTGTAAAGCATTGTTTCTCTTTGCCTATTTTCTGAAATACAACCTTATTTTAACATCCCGTTTGTGTTAAGATGTATCTCTATTTCATGGGGCCCAAAATCCCTGGCGGCGCCCCTGCAGAAAACACCTCGCCTGGTATAATGGCTCCGATTAATGCATTTCACCATTAATGTGAAACACAGCGTTAATACGAAGGCACGCAGCCCCACGAGAGTGGCCGCGGTGCGTTCAAGGATCTTTGTAGAAAATCGGCCCTTTTAATGTCGGTTCCTCATGTCATGGAAGGTTTGGCGGAGGAGAGGGCCACCAGAGAGTACCACAGCTTCTTAGCTGCGGCTCCACAGCTCCTTGCATGTCCCCTAAACACAGTTTTATGGGGAATGGAAGCTCAGCTGCGTACTGACAGAAAGGATGGACAGGACACTGCGACTGGGTTGCTCACTCCAGTTCTGCAGCGTCCCTCCTCCATTCAGGAGTGTAAGAGAGGCAAATCTATCATCCCAGGAGGAGATAGGTTTCCTTTCAACAGAAATGCAGGCCCTGTTGCAAAAACGGTGGGTTACGTATTGTAACCCTAATTCTAGAGTGATGTGTGTGTGAAAAATGCATTCAATAAAAACGATTGCATTTATCCCAGAGTAAGAGTCATCTCTCTCCACAATTCCACATTTCCCTGTAATGTCTAGTTGAAATCGGCAAGATCCGTTTCATACGATGTTAACTGGGCACCCATTATGCAACCCAGTCTCACGGCATTTCGTGTTGTATTCACGACATTTAATCTATTGATTCGTGTTCACCAACACGATTTTCCCCTTTTTTTTTCGTGTCACACAGAACAATTTAAAAACAATGTATTTCTTCTGGTAGTATGTTTCGTGCCTGTGTCTTTTTGTCGGGTCGGGTCTTGGAAGACCGGAAGCTGTGGGGTTCATAAAAACATGTTCTTACTCAATATCAAGCCACGATTATTGTTTTTATTTTAGTCCGGCAGTCAAAGGGCTATTTTTACCCTAACCCCAAATTCTCTGATAAAGTTTTTTTCTCTGCTGATTATTCATATATAGGGTCTATATAAAGATATCTAGGGTGGTGTGGAGTTCTCATCCTTGAGCAATTTGAATTATTCACGATTTTGTGCAGGTACCCTTATTTGCGATATTCGTGAATCGCTGAATTAGGGGGTAGGCTACTCTTTGGCGTCTAGTGTAATGTAACATTCACATATTACAGCATATGATATACCATACCTTTCCAACGGTGCATTATACATGTCTTTGTGATGAATAATAACGTCACATGACACTGGAATGTATGTCTTGCAAGGACAATCTACGGACATTTTTATAATAGTTTCCTAAAAATAAGGGGAAATATCGATTATTATATGTGCGGTATTTACTGGAAGTCTGCTAATATGGTGTATTGATGTGTAGCATAATAACTGATGTGCTTTGGTGGTTGTATTTTTCAGGTGAGCCATGGAAGGGAGCTGTTTGTTCAAGTTCCGATATGGCGCTGAATGTGATGACACCAAACCATGCTCATCTACCCAAGGACAAGCTCGGATTGATTCAATCATCAAAGCCAGCATTGCTTACAGAGATGATTTGTATGTGAATTTGGAACAACAACTCGTTGAGAATTAACTGCTCAGTGTCCAATACCACAGAAACTGTGTGTCCAGGTACACTTCAAAATCAAACACATCGCCATATGAACAAGGTCATTCTTCCCATACCCCCCCAGCCAAGAAGCTGCGGCGCTCTCACACTTCATTTGACTTTATGTCTCACTGCCTATATTGTGGAGAACTATGTGACTTAAGTAAGGACGCCAAACACCCAGACAGATGGCGACTGTGTCTGAACATGATCGAACACCATACAAACAATATATTTTAGAAAAGTGTAGTGTTCGGCATGATGACTGGGCAAGTGAAGTAAGTGTTCGGGTATTAGGCGCTGTATCTGATCTGCATGCGGCAGAGGCCAGATACCAACGGGACTGCATGAGCCGGTTCTTTGCCAATAGAACTCGTGCAGGACAGCACAAAGATGTTCACCAGACTGTACAGAGAGAGGATGTGCCCGATTTAGCCTTGAAGCATGTACTAACGTCTTTAACAGAGGACAGGAAGCGCATTTGGAATTCGATAGAGCTGTTCCATGAATATCAAGAGCACGGTGGAAATTCACTGAACCGCCGAGAGTTGGTGGACAATCTATGTTGTTACTTTGCCGGTGAACTGCTCGTTCTGTCTTCTCCAGGCTACGCTAACATTGTTGCATTTCACAATGAGGCAGCATTGTTGTTGAAGATTGTCAAACAAGACGATGTTGATGACATTGATAACAGTATTGGCAAGGTGGCCAAACAGGTGATCAAAGATTGTAAGGTCATCGGTCTCGACAAAGCAAAGTATCGATTGGATATTGATAAAGTGCAAGCAGAAGAGGCAGTTTCCAGTACTCTACTAACACTTCTAGCTTCAATATCTCCGAAGCTACATAACACTCTACCAGCCTTAATGGTTGGGAATATTGTAACCAGTGTACTCAAAAGCCAGCCTACATACCTTCAAATTGCATTAGGAGTGTTACTCAGACACTCCAAGATGCTCCTTGGATATACATATGACTTCGGCATAACATGCAGCTACGATGAAGTGCTCTGCTTCAAGAAATCAGCAGCAGTTTCAGCGATGAAAGACCCTATTATGCAAGGAATATCCACATCTGAAAATGGTTTGGTCCAAACTGTAGTTGACAACTTTGACGCTGATATACATTCGCCAAATGGAAAGCTGTCAACTCACTCACTGGCAATGATAATGACACAGCCGTCTGGTATGTCAAACGACGAGGATAAAGCTGAAGAGACTATTGTTCGGCTGAAGCATGTTGACATGAAAGTGTCAATAAACACCAACGAGGAAGTCATCACTCACTATGTTGGTCACAAAAACCCTCCAATGCCAGAAGTACCCACGTCAAATCTTCCTTCTGACTTTTCAAGATACCAAGACATATCCACTGCTAGGGCTAGAGAGTTAGACTTTCAATTCTGCAAGGACATACATGAAATACAAGAATGTCCAGAATATAACGGATACAATACACAAATCTGCCGCCATCAAGGACATACGCCAAAGCCCAAGACACAGGTCATATACTTACCACTAATCAACGAAGCTCCTGCAGACCCAGCAACCATTATGACTTCTATGTTAAAAGCAAAAGCGTTGACGGAACGAACAGGTCAAGGTTATGTAATATTCACCGCTGACCAACAACTGTACAGGATAGCGGTAAATGTGCAATGGGAGAATCAGGCTCTTTTCAGCAACTTCTATATTCGACTGGGGGGCATGCATCTCTTGATGAGCTACGTAGGATGCATTGGGTCCCTTATGGCGGACAGTGGTATAGTGGAGGTACTGAGTTCATCATTCGGTGGTGTGCTGAAGATGCTGATAGGAAAGAAGTTCCCTGAGAACGTAAGAGCATTGAGAATGTTGGTGGAGGAACTCCTCAAACCAGTATTTGAGAAACATGAGTTGGAGAGGATGGATGACCTAATGAAGATCTTGGAGGATGCAGCATCAAAAAACAGAACGACTAAGCTGTGGGTCGATTGTTTGATCAAGCCGGTCTTCACAATTATGCAATATATTCGGGCGGAAAGGGAAGCAGACTGGCCACTTCATCTGGCTACAGTCAAGGAGATGATGCCTCTGTTCTATGCAGCTGCTCACTTCAATTATGCCCGATATGGTTTATATTATCTCCGAGCAATGGAAGAAATGCCCGAGGAAGTACGCGAACACTTCATGAAAGGTCAGCATACGATGCATCACAGATCAGGTTTGTTCAACGGGATATGGAGCGACATGGCCATTCAAACAACGTTCCTGAGATATGGACATGGTCAGAATGGCATCATCGGGATCACACTACGGCCAGAAACCCTGAAAACATGGGCCTACAGCATGCATGCGTGTAACAAAGTTGTCGGGAATCTGGATTCGATGAGGGACCATGAGCAACAGAAATGTCCATCACAGACCCATCACAAAGAAGAGATGAAAGCGAGAATGAAATCAGACGGAGAGGACAGAAAACATCTTCGAGAGAAGTTAGAACTTTGCATTGATCCACTCAACAATGATCAACACCCAGAGGGACTAGTAAACATTGTGACAGGAAAGGTAGTTGACCATCCCTCTGTGAATGTTGACAAAGCCGTGGAGCTGGGAACAAAGTAAATGGAAACATTCGAAGCAGGTTGGCCAGCGAGCTTCCATGCGCCAATTCAGAAATGTGTCACGACGATGGCAGCGTTTCGCAAGCATATCAAAGTTGGTGATATGAAACTATTTGACACAGAGATGATCTATGCCAGAGCTATGGCTTTGCAGTCCAGCCATCGAAAATTCGATACGAACAATCTGATGACACACGAACTGTCCCCAAAACCAACATCAATGTTTGATGACAGCGGGCACATGAAGGAGGCCAAAACTAAGTCAACTCTGAAAAACGCTCTGAAAGTTGAAGTGTCATCGAGGCATGCTGATGTTACTGCTTCATTCCTGGATGGATGTGCAGTTATGTGGGTAGTAAGCTGGCCTACCGGTGATGGTACTGTGCAAGACTTCCTCGACAACTTTCGTCGACACATCCAGGTTCATCTACAGACGAGTGACGTGTACCTAATCTTCGATAGGTTTGTATATACTATATAACTTTGTAAAACTACACGTAGTCTAACACTAATTAGTAACATATGCCAGGTTTGTATATTCTATATAACATAAAACAAAACTAGAACTAATCACGCTGCGTCTGTATATACTATATAACATTATGGGATGTGGAATATAACATTTTGTTCATAGGTACAACGAGGGTAGCATTAAGGAATCTACTAGAAGTGACCGGGACAAGGGAGGCAGTAGAGTGTACACACTTCGCCCAACAGCCCGACTGCCACCGCAGAAGGTGTTGCTTACTGTTAGCAGCAACAAGAAACAACTGATTGATTTGATAGTGGATGACCTTGTAGCCCATAAAGATGTGTTGACAGCATCATTGGTTGTCACTGGGAATGATCCAGTTCCAGTTCAAATCAGTCGAGGTGTGGTCACCAGAAGAGAGGACATGTCCATAACACATGAAGAGGCTGACACAATGATAATCCGACAGATTGCATATGTCGGAGCTTCAGAAGTCCTTGTTGTTGCCGACGACACAGACGTCTTTGTTCTGCTATGCCACTTTGTGTTCGAGGGTGACATCACTGGCCATGTCATGATGGTTTCTCCGGTGAAAGGAAGGTCTTTCATTGACATTAACGCAAGCGTTGAAAAGAACCGTGATGTGATGGGCAACTTATTAGCTGCTCAGGGCGTGACCGGCTGTGATACCGTCGCAACGTATTATGGCATCGGGAAGGGAGTGGCACTGAAGGTTCTGAGGTCCAATGTCCAATGTCGGCGACATCAACTGTTCTGTTGAAGATGCCGTTCAACAATCGACACGATTTCTACTTTCCTGCTATGGTCACCCTGAATGCGAGTCAATGACGGAAGCCAGACAAAAGATATGGTCAACGAAAGTGTCCCGCAGCATTGGTGGTGCTCCAAAACTCCAAACTCTTCCTCCAACAAACGAGACATTCAGAGAAAATGTGGCAAGAGGTCACCTCCAAGTAGCGATATGGAGACAAGCCATTCAGCCTAACCCTCCACTTATGGACCCTCTGAATTATGGCTGGTCCAAGGATGAAGGTAGCTCTTCTCTGTATCCAACAATTGCAGCAGAAAATGTTGCCTTCGCCCCAGAAGAGCTGCTGAAAGTGATCAAATGCTCGTGTGACAGTGCCGTACCTTGTAAAACTAAGCGATGTGGCTGTTACCTTGCCGGAATGGCATGTATATCATTCTGTAAATGTGAAGGTGGACATGGTTGTTTCAATCAAAAGACCAGGGAATGTCTCCAAGCAGAGACCGAGGATGAAAACATGTGAAACGAACACTGACAATAGCAGACATTTATGTGCTAGTTAAGCTAAAATGACTTCTGTGGTTCTTGACTGTTATAATTTTCTTTATTTTGCCTTCAGCAATAAAATTGTCTTTGTCTGGTCATAACATTAGTAAAGTAGAGTGCAATAATATGTGTGCAAGTGCTTGCTTGCTTGCTTGTGAGAACAACAACAATAACCCTCATATATCTTAATACCAGATTAAGCAAAACTAATTGGTAAATTGTTTGTATGAGCAGAAAACTTTAACTTGCAGAGTTGCCCTGAATGCCTTACACGTGATTTACAAGCGATAATACAAATATGCTGACTCGGCAAAATTGAAATAAAATACAGAAACGACCATTGTAACGCATCATTTTAATAATGAGGCATTCAGTTATTTCAATACACCATATTAGCAGACCTCCAGTGATACCGCACATATAATAATCGATATTTCCCCTTATTTTTAGGAAACTATTATAAAAATGTCGGTAGATCGTCCTTGCAAGACATACATTCCAGTGTCATGTGACGTTATTATTCATCACAAAGACATGTATAATACACCGTTGGAAAGGTATGTTATTCCTTTTTACTATGGTATATCATATGCTGTAAAATGTGAATGTTACATTACACTAGACGTCAAAGAGTAGCCCTATCCCTTAATTCAGCGATTCACGAATATCGCGAATAAGGGTACCTGCACAAAATCGTGAAAAATTCAAATTGCCCAAGGGTGAGAACTCCACACCACCCTAGATATCTTTTTATAGACCCTATATATGAATAATCAGCAGAGAAAAAAAACGTTATCAGAGAACTTGGGGTCAAGCTCCTCACTGCCGGACTATTTTAAATCGTATAATTTCGGACTTTTGTTTCCGTCTGTGAGGAAAATAAATGGCTCAGAGCCTCAGAATACTGAAATCTGTATTTTTCTAATCTTTTTTTCCTTCTAATTTGTTATTCTTTTCTAAACACACTGTTATTTACTCACCAATAACACACAATTATCCTTGTTTTATTTATTTGTTTAATTCCATAATCTCAGGCTTTTTTGCCGTCCGTCAGGAACTGAATTTCAAAATAAAATAACCGGAAACAGATACACAGCCACTGAACTGATTACCCAAGAGCCTCAGCTATGGTTGAAGCTCTGTGATTGGATGGTTTAGCCGCAATGCACATTGGGATATGGTGTTTATGCGATGTAAAATCCGAAAACCATTAAAAAAAAAAAAAAAACTTTAATCAGAGTGTTCTTGCTTTTCTCTTTGGAAGTCATCACATAACGGCATTGTAATACACGGTTCGGCTGCATTACATATTACACATCTGCCGTAAGCCATGAATGTTAATGGACACTCGCACACAAACATATACACCTGTACCCTGAAGCCTTCCTGAATCAATTCCATGACACCTCATCTGTGCACTTTGGAAACATAAAGAACAATTTGTAGAAAGCCATCTTTCAGAACTGTACAGTACACAGGCATCATTTGAAATGGAAGTTTCTGATGAACTGACTGAATGGACACCAAGACAGTGAAAGTAATATGTTGATTTAAGTGAGCCGAAGGGAACAGTAACACAGCTGGATCTGAGTGTGTATGTGTTGCTTTGTATTATAAATTGTTTTTATTGCTAGAAAAACAGACACATAAGAACAAAGAGTAAAATATGGCTTACATAGAAAGAACAGCTTTAAATAAAATGTAACTTATTTATTATACATTTTAAAAGCCCCTTAAAGTATCTGAAAACCACCAATTTAAAACAAAAAAATCCCATGTGAATCGTCTTCTACCTATGACAAAACCTTAACCTCTTCTACACCGCGGGGGGGGGGGGGGGGGGGGATGCGTCATCTGCAGGAAACAGCGTTTGAACTGAATTTCAAAATAAAATAACCAAAAACAGACGTAGGCCTATAAGGGACATTTCAAGCATCATTGCGATACACAGCCACTGAACTGATTACCCAAGATCCTCAGCTATGGTTTAAGCTCGCTGATTGGATGTTTTGGTGTGAATGCGATATGAAATCCGAATTTTTAAAACAAATTTTTTAAAGAAAATACTAATTCCGAGTGTGCTTGCTTTTCTCTTTGAAAGTCATCACACGGCATTGTAATACACAGTTCGGCTGCATTACATATTACAGATCTGCCGTCGTTCTCTATTTATAGAGCCCTGATGAGAAGACCTTTGGACAAACAGGAACAACTGCCACCGAAACTAAATACGTGATGTGGATCATAAATATATCAGCAATTAAACAACATCTTCAATTTCTCTTCACACAATACGTCTCCTTGCAGTATCAACACTAATTCGGCTGACTTTTATATTTGATCCAATTGGTAGATATGTTATATTTACACCATAACGGTGCACAGCTGATAGAAAAGGACTTGTAGTTTTTAAAGATATTACTGATTTTCTTTGAATATAAGAATGTAAATACTGAGATGAGAGAATAGTCAGGGGATTTGGGTGATGGGAGACACATCTATGGAATCAGAATTTCCCCGGCCCCACGAGGACGCATACGGCAAAACGCATAGGATTAACGCAATCGGAAAGTTTCTGTCCACACCAGACAGCTCCGTTTAGCTCCAACCGCTGGAGAAGCTGCAGTACATATGCCGAGCCTGTACGTGGCGCTGTAACTTCCTCCACAAAAGCAGCGAAGAAGCATGGTTACCCTTCTGTTTATTCTCCGCGGTGGGGCCGAGAGAACCGGGCAGAGTTTTTCGCCAGTCAACGTGTATTAAAGTTGAAATCTTCCAGACAAAATTATAAAAGTGCCGGTCAAAGGTCTTCTTTGTTATTTATTGAGCTTTAAAACAAATGAATAACGAATCTATATAATATAATAATAAAATACACAGAGCCTCTCTTTTTCCTCCCTCTCTTCTGACAGCGTCAGTGTCTGTTTCATGCAGCAGCTGATCCAGTAATGAGTGACCCAGCCGACAGTAAAAATAAACATATCTATAGGTAGTTTGAGAGGTAATTAAAATAGCTAAGGGTGATGATCTGACTTGAAGTGTGTGTTTTGCTCCGTTCACCGCTGCATCACAGCGGGAAGAGCTGCAGGTGAGCAGAGCTGTGTGTCTCCGTCCTGTCAGATTAGACTTCACTCGTGTTTAGGTCCATATTGAGAGAAAGATACATCATCTGAATTCAGTGTGCAGTTTACTTTGACGCGGGGGTGAGCGGCGGGGCTATTGCCTCATCACGGAGCCGTTGGACCCCCCAGAGCGTTGCGTATGCCGTGCTAGCCACCTTGGGACCCGTTATCGTTACCGCAGTTGGTCATATTCGGTCGTCCTAGTGTGGCAGAACGGTCTATATGACACTAAACAGTAACGCAAACGGCCGTATGCGTTCCCGTGGGGCAAGCACCTTAAACGACGGATATACATTTCTGTCTGATGTTTTACAAATCAGATATTAAAGGTGGGGTAGGTAAGTTTCAGAAACCGGCTCGAGATACACTTTTTGTTATATTCCATGGAATGCTCTTAACATCCCGATAGCAATGAATATCTTAAGTGCTTTGACAAAAAATCCATAAAAAAATATCATCTGTGGAACCCGTAATAAACGGCCGGCTAAACGGATTGGATTGCCGCCCTGTCGGTCAGCCTTCCATCTCGTGCACGCACAAATGTATCTCGTGCCGTCATTGGGTGTGCCGTCATATGGCGTGCATTGCAGCAGTACTTCAATGACTCGCCAGCAACAGGCGGCCACTGTCACCAGTCTGCTGACGTCATGTGCACGTTCATGTGTGTTGGAGGAGGTGCTCTGTAAGGAAGGGGCGGATTCTTTTCGCCTGTGTACTTTCAAATTGTAGTGCACTCGAGCCGGTTTCTGAAACTTACCTACCCCACCTTTAATGTGTAGAAGTAAAACATGTGAAATAATATATCAATATCACAATATTATGTGAAAACATGAATAAAACTACACATCTTCAGATGTTATACATACATAAGTGTCCTACACTAATAAAACAACGTTATTATGGCTGTGTGCACCGCCTAGTGGTTAAAGCACGTTATTGAATTATTTTTTTAACATGTTATATTTGATGAAACAAATAGTAAGAGTACATACTTTCATAGGGGGAAAGTAGAAGGTCAAAGATAGAATTATGTTGAGAATGTCCAAGCCTGACATTTTTGTGTTTCTGCAAATCAACCACAAACTATTCATAACAACAAGTTATGTGTATTAAAGCATTTTACAAATAATTTACCTTAAATTAGTTGAGTCACTTTTAATGATTCTTAATGGCGAAGACGAGAAGCGTTTTGTATTGAAGCGATAACACATCGTTCACCTGTTATTATCTAAGGATATGAGCTGTACTTTAGAATGATATAAAACAAAATCACACATCTCAGAATAAACCCTTTATTCCCTCTATGATACCATTAGAGCAGTGTTTATGTCTCCAGCACACAGTCTATACGCAGCACACGTTGCTCATAGCGAGCCAGTTTATACACATTGTATAAGCTCATGTTATTCACTGTAGTGTTGGAGGGTTTTATTGAAGGAATGAATCACGTGTTCTTTTATTAGATGATTAGCTCTTTATTGTGTGGGTATTAATTCTCTATTGGGCCACAAAACAGCGCGAGTTAGGACGCCGCCGCTGGCTGTGGTAGTCCAGTGTGTGTGTGTGTGTGTGTGTGTGTGTGTGTGTGTGTGTGTGTGTGTGTGTGTGTGTGTGTGTGTGTGTGTGTGTATCCCCTAAAGCTCTACCAGTATATAGGATGTACAACACAACAGACTCAACAACATTAAAACAGAGCGGGGGATCAGGCCGTTTCTCAGTCAGCACTTTTCTGTCTGTATCTCCCTTGCTTTTGTTGCCATATACAGAAAGTCACCTTTATTTTCTTTAATATGTATTTATATACTAGTGTTGTCAACCAAATATTCCTGATTATTCACTTTCTTCTTACACATTATATTTCAGCATAAAGCATTCCCACTAGCAATTTCATCAGGAATTGCATTCTCTAATTATATACTAGTGTTGTCGATCAATTAAGACATTAAATTGCGTTAATCAATTGTGATTAATCACAAAATTGGAATTATTGTATTTTCTATTAACCAGTTAAACCCTGAGCCTGTTTTTCAGGTTTCAGGCTCGAAAATGCCACTAACACAACAAATGATATATCTTCACTTCTAAAAGGGGTAAATTAAAAAAAAAATTTCTCAAAGCAAGGTTACATCTGTGAGTTGGATGGAGAAGTGTCAGAATCAATATAGATGTTTTTTATTTTAAAGTAAATTCAGATGGAACATAGTAAAAACATATAAATTCTAATGTCCACCTAAAAAAAAACCTTTACTTATAGTGAAAACCACCCTTGCATGATGGGTTAGTAGACTAAAAGCTTTAGGAATCCAAACTATAACATATAATAAGTACCCTGTATCAAAAACAAGTGAAATTAGACCTTTTTAGAGAGATTTAGAAAAATAAAGTCTAAGCGGACTCACCTCTGGGTAATTTGGGAACCATCGGTTCCATTTGAACTTTTTCACTGGAAAAATCATTTTATTACTTTGAATTATCACTATAGGTATTCATTCCATCCAAATACAACTGTTGTGAAAAAATAAATAAAAATAAAACATAGGCCTACTCTTACAGTGAGCCTCTGAAATAGCCCCGAGCGAAAAATGCTAACCTATTACTGCACCGAAAATCACTCCTCGCTCCCTTATTACTTATCCTAGCTGCACATCCAACACATTGTTTATGATCGCAAGGAGACACAGAATCTAACGGTGCCCACCTCAACACTGAAAGATACAAACTCGCGACGTTATCAACAAAAACATACATCAAAACAAATGGCGCTAGCGCTAATGCTCTAGGCTAACAATGACTTACCTTCTTCGTTGTCTGGTCTAAACTGGTCTTCAATGGCATTAAAACGATAAAAACGATGATGTAGTTAATCCATATATTAATATCCAATGGGACTGTGTCCCCTTTGAAATGTTCTGATAATCTATAAGCAATAAAACAGCAAAACATTCCGTTATCTGCTGTCCGCTCTGTGCTCCGTGCGCTCTGGGTCCTGCTGCATTTCCTGCTTCGTTACTTTGTAAACAATAAATGAAGTCGGCTGCGTAATGTACTTAAGCTGGCTGGCATTCTTTATACTTTACGCAGGACCATATCTCTGGAACCCATTGGTCGATTCGTGTGATTTACACCTTTTTCTTAACCATCAGAACCAATAGAATCGATGGGCAGTTCCCAAATCTACGTAAACATTACCATAGCGGACGTAATAGAGAAGCAAACGAAGCATATCTGAAAGTGCAAGCCTGGACGGCAATACTTTATACCGAGTATATTGCCATAAATATGATGATTGATTATCAGTAAAAAATTCTACGTGACACAAAGACATTGGATTAACCTTGAGATGCGTTTTTATTCCGTTGAACACAACTTTTGATCACAAATCAAAAAAGGTAAGACGTAATTATTGTAATATTTTTGGAACCGGATGTTGTTTACTTTCTCTTTTCTGGCTGATAGCTCCAGGAATTCGAGGTCGGACAGTGATGACATTACATGTGTGGAATCTGTGGAGTCTCAGCTTTAAATCGTATATCTTGTTTGTGCAGTTAAGATAGTAATAAGGGCATTTCTACCGTGTGTTGTGTTTAAAAAAGCGTTAGCATTAGTTAGCATTTTTTCGCTCAATGCTAATTCAAAGGCTTGGTATTACTCGTGTTTTTTTTAGCTAACAATTGTTCTTATTGTCAGTTAGCGGAGTTTCTTACCTTTAAAAGGGTATGACACATTAATAGTTTCATAAATGTTAAGAAGCCCTGAGACATGTGAGAAAAAAAAAACTGTGGGAGGGGTCCACTGGGGGGACCTTCGGGCTTAACTGGTTAAAAATGACATGACAAACTGGTCGTAAAAGCAACTCCATCAACACATCTGCTGTCATGGAGAGCTGCTGTGAGTGGTGCGGTGAAGACGTACATTGTAGACCGACCCGCAAGTTAACATTGCAAGGGCTCCCTTGACAAAAAGCAATGGGATCTTTCTGTGGCAAATACTTCTGATACTTGCAAAAAACTTTCAGCAGGAGAATCTCAAATGTTAGTTGAAGTGTAAATCCAATCACCAGAAGTACATTGTTAATGTTAAATGATCTACATGACGGTTGTGTGACTTCACATCAACACCGCTAAGCTAAAGGCTGACTCGTGTTTTGCATGATGATGTTTATTGGTCTCATTTTGTCACTCGTTAGCAAGTGCCTTTTTAAATACATGTAAAAGCTTTAGACCAGAGGTGCCCAGTACGTCGACCGTGGGGGCAATGCTGGTAGATCGCGAGTCATTCATAAAAAAAAAAATCCAGCTCCGTTAAAATCATAGACTGTATATATAAATGGACGTAGTGTCCGTGACGTCACCCATAGGATTCTGCAGAGTTGCTGTGAAGCCCTTAGTAGGCGGAGTCGGCCACTAACGGCTCGACTGTGACGTCAGAGTCTAATCCCGGCTGCTCCAAATAAGGGCAAAGAGGCAGGACCTGCTGCCTCCGAACTGGAAGTAAACAGAGCTAGCTCAGGCTAAGAAGCTAAGCTAACATGAAATACATGCATACCAAGTTACTGCTAACAGTGTAGTTCCCCTATATAAACGTTACATTCATAATCAAATGAGACAATCTGCAAGAGAATTAGCTATTTTGTTATTCTTAATGCTTGTCATTCACACGTTGCGAAAAGACGGACTCCACCGCCCGGACCTAACGGAGCCGCAGTGGGCTAGCTCCGGGACGCCGGCTGGAGCTAGCCCCCTGCGGCTCAGTTAGCTCCGGCGGCCACCACTGGGATAATTGGGTCCCCTATTAACATTTGCTCCCGTTTAGCATTATGGGCGTCATAGCCATAGACTATAAAAGTCTTACCCAAGGCTGAATCATAAACTAAAATGTATATGTATGCAGTGGCGGCGGGTCATT
The DNA here is from genome assembly GCF_902827175.1 of Gymnodraco acuticeps. Lineage (NCBI taxonomy): Eukaryota > Metazoa > Chordata > Actinopteri > Perciformes > Bathydraconidae > Gymnodraco > Gymnodraco acuticeps. The sequence goes on along the minus strand of NW_022989828.1, from coordinate 298,911 downwards.
AGGGGCAGGTGGGGCACAGCCCCACCTAGTGTCAGAAGAAAGTATTACAAATAATGATTACAAAAAAATACTAAAAAATAAATAAAAAAACATATAAAATATATGTTAAGGTCATGTTTAATAATCTGATTCGTCTGTACATTTCTGTTTTAGTCTGTGTTCTTCTAATTAGTGTCTAGAGTGCCATTTTGAGCTGTTTAGAGCCATGTGGGACAAAACCCGATCCTGCCCCTCCCTCTCACAGTCTAAGTCAGAGGTGCCCAGTACGTCGACCGCGGGCGACCGGTCGACCGCGGGGGCAATGCTGGTAGATCGCGAGTCATTCATAAAAAAAAAATCCTGTTCCGTTAAAATAGACAAAACAGGTTTTGATCCCTCCTCCCTTGGCCTCCCTGCCACTTAATTCAGTAGTTTACTTGATTGACAGAAAAAGCGACCTATCGCTTTCCAGTCCGGAAGACTCCAATTAAGTTAAAGAGACAAACAAGAGACAAACAACCAAATGAGTGCGGGACCGAGCAAGAAGCTAAAGACAAACCACTTCCACACAGAATGGGAGGAAGAATATTTAGTTGTGATTCACATTCAAAGGTTATTTGCCTTATTTGTAAAGCAAGCGTCGCTCTGCCAAAGAAAGGTAACGTGGAGAGGCATTATCGGAGTGTTCACAAGGCATATGACAGCGACTTCCCTCCGAGTAGCGAGTTGAGAAAGGTCATGTATTATTGCTACACAAACATTATCTCGTAGTCTTAGTGTCGCCAACTCGTTTCTAACATGCACAAAGACAAACAAATGTCGGTGTATTTTCGATCTTTCCAATCGAGACGAGATCTCTCTCTCCCGTCTGTGCGCGAGGGGGCGGGGCAGTTTACACACACGCGGCTGCTACAAGCAGCAACACACGGAGGAGATGGCGGAGAGAAGCGCTCCAAGGTGTGGTTAAATGTTACCCGTCTTGAGGACAATGCTCCTTGCCAAGAGAGAGTTCAGCATGTGAGGGCGGTAACACGAGCAATGTGTCTAAACATTTAGAAAAAGTGCTCCACATCCAGACGGAGGAATGCACCGGGTTCCACTGTCTTTCTAGCAGCTCTGTAGCCCCATCCACGAGTAACGTTTCCACGTCAGGTGTTCTGTATGCTAGCAGCACCACACGGAGTTAACTCCATGATACAAACATGGAGTTAATGATTAGAGGTAACTGAGTTACTCTTTATTTTGTTAAAGTTTCAGCTATTCTGTTTACAGTTCTGTCATCAGATTATTTAATAGGATTTGTTAAAACATTGTTGTTTCTTCTGATGTGAAATATTATTTATTTAATTTAAATAAAAAGCAATGTTAGTTTTGTTCACAATTTGTTAATTTAATAATATATGTATTTTTGAATCAAGTATTAATCTTTATTGTCTTCATTGTTAGTTTCCACATGCCTAAAACAACCTCAAGCTAAATCTAAAAGTTGATGGCTAAACAAGAGCGTTTGAGAAATTGTGCAAGGCATACAGTAATAGTCGATTAGTCGTTTCATTAATCGATAGATTAATCGATTATCAAATTAGTCGTTTGTTGCAGCCCTATTATCCCATGTATAAATAAAACGTGTTATTCAGCAACCCTTGCAATTTGGGATTTTATTTTTGGTTGGTAGACCTCGGTGAGCTGGTCATTTCAAAAGTAGCTCACCAGCCCAAAAAGTGTGGGCACCCCTGCTCTAAGTGAACGGTGATTGTAAAAACTACACTGCGCATGCTCAGAGTATTTTTCTATTTAATGTGTGTGGCAAAAAAATAATGACCGTAGGGGCATAGTGCTCCCATCCCCACCATACGTCATCTCACATAATTCAGAATTGATTGGCTGTAAGTACTCACGTGTGCAGTGCTGCGAAACGTCACGTGTAGTTTGAAGAGGAGACGAGAGAGCAGCATATAGCTAACATCACCAGCGATTAAAAGAAGTAAAAAACTGAAAGAAAATGAATGAAGTTGACCATTTACTGGAGCACACATTTGAGACACTTAGTCTCGGAGAGAAACTGGAGGTAAAGCGCCTCGGTGCCCACCATCCACCGGATTTCCAAATGGTCCAGACTGCGGGCAAAGTTAAACGTGGGTTTAACGCTGAGTGGTTTGCTAAAAAGAAATGGCTAACGGCGAGCATCCAGAAGAATTCCCTCTTTTGCTTTCCTTGCCTGCTTTTTGGTGAAGATCAAGGTACTTGGTCGAGGACAGGTTACAAGGACTTAAAGCATCTTTCGGAGAGGACAATGAAGCATGAGAGCAGCAACAGTCATTTGGAAAATGCCGTAAAATTGGGATTACTTGGAAGGGTGAATGTTGCAGCTCAGATTGACAGCGCCTACAGACGCGGCATTGATTCTCATAATAGGAAGGTGGAAGAAAACAGGTACGTGCTTGGTCGGATCATCACCTGTATTAAACTGTGTGGTAAATGTGAGACAGCACTGCGGGGCCACAACGAGTCAAAGAAACTGCGGGACCGAGCATTTATGCAGCTCCTGGAGTTTTTTTCGTTGCTTATGCCAGAAGTGGATGTTCTATACAACACTCTGCAAAAACGAAGCATCGATGCACCTGGGATCAACAGCGCGCTCTGCCGTTTCAAGGAAAATGTTCAGAAAATGAGGCAGAAAACTGATGCATTGGCCGCCTCTGCTCATGATGGAACAGACGAGCCAGGCCGACGAGTCAGCAGCACAGCGCCGGTGATGAAGGAGGCTTGTGACACAGTCATCTCACAGGTGGAACAGAGGTTCTCACAGAGTGACCATTTGATCGCTGCAAAGCTTGTTGACAGCTCATTCTTCCCACAGCATGTCCTGTCATTTCCTACACCTGAGCTTGACTGCGCCGTGAAACTGTGGCCTGCGTTGGGAAACAAGGAGAAGTTGAAGTCTGAGCTGACCACGCTCTACCGCCACAGTGAGCTTCACACTGGAAACACTGCCCTGTCTCTGTTGAAATCCATTCACGAGAACAACTTGGAGGAAACGTTTGCTGAGACTGTTATTTTGGTCAAAATAATAGTGACAACTCCGATGACGACATCCGAGTCAGAGAGGAACTTTTCCACCCTCAAAAGGATAAAGACTTTCACTCGCAACACCATGGGACAGCCGCGACTTAACGCATTGGCCATGCTTTCAATTGAAAGCCAGTTGATCCAGCAACTACAGGACTTCATCCCCAAAGTGATAGACACATTCTGTCAGAGGAAGGACCGCCGTGCCGCTTTTCTTTTCAAGTGAGCCTTCAGCTTTGGTAAGTTCATTTATGTCATATATTTTGTTGATCTTCTGTGTTTTGCCTCTGCTGGATCGATTGATATTGTGACCTCGATGATGAGTGTCTGTGTTTTCCTTATATTTACAGTCTATGGTGTTTTAATGCTAAAGTATTACGGTTGTTGTTATTGTTAAGAATTACTTTGTGATGGTGACCTTTACTCCATGTATGAAGGTGCATTACTATGACATCCCCACGCTGTGTACGTAAATGTATGCGCTCACAGTGTTGCTCCTGTGGTCTTCAGTATGTAATTTGACACTCCCCCTCTCTCTCTCCTCCCTCTCATTGCTTTGCTTTACATTCTGACCTTGAAGAGTGTTTGAGCTTGTGTGTGCATGTGAAATCAAATGTGATGTGTTTGTGGAAGAGAGACTGTATTTTCAAGGCGGATGGAAATAGAACGCTTCATCTCACTCTACGGTGTCTTATTGGGTGAAATTGGTTTGTAGTGTGAAAGATAATGGCTTTCCCATATTGCACACACATCAACATATGTACAGACTATAGACTCAATCACAGGTATCCATACATGTATGTGTGGGTGGCAGATAGGAATGCAAAGATGTCACACTGGCCTGGATAAGCCCACATCCACAGACAATCGTTAGCCAAGTTTAATATCCCCTCTCAGTTTGTATCTGCACCACACAGGTTTTTTTAATGGAATTTGGGGTTTAAAAAAACCAAAACAATATTCTACCATGTAAGCATGGGTGTCTTTCTGTACATATACCTATATACAAGATACCTGCCCACTATAACTGGATGCCACAGTAATTATTTTAAAGGCACTTGGATCCGATTCAGCAATTGAAACTACAGAGCAACATTTCAGAGTATATTTTGTTGGAGCACCCTCAGAGATGACCTTAGTCAAAAATATAAGTATTAAATCCTTTAGTGATATATCTGGTAGTGTAGTTTAATGTACATGTCCTAATTTCTGGTACCAAAGACTATATCTATGGTCTCTTTACTCTCGATAGTCCAGTACGGGCATGTTTCTTAGATTTTCAGTTTGGATTAGTGTGCATTCAAAATTTGGGATTATTACTCGGAATACATTTCAATGTTATGCTACACACGAACAGTAAATAACTTGAATTATTAATGATAGACTGAATTTTGCACAACACCAGAGGCAAGGACGGCATGAAATGGGATTTTACTAACACAAGCAGTCTTGTAATTGGTTTACTGCATAATTAAGGCTGCGGTCCCACGAGGATGAAACGGGTTGTATCTGCATAGTTTCTCTTGCGTATAGCCCTTTCGTTTACACGAGGCCGTAATGAAACGATAGAAACGGACCCCGCAAACGATAACGGGTCCCAAGGTGGATAGATCTGCAAACGGAGCGCTCTGGGGGGTCAAACGGTGTAATCGCCTCTATACGATCATTTTCTGATAACGATTAAATAGCCCCGCCTCCCTCTCCCCATGTCTCCTGCTGCTGCTGGGCCGTTTATTATTCTTATATTATTATTCAGAGAACAGAGTCGTTATCAATTTGTTTTAAAGCTCAATAAATAACAAAGAAGACCTTTGACCGGCACTTTTCTAATTTTGTACGGAAGATTTAAACTTTAACGGACATGTTGACCGGCGGAAAAAAATGTTAACTGAAACTCTGCCGCACGGTCTCCTCGTCCCTTGGAAGAGGCGGAGAGGTGGGTGTTTTTCATCTGCTGGTGGACTACCGGAGAGAGCAGGAGCACACGCCGTCCACCACGGAGAATAAAGAGAAGGGCAACCATGGCAACCATGCTCCGGGGTCTTCTTCGCTGCTTTTGGTGTATTTTGTGGCGGCAGCAGTGCCACTTACAGGCCTGGCATATGTACTACAGTGTTTCCAGCGGTTGGAGCTAAACAGAGCTGTCTCGTGTGAACAGACACTTTCCGGTGTCTATTGCGTGTGGACCATGGATGTATAATAAGAACTGGATACAGCGTGGGAGGCGGGGCCTCATTCATTCCTATGAGAGTTGCTCAATGGCGCATGATGACAAAATGGCCCAACTTTTGAGAGAGCGAAACGTCACAAATTACCCGGCATGCCTGAGAAGTACCCGTATGTGCACTCATAGAGCATGCGCAACTTTAACCACGCCGCCCAAAAGGCTCGTTCACATTAAGCACGTGAATTCGCGTACACGTAACAGCACCGCGCGTTCATTACAGCATGGTACTGGATTAATATTAACGAGGCGGCAGTTAGCAGCTAGCGGCTAGCTAGTAAATTATGCTAAGTTACACATCAATCGTTATGTACTTTTATATTACGCTGACATCAGGATCTAGTGATATCCAAGCAACAGAGCTTCATTTAGCATGATACTTGTGTGGGTTGTACATGAAACCACTTGGTAATATATAAAAATGTATATGTTGAAGCCTGTTATGATCAATTGTGAGTTAAAACTTTATCTAAAAAGTAAAGCTGATGATGGATTACTGTGGTGGAGTTAAAATAACAATAGCCTATTTCTTTTTGAAATGTGATGGAGTAAAAGGATAGTAACTGTGATTATTCATGTTAAGTAGCCCACAAATAACTAAAACAATTGCAAGTGCAATAAGAAGCTACAGGAACGTTAATCTACGTCGGTAATATTAACTTTATTTAATACAACATTTACGGTACAAGATTTACATCATACAGCCCATGTAGTATGATATTTTACAAATGATGAATTACAGCAAACATGTGCAATATATCCATTATTACAGCTCCGTGGGCTGGCAGTAAGGCGATATGGTCCGTTGTTATTGTGCATCCATGGGTAAAGAGAAACTCATGTAGTACTGAACACGTAACTTGAACGTGCCGGGCGGCGCGGTCCCGTGGGTTAGATGCGCGTTCATAATGCCGAGGGAAATAACTCAGAATAACGTTATTAGCACATTTTTACAACTTGAGGAACGCATTTTTTTAATAAGGGCTATACAAACGTTCATACTGGGTAGTTTATTTAGTTTAAAAAAAATTATTCAACGAGTTACAGACCACTCTTTCCCAATGTAAGTCAATGGGAAAAAGTGGTTCCGGGCCCAGCAACCTAAAGGAAGTGTAGTACCGCCGTTTGACCAGCACGAGTATTCTCATCAGACTCCGGCGTACTTCCTGGGGGCTTGGTGTGGACGGAAGCCTTTTTTGCGTTTGCGTCCTCGTGGGGGCGGCCCCTAAGAGAGCTGCTGTTCCAATCCTGTCTTAGATTTAGAACATTATCTAACAAGGAAAAAGGCCAGCTTCAGTGCATGTATTGTATTTAGAAGATGTGTTTCTTTCTAGTGGATGACACAATGTTTTCCTTTGAGCTTGAATGTCATTACATTCTATTTATATCAAAGTGATCCTAGATTGGGGCGACTGGCTGCGAGGGAGTGCGGTCGTCTTTCAACCAGAAGGTTCTGGGTTCGATCCCAGCCCATGCAGTCAACATGTCGATGTATCCTTGGGCAAGATACTTAACCCTGAGTTGCTCCCGATGGCATAGCCAACGGTGTGTGAATGTTAGGTCCTAGAGTAAGGTACACTGCTCTGTATGAATGGGTGTGAATGGGTGAATGACATGTAGTATGTAAAGCGCTTTGAGGGGTCTTAAAGACTGGATAAAGCGCTATATAAGTACAGTCCATTTACAGGCATGAAAATCACTCACCTTTTGGCGAAATTTGCCGTTTTGAATCCAAAATAGGTAGTTTGTGTGATTCATGTAGATCTGCAATAAAAATATTTTTGGGGTATGGGGGGGTCTGGGACCCGGAGTAATCTGCGGCCAGGAGTAATCTGCGGCCGCGAGCTGTTATGTGCCATCATGACACGCATGGTGTTCTTTTTTTATATATTATAATGCAGCGCGAGCTGTGTGCTCGAGTCTTCCTGCCTGTCGGCTCTGCTGCTCCGCGATGATGGTCTAGCTTCAGCAGCCACATTACCTACGGGTGCGTTCGTTAATATTAACTGTGCGGTCCGGAGTCACTGTGGTACAGACTGGACCGCTGGTGAACAGCTGTTAGAACGGGCCGTTCAGGTGTTCAGAGCAGAGCTCCCTGTCGGAGCGCAGAGCGTGATGTGCACTGAAAAGTTTTTCTGTCGCAATATTATCGTTGAGCTAGCTAGCTAGCATACATTGTCACTATCTGCTAACGTTAGCTTTAGCCTTCGTTTTCTAATAGTTTTTTTTTCATAGGCTATACACGGAGGTGGTATAAGTATATATCTTGTACTTGAGTAAAAGTAGAAGCACTCAGATCTTGTACTTGATTAAAAGCAGAAATACTCAGATCTTGTACTTGATTAAAAGTAGAAGTACTCAGATCTTGTACTTGATTAAAAGCAGAAATACTCAGTTATTGTACTTGAGTAAAAGTAGAAGTACTCAGGTCTTGTACTTGAGTAAAAGTAGAAGTACCAGAGTGTAGGAATACTCTGTTAGTAAAAGTACTGCATTCAAAATGTTCCTCAAATAAAAGTAGAAAAGTATTCTCATCAAAATATAGTGAAAGTAGCGACAGTAAAAGTAGTCGTTATGCAGATTGGTCCATTTCAGAATAATATATATGATGTGTTTTATAATGATTGATCATGAAAGTGTTCTCAAAGCTGGTAAAGGTGCAGCTAGTTTGAATGACTTTGTATACTGCAGGGTAGCTTGTGGATTTACTCCAGGTGGAACTAAAGTCTGATTCAACACTTGATTAGATTTCACATCATTCATCCACATCTGTAAAGTAACTAAAGGTATTAATACATGTAGTGGAGTAAAAGTACACCATGTACCTCTGAACTGTAGAGGAGGAGAAGAAGAACAAAGTAGCAAAACATTGAAATACTTAAATAAAGTACAAGTATCTCAAAATTGTACCCAAGTATAGTACTTGAGTTTATGAATTTAGTTACTTTACACCAGATGCCATAAAGATAGAAAGACTAAGCCTTGCACAGAGGCATGACAATAGATTTTCAAAATGCTCAACAGTGCTGCCAAAATTATAAACTGACTGCTACACAATTAAAATAAATGCTTTTATATATTTCTATTAGATGTGACTCTTTAGCGTTTCTGTTATTATTAACACTGCTGCTTTAGTTGTTTTGACTGCTAAAATCCTCTGTTATTCCTCATTTTAAAGCCGATATTCCGTGGGGTCGGGGGGCTCGGGTCCTTGTCACCTTTTCCATATCTGATGAGTTTGCATCCCTGATAATACTTAGTAAGGAGGCCATAATATTTTTGACTCATGGCTGAAGTTAAGTTTCTCCAGCTCTCCCAAGGTTGGCAAAAAAATGCATCTCAAAATGCATCAGATTGATGCTTTAAAATATGGAATATTCAACATTTTCTTCCGAGGGAGCATGCCCCCGGACCCCCCTAGAGAAATAATAACCTTCTCACCTTTTTCACCCCTGACCCGTTTTCATGCCTGCATTTAGATTGAGGGAAATTGTCTTGGTTTGTCTATGTTTTCAGGCCTTGAGTTTTGGTCATCCCCATTTTTTTTGCCACTATCTTCTTTTTGGAACCAGAAATGTCCAGAGATTGCAGTGGAGTACAACTAAATGTAAGCCAAAATTGTTACCATAATTCCATGACAGTGTGAGAAAAAGTTTTTAGAGAGTACTTGTCCATGGACAAGTGAGTTTGGCAATTTACTTGTCCGAATACATTCTTCACTTGTCCAGAATGGACAAAAATTGGGGCCACTGGAATCTTCTTCTTCGTCATCGTATTTTACATTTTCCCACGGTTTTTACGACACCGCTAACGTAAGTGAGCGGTAAGATTTTACTGCATCACACATAGGGTTGGGTACATAGACATATACGTCTATGGTTGGGTATCGTTTGGATTTTAACGATTCTGGTTCTGCTTTTCGATTCCGGTTATTTTCGGTTCTCAATTCCGGTTCTTTGAGAGCGTAAAAATAAGTCAAACTGGGAGAAAAATATATTTATGAAAAGATTAAGTCAAATCTGTATTCCTATTTACAAATCACTTCATACTGTTGAATTTCTTACGGTTATTGAATACAATTATATAAAAATAATCTCTGCATTGTTTAGTTAGTTCTAAGTGGTGCAGTTTGAGAATTTGAGAATACACTGTAACCTGCCTGTGAGACAAAGTCCAACCACACTTGTCCAACACATAGGACATAACCTAATAATAATGACACATTAGATGTATAGCCTATAGGCCTAGCGCTTTTCTACAACTCAAATACGCTTACACATGTCCTGCAATACACATGCTGCAGCTGCCCAGCTGCTCACTGTTTGTAAAAGTAAATAAATAGTATTTTCATTTCAATAATGTACTTTCTTTACCCTGCTTCATAAACAATACTGACATCCCTGTGCTCCTCTGAGTCTGGGGGTCCGGGGATGTGAGGACAGCGCGAGGAGGACACAGACAGGGAGGTTACTTTACTTCATAAATGAAATGGTGGTCAATATTAACAACATAGGAGTTAAAACGCTTAATAACCTTCATTACGTGTTAGAGAAAGAACATAAGAAAGTTTGACAAAGATGAGGCTGTTAATCGGGCAGCGGATCCACTGTGTGTAGAGAGAGAGAGAGAGAGAGAGACGCTGAGCTGCACCGTGCAGCGATCAGCTGATACGGAGCATAGAGAGAGCTGCAGTACGCGGGGCTCGGCCTCGCCTCCTGTCCTCACAACTCTTATTAATCCCGGTACCGGACAATTGTTATTTGTTCCTACTCGGAACCAGAGATGGGGTCGTTAATAAAAAAATGTAATATATTACATATTACTTTTTTTCACTACTTCGTTACTCTCTACATAAAGTAACTCGTTACTTTACTCGTTACTTTACTCGCCGAGCACGTACGAACTGCGCATGCGTGAGTGGCAATAACTCTCCTTACCAGCAGGCGGCGGTAGTGTGTATTCGTCATTCAAAACAGGCAACAACCGGAAGACAGAGAAGAAGAACAACAAACAAACAAATAGCTATGCGTTAGCTTCACCTTAGCATGTGATCTTTGCAGGTGCTTGTTGAGGTTTGACGTGGTGTTTACAGCAGTGGATAACAGCTTCTGGCCTGGACACAGTTTGCACCTCACCGTCACATTCCTGTCTATTCTTCGGACGAACTCAAAAATAATGAGCATACCTCCACCCCTCGAAAGTTATCGCTGACTCAGCCATGTTTATGCAGCACTGCACGTGGAGATGTGGACGCGCAAGTCACGCAGATTACGTACATATAAACCTGCGGCGGAAACCCCTCTTGTCTGTCAGTGTGATTATGACTGATTTTAGTAAGTAACGAAGTAACGCGTGTCGGGGCAATGTTAGTAACTGTAGTGTGATTACTGAATTATAAAAGTAGCGCGTTACACTACTCCGTTACCAACAAAAGTAATATTATTACAGTAACGCGTTACACCCAACTCTGCTCGGAACCGTGTTTTGCTTCCCAACCCTGCCACTGCTACACTTCCCACCCCGCCCCGTCTAACTACAGAAAGCGGCGAGATGCATTTCATTAGGAATCGACAAGCAGAACCGAAACTAACACTTCTAAACGAACAATGGCGGACACGTACAATTTGCGAATGAGTTCTGCCCTTTGTAAACTGAATGTATCAATAATTTGTCAATAAATCAGGCCGAAAAACGTCACTTGTCCGCCGGACAAGTCAATTGAAAGATCTACTTGTCCGATATTGTAAATAACACGTCCCGGACGGTGGGACGTGTACTTTTTCGCACACTGCATGAACTGAAAATATCATTATGAAAGGGTTAAAATTATAATATGTACCATACCTTAGCGTCTATTTAACTCTTCATGACCATAAGGAACATTCAAGAAGACCTGAAACTAGCAAATGAGACTATATTCTTTAAAGAAAATGTTTACAAAGTCTGTTAAACATCTCAGCTGAAACTTAGGAAGTTCAAGTACATAGCCTATTAACAGTAGAAGTTATGGGAGCTAGAACAAGTTGCTGTTGTTTTTTATTCAAAAGATTCTGCAAGATTGACTTGACTTGCAGATTTCAAGATCTGAAAGGATTTACAGAGTCACTCAGAGTGTAAATGAGTTGAAATGTCAGTTGAATAGAATAAAATAAATGCATTTGAAATGTCAAGAGCCACTGAATGCGGTTCAATTGTTGCTAAAGGCGAACACACAAATTAAAGTGTGCTTTGTAGAAAGGAGGTGAGGGGGGAGAACACTTTCAGACATTTGTTAGGTATGAACTTCAACTGAACCCTATATTATATAGCTGATAAGCAAACTTCAACATGCCTGATTATATATCGCTCAACCTTGAATCTTGAACTGTATATACATCAGTAGCGTAGGCAGAAATGTACTTTAGTAAAAAATAGGGTGGGACAGATTTTTCTTCTGCGCATCAGAAGCTAACAACAATCCCCGCCGGTACCGGTGGCAGATTACTTTTGGAATACTTTCTTTTTCCATAACAGATATGTTTTGGTGAACAGGAGACATGTATTTTACTGTTTTAATGGCTTATCAAGAACTCAAACACAACATCTTGGTGTCATTCTGGACAGCTCTCTCATCTGCACCACACATAAAACACATCACCCGGACTGCATTCTTTGTACTGTCTTAAAACCTTTCCTTAGAATATGTTATGAATTGTAAGGTGTCCTTGGTGCTTTGAAAGGCGCCCCTAAATAGAATGAATCATCATTATTTGTTATTATTATCTGAAACGATGTTATAACTTTTAAAACTTGTTCCAGTCACTTGCCCCAGGCATTCAGCAGCAGCAGGCCATTCACTTTGTGTCATAGTCTGCTCCATCATTCACCAGTAGTTTTCCATTCACCTGTCTCACCTGTTTTCCACACCCACTCATTAGCTCACTCTCTTTCTCTTCTGCACCCATTAGCTTCTGCCAGTATTTAAACCCGCACCTTACACACACTCTTTGCCAGATTGTACTTTGCCTCATGCTTGTCTTTCCCGCGTTTGAAACTAGATTGCCTACCCGGTTCCGACCCTGCCTGTCCTCGATCTGCCTGCTCTGCCTGTTCCCTGATCCTGCCTGTCCCTCGACTATCCTGTCTGGCCTGTTATCCGACCCTGCCTGTATCCCCGCTGACCGCCTCGCTTACTCCCTGACTCTCTGCCTGTCCCTGACTCACCTTCTGCCCGCTATCCTCCGGTGCGTTAAACTGCTCGGTTGGAATTCCTCAGATCCAGTGGAATCTCCAATAAAGTTTATTACCAATTCTCCTTGGTTTCTCGAGTGCTGCATTTGGGTTCTCCTTAAGATTGTGACAGAACAATCTGGCCAGAACATGGACCCAGCGCACTCCTCTGCACCTAGAGACCGTTTCGTGAGAGTTGAGGACGCTCTCCAGAGGCAGGAAGCCTCGATAGCCGCCCTGGCCACCGAGGCTCATCATGCTAACTCTTCACATGACCAGACGCTAACCTATTTAGCTGCGCAGCTACAGCAGCTAACGGCTACTGTGCAGCAGCTAGTGGCAGGAGTGGCCGCTCCAGCGCCTCTTCCTATGCCGTCGACACCGGCTTCTGCATCACCTCTGATGGGATTTACCCCGGAGCCTCGGGTGGGAACTCCGGAGCGCTACGCCGGGGAACCGGAGGGCTGCAGCCCGTTTCTTACGAACTGTTCTATCCTGTTTGCGCTGCAGCCACACACTTTCGCTTCTGAAGCTGCTCGTGTGGCCTTCACGGTCAATCATTTGACTGGGAAAGCCCGACTATGGGGCACAGCGGAATGGGAGCAACAAACACCCGCCTGCTCTTCGTTCCCCGCTTTTTCTGCGGAGCTGCGCAAGGTGTTTGGACCCGTGTCTGTGGGTCCAGACGCTGCAGGAGGACTACTGAACCTGAGCCAGGGTAATGGATCTGTGGTGGATTATGCCATTGAGTTTCGCACCCGGAGCCGCCTCAGCAACTGGAATTCTGCAGCCCAGTGTGACGCCTATCTGCGTGGTTTGGCGGATTACATTAAAGACGAGCTGGTGTCGTTTGATCTGCCCAATTCACTGGATGGGTTGATTGAACTGACTTCCCGCATGGATCGGCGCATCCAGACACGGAGACGGGAGCGACGATCGGCGGGAGTTCAACATGCCTGGGCGCCCCGACGTCCGAGTTTGGCTAAGACACCTCACCTCACTCCATAGCCGCAACCAGGGGGGGATGAGCCCATGCAGGTGGGTCGCACCAACCTCACTTTGGAGGAACGTGAGCATCGCAGACGTCGTAATCTGTGTCTCTACTGCGGCCGGGCCGGCCATTTTGTTTCTCACTGCCCGGTAAAAGGCAAGGCTCAGCAGTAATGGGGAACATACTGGTGAGCCAAACCCCTGGATTTGTTCCCACTCAGAGACCATTGAGCCACGCCAGGTTGCTATTACCGGATAGCTCTCAGGCGCTTGCTGTTTTTATTGACTCTGGTTCGGACGCGAATATTATGGACGAGAAGCTTATGCTGCAGTTGGGAATAGACCGGGTTCTTTTGTCTTGCCCAGTTCCAGCCAACGCTTTAGACGGTCACCTGCTGGGGACAGTGACTCATCAGACTGTACCCGTTCACATGCTCCTGTCTGGGAACCATCACGAAACTATTCAGTTTCATGTTCTCCGGTCTCCACATATTCCGCTGATCCTGGGTTATCCATGGCTCCGCCGCCACAACCCTAACATTGACTGGGAGACGGGAGCCATTTTGGGTTGGAGTCCTTCTTGTCATCTGATCTGCCTGAAACAGGCTGCCGCGCCTCAGCGTTCGGTAAACCCCAGCCAAGTTCCAGATGTTACAGGGGTTCCACCGGAATATCTGGACTTCAAGGAAGTATTCAGCAAGTCGAGGGCTACTTCCTTACCACCACACCGGCCCTACGACTGTGCCATCGACCTGCATCCCGGGACCAGCCCCCCCAGGGGTCGATTGTACTCCCTGTCTGCTCCGGAAAGAGTTTCCATGGAGACTTATATCAATGACTCTCTGGCGGCTGGGATTATTCGCCCATCCTCATCACCTGCTGGCGCAGGGTTCTTCTTTGTAGAGAAGAAGGACAAGACCCTAAGACCCTGTATCGACTTTCGGGGTCTTAATGACATTACGATCAAGAATCGATACCCACTGCCTCTTATCTCTTCTGCATTTGAGTTGCTGCAGGGAGCAACCATATTCACAAAGCTGGACTTGCGTAACGCGTACCACTTGGTACGTATTCGCGAGGGGGATGAGTGGAAGACAGCCTTCAACACCACCTCGGGGCACTACGAGTACCTAGTCATGCCTTTTGGGCTTACCAACGCCCCTGCAGTATTCCAGGCGTTGGTAAATGACGTGCTCCGAGACATGTTGGACCGACACGTGTTTGTTTACTTGGATGACATCCTGATCTTTTCCAAGACACTGAAAGAACACGTGCACCACGTCCAGGCGGTTCTCAAGAGATTGCTCGAGAACTCGCTGTTTGTTAAAACGGAGAAGTGCGAGTTTCACACATCCTCTGTCTCTTTTCTGGGATACATTGTGGGACAGGGGAGTATCGAGATGGATCCTTCCAAGGTTGATGCAGTCACTTCCTGGGCGGTTCCAGAATCCCGGAAGCGGCTACAACAGTTCCTCGGGTTCGCCAACTTCTACCGGAGGTTCATTCGTGGATACAGTACCTTGGCCGCTCCTCTCACAGCCCTGACCTCCTTTAAGGTTATGTTCCAGTGGTCCTCCTCGGCTGAGGAGGCGTTCCAGAACCTTAAGGCCAGGTTCACCTCCGCCCCCATCCTCCGAGTACCCGATCCTGTAAGACAGTTTGTTTTGGAGGTGGATGCCTCTGATATGGGGGTGGGAGCCATCCTGTCTCAGCGAGCAATGAACAGCCAAAAACTCCATCCTTGTGCTTTCTTTTCAAGGCGTTTGACTCCAGCGGAAAGAAATTATGATGTGGGAAACCGGGAGCTGCTAGCAGTGAAGTTGGCTCTGGAGGAGTGGCGTCACTGGCTCGAGGGGACCAGTCAACCTTTCCTGGTGTGGACCGACCACAAGAATTTGGAGTACATCCGGTCGGCCCGCAGACTGAATTCCCGACAGGCTAGATGGGCCCTTTTCTTCACTCGGTTCAATTTCTCCCTCTCCTACCGCCCTGGTTCTCGGAACATTAACGCTGACGCTCTTTCTCGTCAGTTTGGAGAGGGAGGTAACATTCCCAGGGGCTTGGACACCATCCTTCCGACTCCTCAGCTCGTCGCCGCCCTCATCTGGGAGGTGGAGGAGAGGGTCAAGGCCGCCCAGCAGGACCAGCCGGGACCCAGTGCCTGTCCGCCGAACCGCCTGTTCGTTCCACAGACGTTGAGGTCTGATGTTATCCAGTTGGCTCATAAATCCAGACTCACCTGCCATCCTGGGATCCAACGTACATGGGAGGTAGTCCAGCAAAGGTTCTGGTGGGCAACACTTAAGGAGGACACCAGGGAATTTGTTAATGCCTGCCCTGTTTTGCAATCAAAACAAGTCTTCTCACCAAGCTCCTGCTGGTCTCCTACGACCTCTGCCTATCCCTCATCGCCCCTGGTCTCACATTTCTCTGGACTTTGTTACTGGTCTGCCACCGTCCAACGGACACACTGCCATCTTGACGGTGGTAGACCGATTCAGTAAGATGGCTCATTTTGTGCCGATACCCAAGCTCCCCTCAGCCAAAGAGACGGCGGAGCTGGTCCTGCTCCATGTGTTCCGGCTCCATGGGCTGCCTACTGATGTGGTTTCCGATCGTGGTCCTCAATTTACCTCAGTGTTCTGGAGGGAATTCTGCACGCTCCTTGGGGCCACGGTCAGTCTGTCATCCGGTTTCCATCCGCAATCCAACGGTCAGACAGAAAGAAAGAACCAGGAAATGGAGACGACCTTACGCTGTATAGTCTCCAAGAACCCAGCGGCCTGGGCTAAACAACTGCTCTGGGTCGAGTACGCCCACAACACTCTGGTCAGTTCGGCCACCAAGTTGTCCCCATTTCAGTGTGCTTACGGGTTTCAACCCCCTCTGTTTCCAGCCCTGGAGAGGGAGGTTACCTGTCCGTCCGTCCAGGCTTTCATCCGTCGTTGTCGACGGACCTGGAATCAAGCCCGGAGAACTCTCGTTTGTTCGGCCAACCGATACGCCTCCTCTGCCAACCGCCGACGTTCCAAAGCACCTGTCTACCAGGTGGGCCAAAAGGTATGGCTTTCCTCCCGGGATATTCCTTTACGGGTGGATTCGAAGAAGCTTGCACCTCGATTCATTGGACCTTTTGAGATTGTCAGGATAATCAATCCCGCAGCAGTAAGGCTAAGACTGCCTCGGACTCTGCGGATCCATCCCACCTTCCACGTTTCCAGGATCAAACCTGTGCGAGAGAGTGCCTTGGTTCCTAAGGTCCCTCCCCCACCACCGCCCCGGATGATTGACGGCGGGCCTACGTACACTCTCCGACGACTTATTCGTTCCCGTCGCAGAGGAAGAGGAGTCCAGTACCTGGTGGACTAGAAGGGTTACGGCCCTGAGGAGAGGGCTTGGGTTCCAGCTCGTCATGTGTTGGACCCCCGGCTCATCAGGGAGTTCCATCGGCGTAATCCTGAGCAACCGTCTAAGACCGTCACGTCGACGGGCAGAAACACAGGGAGAGTCTCTCCTCTTACCGTCAGCTCTTCAGAGGAGGACAGCGAGGGGCCGGCTTCTGATGAGGACGCAGATTCCGACAGGGGGCAGGAGAGGGAGGCCAAAATAACTTTTTCAGATGAGTATTAATCCCACCTCCCACCCTCCTCTGTAGATTAGCATTTAGGGACGTCAGGAGCCGTCCATTAAGGGGGGGGTTCTGTCATAGTCTGCTCCATCATTCACCAGTAGTTTTCCATTCACCTGTCTCACCTGTTTTCCACACCCACTCATTAGCTCACTCTCTTTCTCTTCTGCACCCATTAGCTTCTGCCAGTATTTAAACCCGCACCTTACACACACTCTTTGCCAGATTGTACTTTGCCTCATGCTTGTCTTTCCCGCGTTTGAAACTAGATTGCCTACCCGGTTCCGACCCTGCCTGTCCTCGATCTGCCTGCTCTGCCTGTTCCCTGATCCTGCCTGTCCCTCGACTATCCTGTCTGGCCTGTTATCCGACCCTGCCTGTATCCCCGCTGACCGCCTCGCTTACTCCCTGACTCTCTGCCTGTCCCTGACTCACCTTCTGCCCGCTGTCCTCCGGTGCGTTAAACTGCTCGGTTGGAATTCCTCAGATCCAGTGGAATCTCCAATAAAGTTTATTACCAATTCTCCTTGGTTTCTCGAGTGCTGCATTTGGGTTCTCCTTAAGATTGTGACACTTTGATTTGATCCCGTTATGAAATGTCACATAAACGTTATCTTGCACATTTTATCTAACCATCTCCGTTTCTAACTTTCATTATATTTTAAAAGAGATCTCTCTCTCACTGCGTGCGGGGGCGGGGCTTCACAGACACGCTGCATCTCTCTCACGCTCACAGATACGCTGCAGCGCCGTGCAGTGTGCACACAGTTCTGCCGGTAATGAATATTACATTTTGTGAGGAAACTTTTCCACCAATAATTCCAATAAGTATTCCAAAATGTATTCACTTCAGGTTTACGAAAGTAACTGTAATCAGATTACTCGTTTTTCAAATGTAACGCCAGCTGAATACACTTGATTTTTGTATTCTGATTACGTAACGCCGTTACATGTATTCCGTTACAAGCCAACCCTGTGTATATCTCTCCGGACTGTCCACCAGCAGATGAAAAACACCCACCTCTCCGCCTCTTCCAAGGGACGAGGGAACCGTGCGGCAGAGTTTCCGTTAACATTTTTTTTTCTTCTGACAGACCAGCAGCAGGAGAGGTGGGGAGAGGGAGGCGTGGGGAGAGGGAGGCGGGGCTATTTCATCGTTATCAGAAAATGATCGTATAGATCGCTGCTAGATGAGGGCAGTGGGGGCTCTTCTTGGAGTCTGGCTTTTTTTTTTTTAACCAAAGTTCATTAGTGAACTTTGAGCCATCATTTATTTTGCAGGCAGCTCTCTGCCTCTCTCACGTTATTATGGTGCGCGCCAGAACCAACAATCAGTTTTACCGTAAACGCCACTGATATACATACAAAAAAAACATTACGTTTGTATAATCATTTTGATGTAATGGAAAAAATCAGCTTGAAAAAAGTTCGTGCCGGTTGTATCCAAGTTTGGGGCATATCTGTGTCGTCTAAAGGATTTTCTGTATATTGCAGAAATGAAGCTTTGTGGCCAACAAACATTAATGATATTAAACACGTTTTTGTTCAGGATAATCTCCACATATAAACCACTAGGTAACTCTTGAAGTGTAAATGAAATCAGCAGAAATACTGACGTATTTTATGGCGAAGAACATGAACATCTTTTCAGCTTGTGCTATTGTCTTGATATCAAAAGGTTTGCTCACTGCTCTGTAAAATAACGGAAGAACTTCCATAATTCACTTTATAGTTAGATTATAGTAACAATTACAATATAAATGGGCTACACCACATGCAAACAGACTTGATGATCTTATTTATTGCTGTAAAAAACTAGTCCTCTGCTATTTAAATTAAGTTGGACTGCAAAATCCCCTCAGGATTCAGTTATAGCAGGGGCAAATAATATTTCACTACTTATACAGTAGTACTTGAATCACAGTTTTAACCCTGGCCATGAACTGTCTATATACCTGTTCTCAACTTCAGCCTTTTTGTTTAATGACTCAGGTTCTTTCCCACATCAGTGAAACATTTAATCCCTCAAGACAGAAACAAGAAAGATGGCATTTGCACAGCTCTCGGAAAGGCTCCCGGGAAATAACATGTTCCACTCTGCTTAAGTTTGATTGTTTTTGTCCCCAAAATGTTGTGGGTGGGAGTCATTTCCATTTTGGTTCCAGAGAAACCAGTGGTTCATTTGTGGGTTTTTAGTTGTTGTGGTGTTTTCAGTGTTGATCTTTTATAATGAAATACTTAATTGTAGGTGCTTGCTTTGGATCTGTTAAGAAGACATCCATAATTCAGGCAGATTGGCTTTGGTAAAGATGTTTGCTCCGTGCTCTTTTTGAACCCGTTTATCTTCTTGGCACAAAAAGTGTGGGGAGTTTTTACATTGTGATAGCTCAAGGGAAAGTAGGGTTCTACAACTCCCACCCCACAAATTGTCAAAATGTTTCACAAGCACATGAATAACATACATTTGACTAGGGTTGCCAACTTCCAGAAATTGAGAAACGGGACACATGCATGTGTCCCCCGCGCGCGTGCACGCGAAGATTTTCGGGTTTCTGGCGGTTACTTTTTTTCGGTGTTAGGTTAGGGTTATGTTATTTAATTATTTTGAGGGAGCCAGCCCCTAGGGTTCGAAAACCCTCAAAATGCATAGAAAACTATGCATACCTATAACACAATACAAACACAATGGTCTTACACCTGCATTAGGCTACTACATCACATTGTACATCAGCATGTTCAAATCGAATAGGTGGGCACTAGGGACATCTGGGCACCTCGATGTACAATTGGCTATTTTGTCCAAAATGTTAAAAAATAAATATTTGAAAAATGGTATTAAGTAATGCAAAGTATACATGATGTGAACATGCACGGTACATCATTATTAGACTTAATGTTATCCTTCAACCAACCGTTTTCCCATCAATCAGCTGACTCACTCACTCACTCACACACACACACACACACACACACACACACACACACACACACACACACACACACACACACACACACACACACACACACACACACACACACACACACACACACACACACACACACACACACACACACACACACACACACACACACACACACACACACACAATGATGCAGCGCCCGCAGCCCACTGGAGAAAATCTCACACACACGTGCGAGCATTGTGCCTGCCCTGTCAACTGAGCGGTCCTAGCGCCCTTCGCATACAGCACACAAACACACAGGCACGCAGCCAGACACACTGCATTGCGCGCAAACAGAAAAATATTTTTTATTTTTCCCTTTACAAACAAAGTCCCGTACGGGACACGCCCCTTTTGGCTCAAATACGGGGCGTCCCGGCTAATACGGGGCGTCCCGGCTAATACGGGACGGTTGGCAACCCTACATTTGACTAACACACTTTTATTGAATTAATAAATGCCCAATGCCAATTTACAGTGTTTATATAATGTTCTTGATGCAAAAAGTGCATTGCTTAATTTACTGCTGCTGCCTGACTCCATTCCAAATGGACCACATGGTTTTGAAATGCTAAAACAACCAATATTAAACCCACTATATCTTTGGCCAACCACAGGCTGTGATCCTGACTATGTGGTAATAATGAATAACATGATAACTGCAGTCTATTTTTACCGTTGTCTTAATTAAACAAGGACCATGCATGCAAGTACATTCATCCCAAAAATATTTGTTATGCCAGATTTAGCTATTATCATATTTCCATGTGTTAGGCGGGTACACACACATATAAAACATTACAACACTGGAGCCCCCAAGGAACTGTGCTGTCACCGTTGTTCACCCTCTTCACCCCCAACTTCTGCATGTGGCGCATTTCAGAACTTTTAGGCCTTTAAAAGTGATGGTAATTGATTGAAACGTCTCTTTCCCAATGTAAGTCAATGGTAAAAAGTATTTTTGGGATCACTGACATCATGGAGGGACACATACGTTGTAGTACCGCTGTTTGACCGCTAAGAAAACTTGCTTTACTGTCCGGCACACTTCCTGGGGGCTTGCTCCCACCCCCTCCATGCAGAGCTAGAGAAGATGAGGAGCATGTTCAGCCAAAGACGCATCCCTCCTCGGCACACCACAAAGCACCTCAGACACTCCTTAAACTCCTAAAAATTATTTTACACTTAAATGTTTATTTTTAACATATTGATAATTATTCAAATTGTACATGTGTAAACATTTATTTTGCAATTATATTACTTGAATATCCCTACAGGGTTCAATAAAGGTATATCTTATTATATAGTCTCTATAACACTAACCTTCATACAGACAGACCTGGGGCCTCATTTATAACGCCTTGCATAGGATTCACGTGGGAAGGTTGCTTACGTAGTAGAAATCCAAAAAATAGGTACAGAAAAGTTCCGACATTTTCCGATTCACCAAACCTTGCGTACCGGCGAGGAAAGTGCGTACGACACTTCCTACGCCGGTTTCCCTTTATAAATCACAATCGACTCGAAATGCGGTGCAGCTTTTGCGGGCTTCACGTAACGCCCATATTTGCCTATAAATAGTCAAAGAAACACCCATTCATTCATTTTGACTGACTGCATGAAGAAGATCGCAGGAAATGACGACAGAACAGCTAAAAAAGACATCTCACACCGTGTCAGATTTTGGTTATTTGGGGAGGTCGAGATAAATCATATTGTTTGGTGGATGCAGTTTAAACCAGAGTAGCAGCATGGAGGTCGGATCGTCACCAAAATAAATAAGTGGTCCGAAAAAGGTTCATGACAAAAACAATACACATAGCCTTCCTCAGGCAGTGTGTTTGTACCGGGGACAGGAGACACCCCCTTGATGAGAAACTAAGAAATTATCGGGGAATCCCTCCGGAGTGGAGTCATGACGACTGGATCTGAATTATCTGTTTGTGTTCCAGCTGTCGATCAGCAACTCTATATCCATAATCCACCAGTTAAAGGAAATACAACTAATGTGTTGTGTTATATTAGCTGTACAATTGACCACATATGGTGTTCTTAGTTTCCATACCTCCTGTGTTTTACGAGCGACTTATCAAGTCTTGGCAAACGGCATAAAACATGATTAACCCTTAACCAGTTAAGCCCTGAGCCTGTTTTTCAGGTTTCAGGCTCGAAAATGCCACTAACACAACAAATGATATATCTTCACTTCTAAAAGGGGTAAATTAATAATTATTTTTCTCAAAGCAAGGTTACATCTGTGAGTTGGATGTAGAAGTGTCAGAATCAATATAGATGTTTTTATTTTAAAGTAAATTCAGATGGAACATAGTAAAAACATGTAAATTCTAATGTCCACCTAAAAAAAACCCTTTACTTATAGTGAAAACTACCCTTGCATGATGGGTTAGTAGACTAAAAGCTTTAGGAATCCAAACTATAACATATAATAAGTACCCTGTATCAAGATTGGTGCAAAACAAGTGAAATTTGACCTTTTTAGAGAGATTTAGAAAAATAAAGTCTAAGCGGACTCACCTCTGGGTAATTTGGGAACCATCGGTTCCATTTGAACTTTTTCACTGTAAAAATCATTTTATTACTTTGAATTATCACTATAGGTATTCATTCCATCCAAATACAACTGTTGTGAATTATTTTTTTTTAAATAAAACATAGGCCTGCTCTTACAGTGAGCCTCTGAATTAGCCCCGAGCGAAAAATGCTAACCTATTACAACACCGAAAATCACTCCTCGCTCCCTTATTACTTATCCTAGCTGCACATCCAACACATTGTTTATGATCGCAAGGAGACACAGAATCTAGCGGTGCCCACCTGAACAGCCCAACACTGAAAGATACAAACTTGCGACGTTATCAACAAAATCGTACATCAAAACAAATGGCGCTAGCGCTAATGCACTAGGCTAACAATGACTTACCTTCCTCGTTGTCTGGTCTAAACTGGTCTTCAATGGCATTAAAACGATAAAAACGATGATGTAGTTAATCCATAGATTAATATCCAATGGGGCTGTGTCCCCTTTGAAATGTTCTGATAATCTATAAGCAATAAAACTGCAATTCCGTTATCTGCTGTCCGCTCTGTGCTCCGTGCGCTCTAGGTCCTGCTGCAATACCTAATTCTTTACGCTGTAAACAATAAATGAAGTCGGCTGCGTAATGTTGGCACGCTGGCTGGCATTCTTTATAATTTGCGCAGGACCATATTCCTGGAACCCATTGGTCGATTCGTGTGATTTACACCTTTTTCTTAACCATCAGAACCAATAGAATCGATGGGCAGTTCCCAAATCTATGTAAATATTACCATAGCGGACGTAATAGAGAAGCAAACGAAGCATATCTGAAAGTGCAAGCCTGGACGGCAATACTTTATACCGAGTATATTGCCATAAATATGATGATTGATTATCAGTAAAAAATTCTACGTGACACAAAGACATTGGATTAACCTTGAGATGCGTTTTTATTCCGTTGAACACAACTTTTGATCACAAATCAAAAAAGGTAAGACGTAATTATTGTAATATTTTTGGAACCGGATGTTGTTTACTTTCTCTTTTCTGGCTGATAGCTCCAGGAATTCGAGGTCGGACAGTGATGACATTACATGTGTGGAATCTGTGGAGTCTCAGCTTTAAATCGTATATCTTGTTTGTGCAGTTAAGATAGTAATAAGGGCATTTCTACCGTGTGTTGTGTGTAAAAAAGCGTTAGCATTAGTTAGCATTTTTTCGCTCAATGCTAATTCAAAGGCTTGGTATTACTTTTGTGTTTTTTTTAGCTAACAATTGTTCTTATTGTCAGTTAGCGGAGTTTCTTACCTTTAAAAGGGTATGAAACATTAATAGTTTCATAAATGTTAAGAAGCCCTGAGACATGTGAGAAAAAAAAAACTTTGGGAGGGGTCCACTGGGGGGACCTTCGGGCTTAACTGGTTAAGAGTCCCTTTAATAAAAAAAAACGTATTTGTTCCTAAGGCCATAAAATGCCACCTTCACAAAAACTGCTATAAAAATATGATATATTAATATTTATTTCCACTTTCAAAGAGTCAGTCTTTTAAAACTACTCCAGCCTGACATACACATATGAAAAATGCATTATATTTTGGGGATTTTAACCCTTTAAATGCCAGTTTGTTGAAAAAACTCCAGTTTTTTTTATTGAAAAAAACTAAAAACTAGAATAATATTCAAAAAATACATTTCCAGGAATATTTGATTATTAGGTCCCTAGATTGGTCAATGATTGGCAGCAAAATTAATTTGAATGCATTGTTATTTTTTTTGCAGTGTCAGATTTAAACAAAAACACACTCGTGTTCCTGAGGCCAGAAAATGCCACCTTTACAAAAACTGCTATAAAAATATGATATATTCATATTTGTTCCCACTTTCAAAGAGTCAGTCTTTTAAAACTACTCCAGCCTGACATACGCATATGAAATATGAATTATATTTTGGGGATTTTAACCCTTTAAATGCCAGTTTGTTGAAAATAACAAAAAACTAGAATAATTTTCAAAAAGAAAATTTCAAGGAATATTTGATTATTGTTATTATTAGGTCCCTATATTGGTCAATGATTGGCAGCAAAATTCATTTAAATGCATTGTTATTTTTTTTTTGCAGTGTTAGATTTAACCTGTTAAGCCCGAAGGTCCCCGCCGGCGGGGACCCTGGGTCTTTTTTTCACGATACTGTGTCTCAGGGGATCTTAATATTTAAGAACCTATTAATGTGTTATACCAGATTAACGGAAATAATCTCAGCTAACTGCCGATACAAACCATGTTTACCAAAACAAAACACAAGTCTCACAAGAAGCATCTAAATTACCCCTGAGCGAAAAATGCTAACGGACATTGGCACAGAACTCAAGATAAAAGTACCCTTATTACTTATCATAGCTGCACATACAATATATCCGATTAAAGCTGAGACTCCATAGATTATGTAGGTATATAGTATCATCACTGAGTGATCCGGACTCGCGACAGGGGAAGCAAATACAGTCATCACAACACGTACCTTTACGAAGCTTCTAGGGAGATCGTCTCACAAGTAGCTGTCAATCTGATCAAAGTATGTGTTCAATGGCATTAAAATGAGAAAAAAAACGGCTGAATCTGTTAATCCATAGGTTCTTAACGTCCATGTATAAAAAACTGATTGAATTTATAATCCATAATTCCATTTTTATGTAAATATCGGAGAGTAAATGCTAGCTGCTAATGGTAGCCACCACAGCTAGCTGCTGCTTCCGGTCTCGGCGATGCAGCAGTCTCACACATACACATGACCAAATAAGGACTATGTGGGAGTTCCCCTCGATTCCATTGGCTCTGACGGTCAGAAAGAGATGTCACATGTCAAAATCGAGCAAGGGGGGCCAGAGATATGGAAAATCCACCCAAATGGCCCCAGAAGAGGGTTTTTTTTGCTAAATCTGTCTAAAAAGGTCAAATATCACTTGTTTTGCATCAATCTTGATACAGGGTACTTATTATATGTTGTACTTTGGATTCCTAAAGCTTTTAGTCTACTAACCCATCATCCAAGGTTAGTTTTCACTATAAGTACAAAATATTTTTTGGACGGACACTATAATTTACAGTTTTTTACCATGTTCAATCTGAATTTTCTTTAAAATAAAAAACATCTATATTGAATCTGACTTTTCTACATCCAACTCACAGGTTTATCATTACTTTGAGAAAAAAGATTATTAATTTAACCCTTTTAGAAGGGAAGATATGGTCATTTGTTCTGGGAATGTCATTTTCGAGCCTGAAACCTGAAAAACAGGCTCGGGGTTTAACAGGTTAAACAAAAACTCACACTCGTGTTCCTAAGGCCAGAAAATGCCACCTTCACAAAAGCTGCTATAAAAATATGATATATTCATATTTTTTCCCACTTTCAAAGAGTAAATCTTTTAAAGCTACTCCAGCCTGACTAAAATGAATAATAAAAGATCATTTTGAACCAGAAAAACATGTATTTTACAAAGATGAACATTGAATGAACACTGTGTGTCTGGCTGTGAGAGTCCAGCTCAGGTGGAGCAGGGGCTGCAAATGGACAGACTGTGGTCCTTGCATCAGAGTCCTGCACGGGTCTGATTTTCAAGACCCGCTCCCGCCCCGCACCCGCGATGTGCAATACCGAACCCGCCCCGCTACCCGCACATATTGCCAATTAGTTCCGCAACCCGACCCGACCCGTCGGCACAAGATCCGCAACCCGACCTGAACCCGCATAGCCTATATATGAGCAGTGAAAACGTGCAATTATAAACACACGCAGTTGCATATTTGTCTCAAAAAGCGTGGGATGTTGGTTATTTTTTCCATCTAGGATGACACCAGAAGCCTCCCAGACGTTGGATTTCGCTCTTGAGGAAGTGTTATTGAAAATGCTGTATTCTCCGTTAGAGAGCTTCACCTCAGCCATTTCGAATGTGGCGCGCACAGCAGCAGATTGATGCGCTGCAGAGGTTATGATTATGCGCGGTCCCGCGGGGGAGAGGTCTGAGGATTTAAACATTAAACAAAATTATTATTATTTTAATATATTTATTATGCAACACCCGTGACCCGACCCGCATCATCTTTGTTTTACCCCGAACCGAACCCGGAAAAAAGCGTTTGAAAAAATACCACCCGCGAATCACCTTTTTTGCGGGTACCCGCGGGTACCCGACCCGATGCAGGACTCTGCCTTGCATATGAATTTCCCACATTTGCAGCAGGTGCTGCAAACTCTTCTGTCCATGCAAAAGTGGCACTGCCTCCTGCTCTTCCGTTCACTGATGAGAGAGGGGCCTGCAGCAGCACCCTGCAGATCTGACACCATTGTTGCAGCGGCTGATGAGCGGGGAAGGCGCCCTCTCTTCTTGATGTGTGGGGTCACCAGCATTTCTCCCACTTCTTCAATGAAGAGCCTCCTCCTGTACGGTTTCTGCTGCTGCCAGGATGGCTCGATTGATGTCCACAGGACGTAGGCGTTGTAATGGGAAATGTCAACCAGGTTGTGGAAGAGGGCAAGTGGCCAGCGATGTGTTCTCCTCCTGCAGGAGTAGTTGGCAACAACCTGACAAAAACATAAAACAAGACCATTTGAATAAATGATTCCAAGCATTTTCTCTCATGATGCAAATATTAATTATTTTATAGGAAAATGCTCATTTGAAAAAAACCTACATATATTTCAGACAAGAATATAAGAGTAAGAATGCATGTGTGCCTACCTTATCAAGGTTGTCGACACCTCCTTTGCATCGGTTGTAGTCTTTGATTATGACTGGCTTTCTCTTCATTTCGTCGCTTACGTCTGGACTGCGGTGTTTCGTGCTTAGAAGCAGCACATTCCTGCCACGTCGAGGGATGTAAGAGACCAGTGTGTGGATCTTCGTAAAGGTGGAGGAGAGGATCGCTCTCGCCTGGAGCAAAATAGGGGGAAGCTCAGGCTTGTTTTCGGCGAATTGTGCCAACCAGGGCCAGTTTTCTCCTGAGCAGCTCCTCAGCCAGTGCGAAGAACGTGAACAAATTGTCACAGGTAATGATGTGTCCCTGGAGCCCCTCTGTCATCTCCAGGACCACCCTCATCCCCTGGTTGACTTCAGAAGGACTGCCAGCTGCTTTGCCTGTATACACCTGAAGTCTCCAGGCGTATGATGATTTTACATCACAGTTTGCCCAAATCTTTATACCGTATTTGGCCGGCTTTTTTGGCATATACTGCTTGAAGCTGCACCTGCCTCTGAATGGGACGAGCTGTTCATCCACGCAGACGTCGCTGAATGGGCTGAACAGCATCGGCAGGCGGTGCGTCCACATATCCCAGACTTTGCGGAAGGCAGCCAGCTTGTGATCACGGCGCCGCAATCGGGATAGCTTGTCGTCGAACCGCAGTGTTCGGCTGATTTGGTGAAACCTCCTGTGGAACATCGTGGCTCGGAAAATGCTCCGTCCCGATTTCTCACTCCAGAGGCTGAGGGTCGATTCATATTTTGATCTGTAAACACCGGCCAAAATGAGCAGCCCCACGTAAGCCTGCAGTTCCTCTGTGTCCATATCTCGCCACTCTGCAATTGACCGTCTCCCATGCAGGTTTGTCATGGACACAATATGCTGCAGGATGTCATCTGTCATCAGCAGTGCTGGATGCCGGGTCACTGATTCGGGCGACAGCATAGTGTGTTGGTCCAAGGATCAAACTTCTGGCTGCTGGGACGTAGCGGAGCGTCTCAGTGTTTGTGGGAGACCAAATCTTAACATAAAGGAAATCAAGAGTTTATGATAAGATAAATGTGGGGTCAAAAAAAGCATTTTCAATGGGGCAATTTTTGCCGCTAGGAACTAATGTGTCGGTTTTTGTGTAGCTTAGCCATTTTAGGCTAATTTAAAAAACTGAGACGACAATTCAATATACAACTAAAAAAGAATATCCTCTGGCAAGTTTGAGCAATATTCATTCAACACAGCCAAAATGGCATGAACATGAAAACCTGAATGGCTGAAAAATGTCCCCAGGGACTCTTAAGGGTTAAACGTGATAGTATATAAAACCATGCTCGTATCTACAACCTATAGAAATGCAACACGGCGTCAGTTTAGACGTAATTCTGTCCTCCTGCTTACCGCATCTTTTATGAGAAAACATTTCATAACATTAACACAACATATTCGAGGTGGTTTTAAATAACATATCCGTATTTATTTCTCCAAGTTATGTTTTTGTGTGCACTGAGGAGTCGTCATTTTAAGATTGGCTTTAATCAATGTTTGAAAATGAATTATTCATATATGATAAATGAGAGGTAATATTTTATTTATGGTATTATTTCCACATGTGTCTCTCCATTCTTCCAACGCTCAAAAAATGGCGTACGCCAGTTTCTACGCAATGTTTGCGATTTATAAAATACTAACTTGACGGGAAAATGTGCGGTCCTCCACACAAACTCTAACCCATGCGTACGCACTAAGCACAAACACGGGAGAGACGAGAAACTCATTTGAACAAAACTCACATTACACTGACATTTATTATGACAAGACTGGTTGCTCAATATTCCTTTCTTTTGTGACATGTGAAAAACAGTCAACGTCTGCATGTTTTAAACTCAGTTTAGACTGAGCTTCTAATCTTTAGTCATTCTAAGGCAGGGGTGCCCGACCGGTCGATCGCGGGGAGATTCCCAGTCGATCGCGATATGTGTCTAAAAATAGAACAACAATATTCTGTTTTATCGTTAATGTCCTGTAACATAATCTTCCTGTGCCAGAATAATGCACTTGAACGCATCAAAGCGTTGTGATTGGCCGGCGTGACCCCATGTGTCGGGGCGTGGCTGGTGGGCAGTGGGCACTATTTCGCTGACGTTGTCCGTGTCAACAGGAGTGACAGTCCGCACACACACAAGACCGCAATTATGGCAGAACATATATATATATATCATTTTCACTCCGAGTGGGAGGATGATTATTTTTGTATCTATTCCAATTCAAAGTCCATCTGTCTCATCTGCAATGCGAGCGTGGCTTTATCGAAGAAGGGTAATTTAGGAGCGGCATTTCAAAACAGTGCACAAACACTACGAGACGGAATTCCCTCCTAATTCTGCCCTACGCTCCAAAAGGGGAGGGGCCTGAGAGGACAGCTAAATGCACAGCAGTCCATTTTCACCAGGCCCAACAACAAGAGCAAGGCTGCTACCATAGCATCTTATCGTGTCAGTCACGTTCTTGTGAAACACATGAAGTCTTTCCAGGCTGAAATGACTGAGGGGGCTGTTAAAAAATCCTAGGGGGCGACTTTTTTTTCACAACAACGAAAAATACTGGCAATGTAATGAATTGACACACCAAGTTTTTTTCATTCTCACTGCTCTACAATCTCTTTGCTTCTTTATTTGTATTCCGGATTGACCCCTCTCATTCTGTTCTTTTCCTCTGATCTTTAATAATAGATAGTACATTATTAGATGCCTGCACTTTGTTAGTCACGTTAACAGACTAACATTGATTTCCTCAATTTATAAATGGACAGGCTCTGTAATTATACCATAACCTTTTCTCCTCTATCCCTTAACTCGTCTTCCTATACATATTTATTTACTTACTGTCAGAGAATATTTTAATCCGATCTGTGTATTTAGAGGTTCTCAGTCTTTCTTATAAACTGTTGCTTAACAGACGTGTGCTTTTGTTGAGTTGCATGTGATCCTGCGTGTAACGTCAGGAGGACACAGGTCAAGAGGTCCTCTGCCTTCCTGTGGGGGAGGGGTTTGGGCACATGAGGAGTTGCAATACAAAGGTGCCTTTGTTCCGATGTCTGGTAATGGTTAGGGGAAAGGCGGGAATATAGGTCCCTCCTCTTTTCATGTATAGATCTGTGTTTCTGTCGTCCTTTGTCCTCAGAGTTGATTTGGTTGCTCGCATGAAAAGTGTGAATTTACCTTGTGAACTCTCCGGCTGTATTCTCTCTCAATAAATATCGGTGTTTGACTAAAGACGATCCAGCTTCCATCATTTCCTCAGCATTGCTGCACAGAAGTTTTCATCACACTTACTATCTACTCTAGTCATGTCAGGATTAAAGACAAATTAATCTGGTTGATTTTTTATTTTCAGGATTGAATGTTCAAACCAAGACCTAAAACCTGGCATTCCATAAGAAAGTGACTAATATATAAACCAAATGTAATATTGGATCAAATACTACACCAAATGGACAGACACAGATTACAAATCCGTCACTAGATGTCGCTCATTGTACCAATACGGTTTATATAATAACATATTATTATTATAGTAAAAGGGCTCGCTTTGGAAAAAACCTGATCCATACAGGCAGCCCTAAATAATAACAGGTAAGCATCATGTGTGGTGCTATCTGTAGTTGTCTTATTTTTTGTCGATTTCATCTTGTTTTCACAGAGCTGTGGAAATGAATTTCCCCCTGGGGACAATAAATCTAATCTAAACTAATTTAATATTCAATCCCACACTTGGCGATTGAGAACATACATTCGTAATTTACCTCGTTTAAATCACTTTTGTTCTAATACTATGGATTTAGTTGACACTACTAGCCGACTTTCTTTTGTCCAATATTTGCGGGAAGGTACATTGAATTAGAAGCTTCTTATTATACATCCATGGGTAGAAGAAGAAGAAGTAGAGGTAGAAGAAGAAGAAGTAGAGGTAGAAGAAGAAGTAGAAGAAGAGTAGAGGTAGAAGAAGAAGAAGAAGTATTAGAAAAAGAAATACACTAACGCTACAAACAGGCACAACACTGTTACTCTGTTTTTACAGACATGTACAATTTTATTTCACCTCGCTCTATGTTTTTTAACGCACATTCCGAAAATGGGGACTTTGCCCGGAAAACAGGGACGTTTTGGTCCCCCATCCGACTGTGTTTACAGCTAAGCACACATGCTAACATTAATTAAGACTACAAGCTCACTTGGGGTTGAGGCTTGTTTACACGTTGCTTGACTGCCTGCCCACATATCTGATCTAAATATAGTAACGTGTGTTGGGGAAAATAATTATTTAAAGTTATTTAATAATTGTGACATTTATTTAACTTTTGGCTGAATGATGCTCAAAGTGAGGGCGCCAGGCCCGAGTCTTTCAAAGACGGCGAAGTTGTGAAAGAAGCATTCCTGGAGGCTGCCGACGCGCTTTTTGGGGACAGTAAAAATAACAGTAGCATTTCAACAGGTTTTTGATATAATAAAAACTCAAGTTAGATACCGTTATTAATCAGCTGTAAGTTTTTGTTTGTTTGAACTTATTCATTATAATTATTGTACAAAATGGTATAAGATAAAGGTTATAGTCTATTATCAATTCAGGTTAAGTTAAGACACTAGTGTTGCTTGCATCCTATTTTAAAAAGGCATTTATTTTTATACTCTACTAAATGCAACAAAAGGGTTTGATTCTATTAATTTTGTCTTTTGTATTGCACTTTGGCAGCAGATTCCTGTGTAGCTTCAGATCTGAGTTGTCTTATTAGTAAGCCTAATTTATACTTTTGTAGCAACACTACTCAGTTTTACACAAGTAGAAGTGTGTATTTACCTGGTAGTCGGCTGTCAGTAATGGCTATGCCTCTCTATTTGGACGGGTAGATCTCGGCAGACTGGCAACTTTAAAAGTAGCTCTCGGTTCAAAAAAGGTTGGGCACCCCTGCTCTAAGGTGACCGTATAATAAAACACGGGACCTCTGCAGTGCCTACATCTGTATCTGCCTGCATTGCTGCCCTTCCCATCTCTGCCTGATTATCTATTCATTTCCATTCCCCCCTCTCATTCTGTCTGCAATTCTCTTACCCCTGTCTCTCTTTCCATTTAAATCAACCGGGGCAGAGCGGTTTAGTTGAATACCACTTTAATCTCTTCTCTTTCGAGCCGGTCTTATGCTATAAGCCTCTATTGGTAGGCAGCCAGTGACTGCTGAGTCGTGTTAGCTGTATCCCCTCTAGAGTCTGTTTAATGTGTTGCATCGCTATTCAGTAGCCAGGGAGAGAGGGTGAGGATAGAGGGAAGTATGGGAAAGGCTGACAGCGGTGTCGAGGAATACTGGCGGTCACTTGTCCTTGTTTTGTCCTCCTTCATCCTATTTGGCTTTTCCGTTTTGTTTTGTGGTGCAGAGTAGCTTTTGACTTTAATTAAAATGATTTAAGGTTAAACCAGATTATATTTGACTTGTATAGTGAGGTTATGTTAGTTTAAATGATTTCACTCTTTGAAATGTACTTAGCATATAGCATGTTATACTAGCCTTACATCAAACAGCGATTTTTATAGTGAAGTCCAATGATGTGAACATTATCAACAACCAATTTGTGCACTCTTATTTATTTTTTGGGGGGGCAGAGGGCCTTTATTGGAGATCTTAGAGTTAAAGGGGAGCAACATTGCCTGGAATGTTCCGCGGCTCCGGGAATTGAACCGGCTTACTGCGTTATATTTTTGTGTTGCGAGGCAGCTATCCTGCCTCAACATCATTTTGACTCCAATCTTAGAAAATGTCCTATAAATAGGTTGATTCCTTGGGTATGAAAGCTATGCTGCTTCTCAATAATGATAGGCCTACTATTCTTAGTGCACAGTAATGTCATTCGCTGTGAACACTTGGGCAATTGCGTGTGTCAGTCCAGACCCCTGGAAGCAACGATGGCCATAGCTAGCTAACAATTGATTGTGTTACCAAATCATCAGAGCCTGCTGAACTAACCAAGACAATTAACATTGCGTACTTTTTGACACCAGTATAACGGCCACAGCTCTTCGCCGGAGGAGAGACCGTCACCTGAAATCTCTCTCACACACACACACACACACACACACACACACACACACACACACACACACACACACACACACACACACACACACACCATCAGTCACTGAGATACTGGAGATACGTCTTCAGATCGGAGAGGGACACACACCCCTCTTCTATCAGAACATGTATGTATTATTGTTACTGCCGCAGTTGGTGCTTGTGTGTGTGTCTCTCTCTCTCCCTGATTGTCTCCAGGTGCAGCCTCTCCCCCAGGTGCTCCCAATCAGGGCCTCCATAAAGGGCCTGAGGAAGGCTGCAGTGGCCTCTCTCCTTCTCCTCTGCTGCATGTGTGCAGCATGGTGTCTCTGTGTGAAACCTGTGTTCTGTTAATTATCAGGAGATGTGCTCCAGTGTCATATTGTGTTCTAGTTTGCTTTGCAATTGGCTGGTGAGCCCTTTTTCTTTTGTCGATTAAAAGACCATCTTGTGGCTTCAGAGATCCGTTTCCTCTCCTTTTTCTCATCACCCGTCATTTTATATTTTGTTACTTCCCTTTGGTTCCCCTAGCCCAGTAGGGACGTAACAATTATTATAATTTAATGAAGAGCTTTTTGAACATTAAAGCACGTCAACATGTCACAGGAGAGGCACACAACACAACTGTGAACATGATGGGGCCCCGTTCAGAATATGCTCATACTTTACCAGCTGCTGCATCAGAGAGATAAACAAAGCATTAAGGCTTATATTTGTATAATAAATATTATTCTGAAATGGGCCACTCTGCATAATGGGTACTGTTCCTTTTGATGCTGGTGCTTTTGTACTTTTAACATTTGTCTACATAATGGTACTGCTACTTTGACTCAAGTCAAATAAGTACTTTTCCGCCTTTAAAGGGCGTCTTACCCTGCAGGAGTGCTGGTATCCTCTGCGGGTGGTTTGTACTCCAACCACATCGACACCGGCGGTAAGGATAGAGGGGTTTCCTCCTCTCCATCATTATCGGATATTACTATCGTAGCATCATCTTCCTCGGACGTTCCGTCCGAGGAAGATGATGCTACGATAGTAATAGTAATCTCTTCTTCATCTGGAAGAAACAAACCCACCAGACTCAGGGACAGTTTTATCCCACAGGCCATAAGACTGCTAAGTGCCCCGATAAACATTCTTGTTTGTCATCTTGTATGTATTATTAGGGGCTTGTCAAGTTAACGCGTTAATAAATAAAAAAATTAACGCCACTAATTATTTTAACGCATGTGTATTTTTGTCCTCGGCCCGCCCCGTAGTTTCAGAGAGCATCGAGTTTAAAATACCATCTACAAGCTGATGCTGACAGCCCCGCTCCTGCCGTCCGCTTGCGGCAGACCACACTTCCACGCTCACCGGCAGGCACCGACTGGCTGTTGGGAGGACCGGGAGGGTGTGTGTGTGTGGCGCGGAGAGAGACCTTACGTGTATTGTTTTGTTAGCATCTGGTGCTAGCTAGCTGCGCTAACGGATATAAGGAGCTGTTTCAAATGAAAACAGAGGAGCGACATTTCGCCGACAACTGCGCCGAGCACTTGACTTTAAGCCAGACAGTGGGACATTGTACGAACAGTCACCACACTCCAGCACGGATAGTGCGCGCAAACATGATTGCAGGGTCCATGCAGCTCCCGTTCGAGCATATGCCTTGAGTTGCACATAGCTCCAACGATCCATCACACACACACACACACACACACACACACACACACACACACACACACACACACACAGTATTGTATGAGGTTCCAGGTTGAATTGAGGCGGGTATTTTTAATGTTCAGAGGTTGTTGTGTTTAATATTCATGAGAATATTTGTCATTGATCAAATGATAATAAACAAACATTTGTAAAAGCATATTTGTCCACTCATATGTTGATAAGAGTATTAAAAACTTGAAAAATATTCCTCTAAGGAACATTTAGAACAGATACAAATGTGCGATTAATCGCGATTACTATTTTATCGACTGACAGCCCTATTATTATAATTTAATGAAGAGCTTTTTGAACGTTAAAGCACGTCGACATGTCACAGGAGAGCGTCATATGTGTGAACCTACCTGTTTTCTGATCTCAATGCTTTTATCTGGTTAAATAATAAAATGTCTTTTGCAGTAGAATGGGTCCTGAGAGGACGTGTTGGCCCCAGAGTGACCTGTTTTGAAGCTGCTGCCAGTAGAGCTGTGACTTTATGTTGATATACTTTGCATGTTATACTGTGGAAATGTTTTTGGGTTAATAACCTAATTTTATTTTACAACAATTCCATCTCCTTTCGTCATTTAAACCGTGCGTTAGAGCACAGTCCCTCACAATAGTATTTTGTATATAAAAATGGCAGAGTGGTTACCTTGTGTAAATCATTCTGTTCTTATTCCTCAACATACAGACAAAAACGATGTCTAAACCTGATGCCCTCTGTATCCGGAGAGCCATGGTTTTTCTCTCCTCTTTCATTTCCTTTAGTGATGTCCCAAAAATCAAGG
This sequence comes from Gymnodraco acuticeps, assembly GCF_902827175.1. Taxonomy (NCBI): domain Eukaryota; kingdom Metazoa; phylum Chordata; class Actinopteri; order Perciformes; family Bathydraconidae; genus Gymnodraco; species Gymnodraco acuticeps. Next base: position 262,988 of record NW_022989828.1, on the reverse strand, counting down.
TACAGCTGGAAATGCCGCCATCACTGCCCTGGCCATCTAAATGACAAAAAGCATTCACAATATCATATGGGTCTGATTCTTGCAAAGTGGCAGCTGTTCTAAAGTTAAATATACAACTCAAAGAAACCTCTTGATAAATTATTTTGAATTGTTTCTTTGTCCTATTTTTAACGTGAACTATAATTGCACAGGTATAAATGTGTTTAAAGAAGAGATGGATTAATTCACAGAATCAACCCACTTCAGAATATCATAATTATTTGATTGATTTCACTTAGAAGGCACTTTCCATGACGACAATAACCCCACAGCTATTGCCATCTTGCTGAGTTGGATGTTCCAGGACCCCTCCTTTCCACTTCCATTGGATGTCCTCCTCATTTTGAAGAACTCACTGTATGTGATATTATGATGATTGAAGTTATTTAAAGTGGAGAAAAAGCAGCAAAAAATGAGCTACAGATTCAAAACCAAAATAATCTTAATAATATTAAATTATGAAAGACATCCGTTAGCACCCACATTATATTAGATCATTCCTAAATGGATGCCCAAAGAGTATTTTTTTAACCTTCTCTTTTTCCCATCACAAATGTTCAATTACTACCTTTTTTTACTTTTACCTCGATACATTTTCCTTATTTTAATGCAGCTTTAATTGTGGATTGATGAATGACAAAATCAAAGCTTGCTACTTGGTTATACCTCGCAGGTGCATGGTCACCACTGAAAACTGTTCTTGTGCACATATGCATCATTTCAGGATCAAAGCCATAAAGGAATTAAGTCAGATTTTTTTTCTGCTGCACTTTGCGAATCTGCATCCTCTGTGGAACTTCTTGCAGGATCCACCAGGAAAACTGCATTTATGTTCTGAAAATTACAAATGGGTAGTTTAATTGAATAATTATAAGCTATATATTTGAAATATGTACTGTATGCATTGGTATAATAATGACACTAACCAGTAACCTTCCAGTGCACACTGTTGAGATTTACGAATGAAACAATGCCCTAGTAGTTGTCAAAGTTCACCTGTGAAAGAATAATAATATAAATTACATTTGCAGAATGAAGCATTATTAAATATGATAACACTTTTCTAAATGTTACATTTATTTTGCATGAAAATATCTGTTTTCAATCAGTGTTAAATACAAACATATGAAGCAAGTATGAATCGTGCATATTGACAAAATAGCATCTTCGCACTACGGTCCAGGCACATTTTCAAAGATGACCTTTCGTAACTGGTCCGTAACACCTCCTCTTCTTTCCCAAACAGTATCACTGTGTAGTGGTTCATAATAAAGATGGTATTACCCATCTCCCTGTTTGCTTGCAGCGATTTGGAGCAGACCTTCCATCATTGAAATGTACGGAAATACATTTTTCGTCATGTAAATTGAAAATACATTTATTAGATTGTAGAATTACTGCTACTCTCTATTTACAAATAATTCAACAGTATAGTTATCCCTATAATCCCCATGTTTTTTTCTGCTTGTATTAAGAAAAGCGTGTAATGTGTGTATTTTAATAATATAAAATGTTTAACACTTTACAATCAGGTTAAACAAAAATAAGAGGAACATTACCAGGACAAACTGATAATAACAAATACATTTTAAGTCACATCTTCTACTACAAAATCCCCTAATAACAGTAATTAGAAAAAGTTATTCCTGATGATGAATCATTGACAAAGTTATTCCTGATTTTAAATAACTATTCATACAATGTCTATTTTTGTAAACAGCTACAACTATAATGTTATCCTCAAGGTAATACAATACTAATTACATGATACAAACACTGTGTTGCACGTTTGATTTATGTTTCAAATTGCAGTTTAAAGAGACAAATGATAACTATACCTCGCCTGCTCGCCATTGGTGAGGTCGAAGTGTACGTAGCTCACTGTGGTGGATAATCAGATAATTTCCTTTTGTCTGGGAGGGGAGAACGGAAACCACAACCTCAGTGTCTTTCTTCTTCCATAATGACATGAGCTGCAGGTCCTAAATGTGAACCAAATACAACTGACTCAATATGTAAAAAACATAATCTCTGTCTTCTAATATATTCTGTTCATTATTCCATTGAATATACATTTGAAGTCAAACTGTTGTGGTCCCCCTCCATGGAGGAGATGTCGCTGGGTGTATCAAAGGCATCCTCAGTCACTGAGGAATCTACCTGTTGACAGTATGGGTACAAACATAACATTATTAACTATCCTCTTTTAATAGGGCGTCTTTGTCTGTTATGTCGTGACTTTATCCTGTTGCATTTCATTCCTTTTTCTGAAGAAATGTTTTTAAATTATTTTTGTAATAATACATTTTCAGAATATTGATTTGAGGAGACGAATGTGATGGAAATACACTGAATTAATGGAAGATGAAAAAGGTGCTTACAAGTTGAAATTTAAATTAAATCTCGTTTTACCGTCTTGGCCAAACTTTTGAACGGGAACGGCTTGCAGTGACATATCGCCCCTTCCTCTGATTTCGTTCCTTCCATTTTTCCAACACACTCTGAATGTCTGCATAAAAAAAGAGTTATAGATGGAAGAATTTATTTATGATTGGAATCTTTTTGCAGACCAGTTATGGACAAAGCATTTGTTGTTCTTGGTCAGCTGTATCTTTTTCAATATCAATGCATCTACTGAGAAATTAATGTTTTTTATTCTTTTACCACGTTATCCTAAATAGGTTATTTGATATAGTTCTCCATGAATAACCATGGACATTTATTATAAGATGTAATGCTCATAAATGACTGTATATTAATAAATACAAACTAAATATGTGTTACTTAATAACATCCTATCATCCACACTTGAGATTCATTAATAATGGTAATGTCCACAGTATTGACATTTACATGTCTAATATGTAATTGTAAAGCGCTTTGAGCACCTGTAAAAGTGCTCTAATTAAAAAATGTAATCCATTATTATTATTCACTCATCAAAATCAACCACATATTACAATTCACCATGGCTGATTAAAATGTTGGCTCATATTGACCATGGCATGATTAATGAAATGTGCAAACCTTTCTTTTAGAAAGTCTTCGGGAGTCAGCATACTCCTTCAGCATAGCACTGTGTTTTTTTTATATTGGACAACAAAGTCATAATTCTGGTGAGCTTGCGTGAAGTGGATATGTTTCAAATCCCATTGGCTCTTCTCCATGATGCCTCGTGTCTTGTTGTCCTCCGTTATGTTCTGAGAAAAGATAATTACACAATCAATACATTCATACGATAAATTAGCAGTAAAACGCAATATATGTATTTTCTTACAAATACAATTAAATTACTTGTGTGTTCTTATTTTTCAGGACATTGTATGTTCTGCTGTAGTCCTCATAGGGTTTTCCAGTCCCATGTCGTCCGAGGTCACCTTTATGTTTAAATTAAAGATAATGTTATTTTCCGAATACACAGCCAAGCGCAGTAACATTACAAAGAAAACATTAGCCATCTTTAGCCTAGCAGTTGCTAACTATACAGTGACTAAATGAGATGTCATAATACCCTAACATTAGCCGTCTTTAGCCTAGCAGTTGCTAACAAGTGACTAAATGAGACTACTCAACATAATCAAGTCGGACATTCGCCGCCTTTAGCTCAGCTGTGGCGACGTGATATCCGACCGTGATGAAGTTTGTTTGGACAACACGGGGCGTGACCACTCAGGATTTAGGATTTATGTTTATTTTCATGTGCTCTTCTCCATTCAAAGTTAGCACATGGTATCACAAGTTAGCTTTTTCTTCTCACAAATCCGTTCTAAGTTAGTTTCAAAGTTAGGTTTGTGGCCAGAGGGTAGTTCTTTGGGCACTGCAGATATAAAACATGAATTAGGTTCAATATTTCAATAAAGTATTGAAAGGAAATATGTACATCGAACCAGATGATGTTTACCTACAGTACATCATTAATATTTGTGTGTTTTCTTAACACTATGGGCCTTTCATGTAAGACGTGCAGATTTAGTGGAAGTAAACTGAGTAAAGCAGAATCCTATTGCCACTTTGATGGTAACCACCTAAGTGGTGTGTAGAGTAAAGAAGTAAAATGTCACCCATAATATTGTTTGTTAACGAAACTTAACGATTTTTTTTTGTAAAAATAGGGTATGCTTACTATTTTTTACACATTTCCTTGGCCTTCTTCATGATGTGACTCAGGCAGCGATGCAGGACAGGCACCCTGAAGTCGGCTTTGGTTGCAAGTAGCAGTTTATTGTGTCATGCAGATTGTTCTTTGCAAATGAAAAACATATTGCCTGAATGAGAAATGCCTCAAGGAAATAGCTTACTGAGGCCGTGGTGTGATCACATGTGAGATATGTAGCAACTGGAAAGGGAGGGGAGTTCTTCTGGGGATTCCTGACCACCACCTCATAGACGTAGAAAGGAGGAGAGCCCTTCTGTTTTTATGCTGCCTGTGGCATCCAAATAAACAATGTCCTCTCTGCATCGCTCCTGGAAGATGTCTATGCTCCTTTGTGACCGCAGTAAAACACCTTCTGGAGCAGTGCTTCTCAAACTTTTTTCAGTAATGATAATTACCTTTGAAACATTTTCTCAGCCGAGTACCCCCTGACCGACCCGGGACATTTTTGATAGAAAAAGCCTATATACATAATTACAATATAGTGATGTTCCATCAGTGTGTGATTTATTAACTCCTTCATGCATGCATTACAACAAACTAAGGACTTTTTCATCTTTGTGCATGAAAAAAAGGAGTTTTTCAATTGAAGTAATATATGACAAAAAAAACAAAACAGAAACAAACCATTGAACAAAATGATATATTATGAAAAACTATAAAATACAATAAACACATTTGACATGTTTATATGAGGACCCCCTTGGTGGTTCTAGAAATATTTTATATAAAATTGTGTTTTCTATTTCACTTATTATATATTTTTTTAAATCTCACGTACACCCTGCAGTACCCCAACGTACCCCCATTTGAGAATCACTGTTCTGGAGGACCGCATCTGGAGTGTTCTTTTTATTTTCCACCATCATTTGTAGACTGAGGATTTCATTGCTGTGCTGACGACTTTCCTGCCGTACCTCCCAGGAAATGTTTTTCAACACCTGAGGAGTAGGAGCTTCATCTCTGCAGCCGGAGTCCATGACGTCCTCATCGATTCCATTTGTCCAGATACATGGCTCTGGGTAGTTAATGTTGATGTTGCAATCTTTTTCCCAAGACTTTCCTGTCATCCGCTCTCACAGGTCGTCTTTTCAGTTCAGTCTGATTGTGTAAGGCCATGTCTCCTTAAACTCCACTGTTTGCCTTGAGGTCCTCCTCACTGTTCACAGCCACAGTGACTGGGCAGTCCTCAAATCGGCAGTAACCCAGACACCAGAATTCCGGGCTTGGTTTTTTTGGACCCTGAAGTTTTCAGTCTGTCTTTTAAAAGCGATTGAGCAGTGAGGATGGATGGTCCTAATTCCTTTGGCTATGATGTTGGTCCACTGCAATCCTTTGAAACCCTTTGATGTATTTTTGTTTTGATGGCTTTCCATTAATTCTGCTCAATGAAAAAGTAGGTTGGTTTCTGAGGTACTCTGATCTTGATCAACCCGTCTTCCTCAGTTGTGTTGCTCATGGTTCCCTAATCAAAACACAACGTTATTGTTTTGCGATGAAAACACAATTTAAAAAATATAAATATTTAGTTGTGTTGAATAGATAAATCACTTGTGTCCTTTGATTATGCAGTCTTCCAAGTGTGTTATGACCTGCAGCTCAAAGTCTAAAAAATGTTTTTTTCATTAATTAGTAAATTGAATGATTTTAGAAAAAAAATGTGTTCAAAAGAGTGAGGTTTGTTATTCAATATTTTTTTTAGAAAATAATTTGCATCTATCCCTTTTTGTTCTAATGCTGGATGAATTATAATACGAAATTACATTTTAAAAAGCAGGGCATGTAAGCAATGAAAATTAACATTTATATATAATAACTGCAGGGCTCGACATTAAGGACTGCCCGATGGCCCGGGGCCATCTAGTATTTAGCTCGGGCAATGAAGCCTCACCTGCTGGTTGCCCGATCGGGCAATCTATTATGCCAGTATCATGCAGCTCGCGGATCCAGTAATGAGAGACCCGACAGTAAAACTAAACATATCTATAACTAGTTTAGGTAGTTTGAGAGGTAATTAAAATAGCTACGTGTGATATTCTAACCTAAAGTGTGTGTTTTGTCCGCTCACCGCTGCATGTGATCATGCAGAGCTGCGTGTCGACTCGTCCAGCAGGCAGCTGATCTCTCTCTCCCGTCAGATTAGACTTCACTCGCGTTTATGTCCATATCGATCAGATCCAGCTAATGATATGACTACCTGCTTATTAAAAGACCCTAAACAATAAGTGTCGCTATGCAACCGGGGTGAGGCCACAAAAGTATAGCCGCAGCATATGCATTTGTTTACATGCCCACCGGAACCCCGAGGCATTACCAACAGATCAACCAATCAACCCATACAGGACCATCTCTTTCTCCACATTAAGTGTTAGACATTATAATTGACTATTCTTGTCTGTCACATACTCTTCTTGTCTGTCACATAAGTGGCGCAACTGAAGCGGTATTGCGCAAGGGAAATTATTTTGACCGAAGATATTTAGATTTGCCGGCTAAACGGGACTCTGACGTCGCCATTTTGTGTGCTTCGCGGATGGCGCTCGGCTCCTCTCGACTGCTGCTCGGTCTGCTCGGTCAGCTTCCGGATGAGGAGGCCATTTCGTTCGACCAATTTAGATAACATTACAAACATTTTTAACAGGGGCCATAATAGTGTAAATAATGTTTGTTTTGGCAGTTTATAACTGAATGTAATGTTTTCTACTTTTTTACATCTGGGAAGGCATTTGCCTTCATCAGATGGAAAGTGTCTTGACCAACAACTTAAGTATTTCTTAAAGCTATGCAGGGCATGCAAGCGAGCAAACACAAACAAGAACAAACAAACAAGTGAAATTAAAAATAAAATTGAACAATATAATATTGTGGTGGTTCATCTTATAATTCAGTCTAGAGAATGCACCAGACAGCATCTAAGACCTGCAACAATCTAAATGTTCTAGGGGGAGGCCCCCCAAACCCTTCGTGCGTCATTTTGTCCACGCGCATTTTTCAGGGCAATCTCTATTGGGCTCAGGGCCATCTGTAAATTAGCTTAGATGGCCCACAGGGCCATCTCCCAAAATCCTTAATGTCATGCACTGTAACTCTAACTTTGCTTGTTCAAAGCAGTATATGGTAAATGGGATGCATTTATATATCGCTTTTCTCCAAAGCACTATATATATAACGCTCCACAATAATCAATTCACACACATCCCTACATGTTTGTTGTAGTTTGGCAACTATGTAAGATCCCAAAATGCTCATCAGGATAAATAAGGTGTTGAGTGTATATTTTTTGGATACTTTGACCGGATATTGAACCGGAGGCTTTTGATTATTAGTCGGACATATTCGTACACCTAAAAGGCCAATTGATGAAATGCAAACACACAGTAATGACTAACTTCGTCACTTGTCTCCTCTTCCTCTTGCAAGCTATTGTTCGTGATTGTTCAACAGTAACATCTTGTTTGTGCTTTGAAAGAAAGACAACCACGAGTTAAGATTTAAGGGCCTGAATATATATCAATATAATCAAGATCCAACCTTAATATAATTTCAATCAGGAGAGACGTGATGTATGGAATACATGTTTATTATCGGTCACATTATATAAATGAAACATAATGATGACAGTTTATAACAAGTGAATGAAATAGTGTTGGCGATTAGGCCCAGGTTTTTGTAGGATATCATTCGGGAAGGGAAAGAACCGTTTCCGATGAACCCCCAAAAGAAGTGAAGTATGAAGTACTGAACGTGAAGAAATCTTACCTTGTGGGATGCAGTGGAAATCTATTGATGAAATGAGAGGTTAATACATGTGGGAATTTAGACATACTGATGCCTCCCAGGCATCCTTCCTGGACGTACAGGGCTTCCCGGACGTACGGGGCGTCCCGGACGTACGGGGCGTCCCGGACGTACGGGGCGTCCTGAACATGCAGGGCTTCCCGGACGTGCGGGGCAACCTGACTTAGCAGGGACACATTTATACAGACCTGAAGGTTACGACCTGGACATACAGGGTTAGACATGGCAAGAATAAACATGAGGGGCGAACATACGTGCTGACATGCTAAGAACCACCACCAGTTATATGCATACGTACCAATTTTAAGGTTGGAGAGACCTTTGGATAGCCAGTACGGCACTGAGGTCCGGATGAATGTAGGATGAGAACGCGGAGGAGGACCACCGTCCGAGTTGTTGCAGGGATGAGGATGAGACCGCCTTAATTAGCAGCGGAAGTAGCTGCACCTATTCTAAATGAATTGCCCCGTGTATAGAAGGGGTGATAACCCGGATTTAATGAGAACTTGCTTTTAAAATAGTGATTGAAACTGTCGTTGAGTTAAGGGAAAATTCCCTGAGATAAGAAATAATGGTGAGAGAGGATTAGAGGTAGGTCTAAGCTGTAGGAATTTGATCATGGATTTATAAGGGCAGAACTGGGGAGTCGTTGCGGGCGGTGAAGACAGAGCAGCGCCGCCGCATTTGGAAGTGCTTTAAGATATAAGCTAAAATGGGCTGGCGTGAAAGGATATGCCAGAAAAGCTGACGTCTCGATTGAAATCGAACGTAAGAGAAGCTGTGGTAAATTCACCTGGTCTGAGGAAAGCATAAAAAGCTAGGAGAAATAAAGCATCAAGTAGCGCATCAATATAAGGGGAGAACAACCCACTTCTAAGTTTGGAGAGCATAAGGCGTAAAGTGGAGAGTGGTAAGAAGGGACGTCTCCGGTCTAAGACGGGGGGAAACGTTTTAATAAGGACCTTTGAGAATGAGTTTGACTGACTGGTTTGCGAAACAGGCTGGGAAGCCGGGATCGAAACAAGCGAACATTAAACTGAACTCCTCTAGAGGCCCCGGATGTATTGGGCCTTTGAGGTGGCGATCAGTGGCGCAGTAGCACATGAAGGCACACCACGGTGGAGATGAGAACAGGTTTAAGTGTAATGCCTACGAGAAAAAGCAAAATAACGCGAACGTTCTCCAAGCGAAATCGTATGTTTGAGGGTGGATGCGGCTAAGCCCTTCCTCATAAGAAACTTGGCAGATTCGGCATGATGTTGCGGCACCGGGGAGCGCGCTTTATTAATAATCCCCGACCACTGATTGGTTGTCACAGAGTACTGAGATCCGCTTCCGGGGCCAGAGGTGACCCCACACGTGCAGGCAACAGCGATCGGAAAGATCTCATGCAGAGCGGAGGAGAGGCATGGCTGGGGAATGACGGAGGCCACGAGCCTACGAACCACTCTCCCTGGAAGAAACTCCCAAAACCCACGGATGGGGCAGCGTCCGTGAAGAATCTCATGGAGTCGGAGGAGAACACGAGGTCGTCGTAGAAGAAGGTGACGCCATTCCAGTGTGCGAGCAGGAGGGACCAAAACCGCAGGTCTGAGCGGCAGCCTTCATCTAGGAAGACGTGGAGGTTTTCTGCAGCCGACGCTGTATCCAGGATCCGGGAAATAAAAGAGCGCCCCTGAGGGATGATACGCATGGCGAAGTGAGGTGCCCGAGCAGGGAGAGCAGCTGCTGCTTGGTGATAACTTGTTGCTCGCAGAAGGCTTTTGAGATGTCGCGAATGCGCTGCAGTTTGTCCGTGGGGAGAGACGCTTCCATGTCTACAGAGTCGAGTGTAATACCCAAAAACTCCAGGCGTGTGGTGGGGACCCTAGCGTTTCTCTTCTGAGAGGAGAACACCTAACTCCTGGAAAGCATGTTTGAGTTTTTGCTAAAGAGGCGCCTGGAATTGTCCCGAGGGGGATCTATGAGGAAGAAATCGTCCAATAAGTGAAGGACGGAGGGGATTCTGACGATGTTCAGGAGGATCCAGCAGAGGGCTTCGGAAAAAAGAATTAAAGATGCAAGGGCTACTTCTGCACCCGAAGGGTTAAACGGACAGCGAAGTAGAATTTGGACTCCCACCTGATACCGAACATGTGCCACTGAGATGGGTGAATGGGAATTATTTGAACGTGTCGGTGATGTCTGCTTTGGAGAGCCACGCTCCTGCCCTGCGAATGTTGATAAGCTTGATGGCATTACGACTGAAGCGTAATGAAGCGAAAAATACTCTGGGGGAATAAGGCTATTGATGCTGCAAAACGGACCAGCGCGAGGAGCGGGACAGATCGAAAATGAGCCTTTTCTTTCTCTGAGTATTTGCATGTAGCGACCCCTATTGGGCTTGTCCGGAACACTGGGAAAGGAGAGGAATGGAAAGGACCGATTAAATATCCTTTGTTGAGCTCTTTTTTAATGAGCTGAGAGACTATAGTGGGTTCTTTGGCGGCTGACTGCAGGTTTTTAGCCACTAAAGTCACTGAGGGGGGGAGAAAGGACCCCTACCCTGAACCCTTGAGAGAGCCCTGACAAAGAATAATCAACGAACCGGGATTTGGGTGAGTCGAAAGCGCAGCTGCTAAGTGTGTGGTGTTAATTGGGAGTCGAGGGGTGATGTTTTAAAAGGTTTTTCCACCACGTTGATTCTGGCGCGGGGAAAGGGGGCCGGCGCCTGGGGCAAACTGAACTCCCGGTGAGCATCCCTGCAGGTACTGCAAATGTGAAGAAAAGTACAATAAGGGTAAGAACACATGTTCTCATTCAATAAACGCAAATCTTATTATCCCTTTGCTTGATCACCTGACGGTTTAGTTTATTGTTCCCGGAATACTGCGTGGGGAAACCGCTAGACCCGGAGAGAGGCACTGAAAGGCAGAGCGGAGAGGTGTGGCCCTGCGCTCCGCAGCTAATGCACGAGACGACTTGTTGCCCGCCGGTAGCCATTACGAGCAGCTCGGTATCCAGCACAGGCGGATGTTACAATGAGCTAAGTGTAGCGCTGCTTTGCTAGAGAAGCTTTTATGGTATTGATAGAACACTTATTTCCCGTATTTGATGTGAAGATCGCCAATCATGGCCAGATAAGCATCAAACTCCACTCTCCTTCTGGGGTAAACTGCGCAGAGGACATCACGGAAGATGCTAAAAGCTACCAGAAATTGCCCTATAGAAAGGTCTTTGAGGAGCCGGGGGTCTGCTGCGGATTTAAATACCGCAGTAATGCTTCCTCCCGTGGCGATGGCTTTGTCGCACTCCGGGGAAGGCAGAATAAGGCTAACCAAATTAATGTCTTTTCCGTCGAGAATTTTTGCTCTGAGCCGTGAGGAGATGTTAGCGGCTTGGGGAATGTAGGGCCTACCTGAGGGAGGAGCCGGGAGGGCGGAAGCCAGAGAGTGAGAAGGAACTACCATGCCAAATGCAAAATCCTGACCCGGCGGGGCCGCCGAAGAGGTTGAAGCTCTGGCCTGGCCTCTCTCCATGGACTGAAGGCGAGCGTCGATTAGCAGCATAGAACTTGCCAGAGATTGCAGTGTGTTGGCTAGGCTGCCATCGAAGAGGGACTGAGTGCCGGAGCTCCCGGGCTGAGCGGCGCTGGGCTGAGCGGCGCTGGGCTGAGCGGCGCTGGGCTGAGCGGCGCTGGGCTGAGCGGCGCTGGGCTGGGCGGCGCTGGGCTGCTGAGCGGCGCTGGAGTGAGCCTGAGGAGTGGAGGATTTCTTGGCCGAGCGAGCTCCTAGAGGACTCGCTTTTTTAGACCTTTTGCCCCCGCGGCCACGAGAGCGCCCTCGCCCTCTTCCGGGGGGGCTGGCTGGAGCTGCTGGCCTGGGCTGGGAGACCGCACCGGAGGCTTGGTCCTGGGAAAGCAGGAGATCTGGGGATGGGGTGATGCCCTGCTTCCGGAGATGGGCGATGAGGAATTCTGCCTCTGCTGTGCGAGAGCCGCTGCGGGCGCTCAGACGAGAACTGAGGCGACTTGAGGAGTTTGACGCTTCCTCTGGAAGTGCATCGGAAACGGGATCGAGATCCTTCGAAAAAAGTAGGTTCTCTGAAGAGTCTGAACTAGACATGTTTGAGGTTTTCGTATCAAGTGTTTAGGCGTAAGAGGAGTGTAGCTACCAACTTGCGCGTTGACACCTGGAAGACAGCTGATAGAAAAGGGGAGAGCATATATAGAGGGATTAACAGGTGCGATAATTAGGCTTGTGAATGGAGGGAAGTGATAGGTTACAGGCATGAAAATCACTCACCTTTCTGCGAAATTCGCCGTTTTGAATCCAAAATAGGTAGTTTGTGTGATTCATGTAGATCTGCAATACAAATATTTTTGGGGTATGGGGGGGTCTGGGACCCGGAGTAATCTACGGCCGCGAGCTGTTATGTGCCATCATGACACGGATGGTGTTCTTTTTTTATATATTATAATGCAGCGCGAGCTGTGTGCTCGAGTCTTCCTGCCTGTCGGCTCTGCTGCTCCGCGATGATGGTCTAGCTTCAGCAGCCACATTACCTACGGGTGCGTTCGTTAATATTAACTGTGCGGTCCGGAGTCACTGTGGTACAGACTGGACCGCTGGTGAACAGCTGTTAGAACGGGCCGTTCAGAGCAGAGCTCCCTGTCGGAGCGCAGAGCGTGATGTGCACTGAAAAGTTTTTCTGTCGCAATATTATCGTTGAGCTAGCTAGCTAACATACATTGTCACTATCTGCTAACGTTAGCTTTAGCCTTCGTTTTCTAATAGTTTTTTTTTCATAGGCTATAAACGGAGGTGGTATAAGTATAGATCTTGTACTTGAGTAAAAGTAGAAGTACTCAGATCTTGTACTTGATTAAAAGCAGAAATACTCAGGTCTTGTACTTGAGTAAAAGTAGAAGTACCAGAGTGTTAGTAAAAGTACTGCATTCAAAATGTTCCTCAAGTAAAAGTAGACAAGTATTCTCATCAAAATATAGTGAAAGTTGCGACAGTAAAAGTAGTCGTTGTGCAGATTGGTCCATTTCAGAATAATATATATGATGTGTTTTATAATGATTGATCATGAAAGTGTTCTCAAAGCTGGTAAAGGTGCAGCTAGTTTGAATGACTTTGTATACTGCAGGGTAGCTTGTGGATTTACTCCAGGTGGAACTAAAGTCTGATTCAACACTTGATTAGATTTCACATCATTCATCCACATCTGTAAAGTAACTAAAGGTATTAATACATGTAGTAGAGTCAAAGTACACCATTTATCTCTGAACTGTAGAGGAGAAGAAGAACAAAGTAGCAAAACATTGAAATACTTAAATAAAGTACAAGTATCTCAAAATTGTACCCAAGTATAGTATTTGAGTTTATAAATGTAGTTACTTTACACCAGATGCCATAAAGATAGAAAGACTAAGCCTTGCACAGAGGCATGACAATAGATTTTCAAAATGCTCAACAGTGCTGCCAAAATTATAAACTGACTGCTACACAATTAAAATAAATGCTTTTATATATTTCTATTAGATGTGACTCTTTAGCGTTTCTGTTATTATTAACACTGCTGCTTTAGTTGTTTTGACTGCTAAAATCCTCTGTTATTCCTCATTTTAAAGCCGATATTCCGTGGGGTCGGGGGGCTCGGGTCCTTGTCACCTTTTCCATACCTGATGAGTTTGCATCCCTGATAATACTTAGTAGTAAGGAGGCCATAATATTTTTGACTCATGGCTGAAGTTAAGTTTCTCCAGGTTGGCAAAAAAATGCATCAGATTGATGCTTTAAAATATGGAATATTCAAATTTTTCTTCCGGGAGAGCATGCCCCCGGACCCCCCTAGAGGGATAATATCCTTCTCACCTTTTTCACCCCTGACCCGTTTTCATGCCTGAGGTTAGCTAAGGAGTGGCGCTCCCTGTCATCTAGTGAAGGGAGCGAGTATTTCCATGACGTGCAATACGGAGTGATAGGTCTTCCTGCCTGAACTTGCGCTAAGTTTCATATTAAAGAATAAAATCTTTAAAAGTGAACATTACGACAAAGTCAATTAAAATTCCAAACCAAATTGAGATTTTGTAAAGATCTAATTTAGAACTTATCATGTATGTAGTATTGAAAAGGATAGTGTGATAAATGAAATTGAAAATAAATATAATAAAATGATCAATTTCATTATTTACTTGGCAATCATATGTATGTAATCATATGTTGGGGGGGAACACACACTGTTAACTGTGAAAAGGATTAAGGATAGAAACGATTTTCGAATATAAATATATATATTCCTTTGTTTTTGGTCTGAACAAAGTCACTGTTATTTGAAGCATACATTAAAAACAATGCAATGCTAGGTCATAACAGGTGTTTTTCAAATAAAGCCAGTCAAGCGCGACTCCACCAAATAGATATTGTGACTGTTATTAATATATATTTTTAGGTGTTTTTAATTCATCTAAGCAACTTCACTGAGGGCTTCGCTCACTATACTGAGTCAAACATAGTCCGGCTGGGCTTTCAAATGCTGTTGTCCTTGGTTCATTTCAACATTGTATGTACTCATGATTGTCATATCTGAAAAATTGTAATAAGAGAGTATATTTAGTATTTCAAAACATACAAACCTGTGCAAGCTCGGGAGACTTACAGATGGACAATCCATTTCAGACGCCTACCCGTGCGGGTCCGTGATCGGCACGGGGTGGAGCCCTGCTGAAAAGGAAAACCCCCCCGCAGGACTTGAAACGCCCCCTTGATAAATACATTTAATTATAATGAAACCAGCTGCAATGGATAATGGATCCACCAGGGGGAGCCGTGATTAAAAAGCTGCCACACTGGAACTCATGTGAAATAAACAGCTGATCTACAGGTATCTGATATAGCGGATATTTGTTAAGATCCATATGTCACGGATAGGATCATATTCTGCGCTAAATAAGAGACATGTAATCATTTACTAAACATCCCCATGTTTTTATTTAACAAAATAATGTTTAATTCACGTTGGCGTTAGTACAAAAACATCGCTATGTTTTTAGATCAGGAAATGCATCCAGGCTCAAACAAACGATTTTCAATCATCATCCTCACGATCATTTAATGTATCATATGTTCGCGAGTTGAAATTAATGCACTAATACATGTAGTTTAATCCACGTGAGTTTACAACAACAAAAATAATCGCTTTGTTTTTATATCACATCCGACCGGAGGAAAATGCAGCACGGGTCTCACTACCGATCATCCTAATCCCACGGGCAAACAATAATATGTACAGTGTTAATAGTTTACTGTATTATTAGTGTCTAATATTACTGGGGATTTCGGAATGGTACTGGATTTTGATTTATTGTATCGGCTTCATATCGCAATATATTCCCGAAGTCTGAAATTAAAAAATGTCCCACATTAGGGCAATTCACCCTACATTTAATCATTCATACAAAATCATATTTAGTTTCTTTTTAACGAAATAAATGTGGTTTAATCCACATCATTTACTGTGTTAATTGTTTACTGTAGTATTGTGCACATTACTTTTCGCTGCTTGTTGCACCTGGTTAGAAGCTAAACTGCATTTCGTTGTCTCAGTACCTGCAATATGTGCAATAACAATAAAGTTGAATCTAATCTTGAGCAGGAACAAATGTATTTAGGCTACTTAGTACATATCTGACATAAACGATTAAACACATTTGTGCATTCTTTAAACCGAGTCTAGCCGAGTCCGGAGGTGGCGGCACATTAAAGTGTGCACCTGATTGTTTAACTTGAAGGTGCCTGATGACATTTCATCTTTCAAACAAAATCATATTTTGTTTATTTTTAACGAAATAAATGTGGTTTAATCCACATAATTTAGGCCTACTGTGTTAATTGTTTAGTATTGTTTAACTTGAAGGTGCCTGATGTGAACATTTCCAGAAGAACTCTAGCTTGAATGGCCTTTGTATGTATACAGTAGGCCTACACATAGGCGGCGCGTGAGGCTCAGGTTTGGGAAGGCTAAATAACTTTTTTTTTCATTTTACGCTGCCCGCCTCCGGCGTCTATAGAAAAGAGATCAACTCAGTGAAAGCACCGCCTGCTGACCGATCAGAGCTCAGTGTGCGGAGTTTAAATCTATCAAGTCATATTACAGGAAAAAGGAAATGCAGTTTAAACTGCCGTATGCAGAGAAGACGCCGACGTGTCGCACTTATCATTCATATCACACTGACATCACATCATCAATCAGATCATCGATCTCACATCGATATCACAATATGTCCTTATCTGAGTCAGCTTCTCGAGCCGTATCTGGCCGTGCAACACTTAGTTACATTGTCACATATACTGTATGCAGACGTATTATTTTAAGCAACACATTAAGTTGACGAAACACTCAACTCAAATGTAATAAAGTCAGATCCCCTCGTGTTTTAGATGGGGCAGTATCATAAAACTGTTGTACGCTTTCAAACACTCGGTAGTTTATTTTTTAACGAGTTGTTCTGTATTCACCTTGCAGCAACTATGTGGCTTATCCTGGATTATATGTTTAAGTCATCATGGATGTTTAAAGTTCATATTTGTCTAATATTAGTTTACTTTTCATTAATGAAGTATGACGCTGCGCTGTCCCCCCTGCGAGATGGAGTTCATGACTTTATGAGCTGTTCATGAGCACTCATGAAACATTCATGAACAACTCATTATATGTTCACTTGTCATGTTCATGAACCAAAATTCTTAAAATGCTCATGAACCATTTTAAAGAGCAGTTCATGAAATTTTTATGAACATTGTTCATTCATATAAAGTTCCTGTTTTGCTCATGACAGACTTTTATGAGCAATTTATGAACTTTTCATGATCCAGCCAATCACAAAATTATAATTAAAACCCCAAAAAGTTTGCATGAGCATTTCATGAACTTTTCATGACTATGAGCATTTCATGAATTTTGGATGATTGTGGCAAGTTTAGAATATTTTTGAATATTCATGAGCATTTTATGAACTTTTGATGATCAGTGTGATGATTTTAAAGACCTCTTGAATATTCATCTACTATTTGAACATTTCTTTATTTTTTAAAACTTTTAATCTTAAAACAAAACAATAGTGCATTTGAAACTGAACATTATCTGTATTTATTTTGGTGACATTCATATCATGTTATGGTTTATCTGTACTGTTTGAGAAGCAGTACGAGTAAGTAGCGCCAAGGTGGAACCTTTGGCAGGTGAGCGGTGACATATGGGTTATCTTAGGGGGGACACTTCCGCCCCTCCAGTCAGAAGCAATCCAGACGATCAACCGGATCCTGTGTATAATTATTGCTGCTGCACTTTTCTGTTTTCTACAGGTCAGTACATGATGAAAATGATCGATGTTAACTTGTGTGAATTAGATATGATGTTGGAGATGTTTAGGAGAGTGTGTCAGAAAGTTTTGAGCATGTTTGACATAGTAACGGTATTTTAAAAATACTAAACTGTCGGCAACAATAGATGCCATTTTCGCGGGCTTCAGCCGCGCCTGGGTAAATGTGACCTGAGCGAAGGCTCGCAGGCAGGTTAGCTGCTGCGCACGGGTAATATGTTTTGTTTACCTGAGTGTAGTCTTGCAGGCACATTGCCTTGTTTTTTGTTTATTAACATTGACAGTGTATTTTTGGGATCTCCATAATATGTTATATTTGGTAAAGATAGATATATTGATAGAAAGTATTATTTGATAGCGTTATGTGTTTATATTGACTATGTTTAATTTCTCCTTGAGATACAGTAATGGACTGTGACAGATGGATAACTTAAATGGAGAAATGTGATGTTTGTAAAGTACAGCTATTTGAATGTAACTGTGTACTTTGAATTTTGAATAAGAAGCAATCCAGACGATCAACCGGATCCTGTGTATAATTATTGCTGCTGCACTTTTCTGTTTTCTACAGAAATCATTTATTGTTGCTGTGGTACCCAAGCTTTTGGGACCCGTAACAAAAAAATGTGTGCAGCTGAGTGTCAAGAACTGTGCTTCAAATAGTGATAGGATTAATTGTAGTGCTCCACCTGTATACATGTATGTTTGTATGTTTGTTAATTTGAATAAAGTTCCATTGTGATTGATATAATTGTTGTTTTCTATGGTTGCCAATTGACCCACAGTCAATGGTTCATGAACAGTTCATGCACATGAACAGTTCATAGCCAGCCATTGAATTATATTCAGTGACTGGGTATGAACTGTTCATGCACATGAACAGTTCATAGCCAGCCATTGAATTATATTCAGTGACTGGGTATGAACTGTTCATGAAGTTGTTATGAACAGTTCTTGATATGTTCATGAACCATGGTTAATTCATGAACAATTCTTGAAATGTTCTTGGTTGAATACTGAATATCCCTACACTCACTGAAAACTCCATTTCATGAATTGTTCATGAACCTGCCTAAAACCATATTCCATGAATTGTTCATGAACCATTCCAGAACAGGAGTTTCATGAGTAGTTCATGAACTGCCCTAGTGCCATTTAATGTTCATGGAACTTTCATGAACAGTTCATCAACTTTGTTATGAGCTGTTTATGAGCTGTTCATGAATATGGTTCACGGAATTTCCATGAACTTCTCATGACAAGTTCATGAACAGTTCACTATCATCTCACTGGGGATGGTTTAGCCTTTTCCCACACCTATTACTTGCCTGATCAGCCTGCTCTCAGCTTTTTCATTTGTCTGTGTTGTATTGAAGCAGTGTCCTAAATGTAAAATGACTGACATTTTGTTTTAAGAACTGTTCACCTGTGGAGATTGCAGTGGCAAAGTGTTCCTGTGTAGCTGGAACAGCACTCAGCAACCACAATGTTGCACTGCTGTTCCAGACCGCACACTACTCCACACTCAACCTGGCTGCTGTCCC
The DNA here is from genome assembly GCF_902827175.1 of Gymnodraco acuticeps. Taxonomy (NCBI): domain Eukaryota; kingdom Metazoa; phylum Chordata; class Actinopteri; order Perciformes; family Bathydraconidae; genus Gymnodraco; species Gymnodraco acuticeps. Next base: position 244,087 of record NW_022989828.1, on the reverse strand, counting down.
CCCTGTCCTCAGCTGCACTGAAACAGAGCAGCGATGGCACAAGCCACGAACCATGGTAAGTACAGTATGTGTTCACTATAGGGCTGCAACAAACGACTAATTTGATTATTCGGATCGTTAAGGTTTTAACTGTACTACTACTTATATCGATACTGCTTATCGATCCGGTCCTTTTAACGATAGTATTAACGGTTCTTTTGACAAGAAATAAGGTAAACTAACTAAACAAATTGTGAACAAAACTAACATTGCTTTTTATTTTTAATTAAATGCATAATATTTCACATCAAAAGAAACAACAATGTTTTAACAAATCATATTAAATAATGTGATAACAGACCTGTAAACAGAATAGCTGAAACTAACAAAATAAATAACTCAGTTACCTCTAATCATTAACCTATATTTTTATAACTGAGTTAACTCTGTGTGTTGCTGCTAGCATACATAACACCTGACGTGGAAACGTTACTCGTGGACAGTGGAACCCGGTGCATTCCTCCGTCTGGATGGGGAGCACTTTTGCTAAATGTTTAGACAAATTGCTCGTGTTACCGCCCTTACATGCTAAACTGTTATTGCACTTTTGGTAACGAGCATTGTCCACATCGAGACGGCTAAAGTTTAACCACACCTCGGAGCCAGGGTGACCAGGGGCCTCATTTATAAAGGGATATACGCTCAAAAAATGGCGTACGCCAGTTTCTACGAAATGTTTGCGATTTATAAAATACTAACTTGACGGGAAAATGTGCGGTCCTCCACGCAAACTCTAACCCATGCGTACGCACTAAGCACAAAAACGGGAGAGACGAGAAACTGCGACACCGCGTTGGCAGAAGGAAGAATGGAGAGAAATATGTGGAAATAATACCATAAATAAAATGTTACCCTCATTTATCATATATGAATAATTCATTTTCAAACATTGATTAAAGCCAATCTTAAAATGATTAAACAAACGCCTGTTTGAGACTCCTCAGTGCACACAAAAACATAACTTGGAGAAATAAATAAATACGGATATGTTATTTAAAACCACCTCGAATATGTTGCGTTAATGTTATGAAATGTTTTCTCATAAATGATGCGGTAAGCAGGAGGACAGCATTACTTTAAACTGACGCCGTGTTGCATACTATCATGTTTAATCGTGTTTTATGCCGTTTGCCAAGACTTGATAAGTCGCTCGTAAAACACAGGAGGTATGGAAACTAAGAACACCATATGTGGTCAATTGTACAGCAAATATAACACAACACATTAGTTGTATTTCCTTTAACTGGTGGATATATAGAGTTGCTGCGGGGGGGAGGGGGGGAGACGCACAGGCTGCAGTGGAGACGCTGCGCACAGCTGATCGACAGCTGGGACACAAACCACCAAATACAAAAACATAATTCAGATCCAGTCGTCATGACTCCACTCCGGAGGGATTCCCCGATCACTTCTTACAGTCTCATCAAGTGGGGGTCTCCTGTCCCCGGTACAAACACACTGCCTGAGGAAGGCTATGTGTATTTTTTTTGTCATTAACCTTTTTCGGACCACTTATTTATTTTGGTGACGATCCGACCTCCATGCTGCTACTCTGGTTCAAACTGCATCCACCAAACAATATGATTTATCTCGACCTCCCCAAATAACCAAAATCTGACACGGTGTGAGATGTCTTTTTTAGCTGTTCTGTCGTCATTTCCTGCGATCTTCTTCATGCAGTCAGTCAAAATGAATGAATGGGCGTTTCTTTGACTATTTATAGGCAAATATGGGCGTTACGTGAAGCCCGCAAAAGCTGCACCGCATTTCGAGTCGATTGTGATTTATAAAGGGAAACCGGCGTAGGAAGTGCCGTACGCACTTTCCTCGGCGGTACGCAATGTTTGGTGAATCGGAAAATGTCGGAACATTTCTGTACCTATTTTTTGGATTTCTACTACGTAAGCAACCTTCCCACGTGAATCCTACGCACGGCGTTATAAATGAGGCCCCAGATGTCCCGCTTTGTGCGGGACTGCACAGCATTTTCACGACTTTTGGTGCGTCCCGCAAATTGAGACCATGTTCCGCATATTTCATTTTGATAGGCTAAAACGCTTTTCTTTTAAAATCAGATTTATCCAATGGCTGTTGAGAAAGCAGGGAAGGCTATCATCACGGGGGTGTGTTTGCTGTCAATCAAACTGTAACACACGGCGGGTCAAGTGTTAACCAATGAGAGTAACTCAGTCACACACACCCCCCCGCGGCCCCGCCAAACAACAACAACGAAAGTCAGTCAATAACGCAGGCGACGCAGCAGGTTATGGAAAATGGAGGAAACTGAAACTACAGCTAAGAAGAAAAGAAGATGCACATGGAACACACTTACCCGTGGGTGAAGCCAGTGCAGGGCGACTCTCACCCCCTAATCCCACCAGGAGCGTTTGCGCTGCGGCTGCGGCGTTTTTAGCGATCGCGGCCACTCTAGTCAATGGGTGCTATTCCACCAGACACGCTGCGCCACGCTGTGCCGCGGCTCGAAGCGTCCCAGAAGCTCCTCGCCGCAAGACATTTCTAAAATATAGGATGAATCCTATTTTTGACGCGGCGCAGCGCGGCGCAGGCAGGAAGTGGAATGTTCATCGAACAACTGCGAGGCTGCACACAAGACGCTCCGCTTCCGCAACGTTTTGAAACGCGCCTGGTGGGTTAGGACGCAGGAGGAGGACGCAGCGCGGCGCAGCCGCAGCGCAGACGCTCCTGGTGCGATTAGGGGGTAAGAGAGGTTTTTGCAATCTTTGCAAGAGTAATTTTTCAATTTCACATGGCGGTGAATACGACGTCAAAAGACACAGAGAATGCGATTCTCACAAGAAACGTGTCGCTCAAAAAGAGACATCCCACTATATGGAGACATTCCTACTCCAACCAAAAAATGATGGCCACTCAGACAAGGTAACAGCAGCAGAAATAACCAGTGTTACCATAGTGACTGTGGTAACAAGCTAGCGCCGACCATTTTTCCAGACTCTGACATAGTAAAGAAAATGTCATGTGGTCGTACAAAAGCAGCGTCCATAATAACAGATAGCCCCTGCCTCTGTGGAGAGTTGTTTGACAGAGTTAAAGACACCAGTGGTTCTACGTGACAAAATAGCCCACACACTGTGGGGGGGCCCCACCTGTTGTTGCTGTGATGCACAAAACTGAAAGCTATTTTATTTTATGTATTATGTTTTTGTTCCCTCCTGGCCAGTTTTGATTTGTACTTGTGGTTTTATTTGATCTATTAATTGATGTTGTGCCTACTTGTACAGGTAATACACTAGTTGAATTAGGAAGATGCATTTCTAAACACTTGAAGTGAATAATGCCTGCTGCCTTGGTTAGCCTTAGTTTACTTTTATTTATTAAGATACTAAATTGTTACTGCATTTTAACCTCACTTTCTGTCATTGTTTGTTGGATGCTGTTGAATAAACCAAATTAAACAGTATAGAAATAGAGATTTTTTTCCCGGGGGGGGGGTGTGGTGCTGTTGAGAGGGTGTCCCACACACACATACTCCTTGTCCCACATTTGGTTTGTTGGGACCTGGTCACCCTACTCGGAGCGCGTTCTCTCCGCCATCTTCTCCGTGTGTGTGTGTTGCATGCATGTAGCAGCTGCGTGTGTGTGTAAACTGCCCCGCCCCCTCGCAAGCAGGCGGGGGAGAGATCTCTCGTCTGAATTGGGAAGATCGAAAATATATTATAGACGCATTTTGTAGTCATATTGCATATTAGAAACGGAGTTGGCGACACTAAGACTGCGATATAATGTTTATGTAGCAATAATACATATGACATGTTTTAAATGTCTCCTGTACCGATAAAAAAGAGCGATAACGTTGGAGCTTAACGGGGTGTAGAACACATGTGATGACGTCACCAACGAATCGACGACTGAATTAGTTGCCAACTAATTTGGTAATCGATTTTAATCGATTAAGTCGATTAGTTGTTGCACCCCTAGTTCACTACCAATCCACGGTTTAATGAGTATTTCCTTTGTGCCAAGAGCTGATTTAGTATGTTGTATCAACGACCATTTCAATTAATTTGACAATTATTTTGTGTAATTAATAGGGTGTGAAACCAGGCATAGTGAGTGACATGGTGTTCATTTCCACTATGCCAAAGCAGTTTACAGTTGCTGACGGTGTAAGGTAATATCTATTGTCCTAAGTAATTGTATGTAGCCTGCTACAACTTTGTGATTGTTGTCTGAGTGTAAAATTGTTCTTAAAGTCCTAATTATCATATAAACATGTTCAAAGGAGTACACGTTACAAGGCCGTGCGGGGGGAGCTGCCAGACCCAGATGTCCTCAAAGTCAGCGAGGTATACAAGGACTTCTCAGCAGACATCGCACCACGAAAAAAAAAAAAACCGAATGGCTCACTACTCAACTCAACGACTAACACTCTTTCAGAGGGTATGTTGGAAATGCACACATTATATATTTTTTGCATCTACTTTCTGGATATTGTACATCTGTTCATCTGTTATATAAACTAGCATTACTTAAATATGCAGACTAATTGAAATGTTTAAATATGTATTTTTCCCCCCGATATAACATCAACCTATGTTTTGTAAAAGTTTATTAAATTAATCTGTAAAATGTTATCATATTGTGGATTTATTAAATTATGTATTTTCCTTTGTTATTTATGTGTGCGTTTGTTTTGAGGATATCATTCATTAGTACCTAAACATAGTATGGTATAACTACTTTTTGTAATGAAATACACAATTGGTTTGGGAGCAAGAAATCTTTTAATCGTTGTTGCCCAGGCTTATCGTAATGAATGGACACTTATCTCCCGATTATAACATTGTGTAACTTGCTGCTGTTAAATACCGTCAAACTATGTGCAATATGTGCTTTATGTGCAATATATACTTTATATACATATACCATCTTTAATAACTGTAATATACCGGGCTGCTAAATCCTAAGAACTGCTACAGGATTTGATTTGTAGATTTGATTTGTTTTTTTGAAAATTATGTAACTTTTTATCTTTTTTTTAGCATATTGTTTATTATATTATAACTTAGTACTTTTTTAGCATATTGTTTATTATATTATAACTTAGTACTTTTTAACGCATGTAAGATATTCAACACTAAGCTGTCTGTGGCTCTTTCCTACTGTAACGCTGCAAATGTCCCCTCTGTGGGACTAATAAAGGTATTCTGATTCTGATAACGGGACAAATTTGTACAAAGGGGCACACAGCAATGTAGTGCCGACTTTCTTACACGCTGGAAGGCCAATCGCTTTTCTTTACCCCGAAATCCGCTCATTCTTGCTCTTGGTGTGACATAAGCTGTCAAAGTTCTGTACTCAAACCGGAAGTACTCAGCCGCACACCCAGCCGCCGGAAGTTGATAGACGCCATCTTGTGCACAGAGCCTATAGAGAGTTTGTTTCTGTAGTTTGACAAAAACTTTACAGATTTGACATATTTGGCACTGGTTTTAAATATGCAAAGGCCTCTAACTTCGTTGTGATGGCAGCATTTATTTGCTATGTCCCATGGTAATATGGCTAATGTGTTTATTTATTATTTGTGGGGCAATTTCAATTTGTGTTATTTATCTTTTTTCTCAAGATTGAAATGAAGCTCAGCGCAAGTTCTTTCAGGAAGACTGGGTGTGTATACTTTCACTCTGCAGCTGCATATAATCAGCTCATCACAGGCGTTCTCTTTAACCTATTACATTTCACCTCATTCTCCAGCAGCCAATCAGCGTGCTGCAGCCACACTATAAAATGGTTCTCCTCTCTCCTGCAGTCAGTTGTGATTTCAGGTGTTCATGCACCTTATCATATGGCATTTGTCAATCAATGTTCAAACTAAATGAAGTCTCTCCTGATTGAAACATCATGTGTTGAAATAAACAACTGCAGTTCAAAATCAAAAGTGAATTGCCTAATATTTTTGTTGTGGAATCAATTAATTTCTTTCTTTAAAAGGCAAAAACATGAAAAAGCTAAGAATACAATATATTTGGAGCAACTTAATTTAGAAATGGTTGTCAACTTAAAAACGTGTGTTCACAATGAGGGTAATTAAGTACAAACAACTTCAAATTCATTTTAAATCATGTGGTAAAACTAGTTGGAACAACTTAATCTTTTGAGTAATCAACTTCAAAACTTGTGTTTATGCTAACAATTATTAGGTAAGTGGTAATTAAAAACACCTGATTGTAGAGGAAAAGCCTTCTCCCCTAACTCAAATAACTGTGTTGCTTTAACACAATTTCATTAGAAGTTGTCTTAAGTCAATAAACATCGATGCAAACTGTTGCGTTGATTTTCTTTGTTGAGCCAAGGCATTTGTTTTTAGAGTGTAGGGTTAAGAGTGCAGTTAAAATCGCCGCCCATCAGTCCTAATCCTTTACAATTTTCCTTGAAGAGCAGCACCATGTCTGACATGAACATTGGTTCATCTATATTGGGAGCATAGATATTTGAAAAGGTGATTGGGGTTCCAAAAATAGTACCAACAACCAAAACAAACCGACCATTTGGGTCCGTAACATTGTATATTTTGGCCCCATACACAAAAGGGATTGTCACTGCTTTTATTATTTAACATTAAAACTAATGTAACACAAAAAGAAAACAATATAACATCCCACCCAAACCAGGGTCTTCTGACCCTGGCAATTCATCTACCCAATTTGTTGTAGCCCAGAGAGAAACAAACGTCAGAGAAATGTACATCTCAGATCTAACGAAATGTCCTCTTTGTGTTGGCAACTTGTAGCTCCCATCCTCAGTTCTCATTGAAAATAAATACATTTCTTCATCATTTTCCTCCTTAACAGGGGACGGGTAGATAGAAATCCGTATCCCAAATGTCATCATGGTATTATTCCATCCGATCATTTATATGTCAAATAATATATTGCCATAAAAAAACAAGACAAATCAAAAAAGAACGATCGGAGGAGGAGTGTACATGGTGATATCTTAACTGTCAAAAATAAAAGTGGAGGAGGAAGGTTGTATTTTAAACAGAACGGTATGTTACTGTTTTGTCAGACCCCCTCCACTACCTTCTTTGTTGGTGTGGTCCGTTACGTCATTCTTTGTTGCCGGAAGCAAAGACACTGGTAAATATAACAAAATACAAATGAACCAGTTAGATCCTGGAAAATCCTCTTAATGTGTCCTTGCGATTTCCACAATCCCAATGACAGTTAATTGAGAGAAGAGGAGAAAAAAGAATGTACATCTTACCTCCACTCCGGTAGGTTAGAAAAATAGCGACTTACTGCAGCTGCTTGACAAAGGTGTCGGCTTCTTTGGGGTCTTCAAAAAACACAATCTTCTCTTTGTGAAGAATACGGAGCCGATGAGGATAAGCAAACCCTCTGAACATGCCTTTTCGAGGAATAATTTGATCACCAGGTCGAACTCCTTGCGCTTTCGGCGTACCTCTGCAGACAGATCCTGGCGAATGGTGAGTTTAGCATTACCCTCGTGGATTGACATTTTCTTCGCAGACTGCAGTATCATTTCTTTATCTCTGACTCGTAGAAAGCGGATCATAATTGGTCTTGGAGGCTTCCCTGGTTCGGGATATGGTCGTAGAGAGCGGTGAACCCGCTCCAACTCTAGATTCTGATCGAGGGAGAGTTTGAGCCAGGAAGATAGTTTTTGTTGAATATATTGAAGTAGTAATTGGCTGCCTTCTGACTTCTCTGGGAGCCCTAGTAAAACAAGGTTTTTACGTCTCCCTCTATTTTCGAGATCATCCGTCTTAGATTCCAGCGTCTTTATCAACTTGTCGGCTCTGTGAAGGTCCCGTGCTGTAGCTTGTAAGGTGTCTTCTAATGTCGACATTCTTTGTTCAGCTTCGTCCATACGCTGAAGTTGATTCTCAAGGACCTAGTTTGCTAGTGCTTCTTTCATTGTTGAGACTTGACTAGTCACAATCTCCAAACGATTATCAATTCCATCGAGACGAGTAATTATCTCAGAACGTTGAGATTTTAACTCGGACATTATCTCAGCAAACGAAGGATTTCTTGAGACTCATCCTCCGGTTCTGGTAGGCCTTGGTTGCCTCGTGGGTTTTTTCTTGGCATCCTTCCTTCTTTTTCTTTCTTTTTGTAGCAGGAGTCTTTCCTTAGATGTCAACTCTTCGAGTCAATAATAGAGTGGAGGTAAAAAACTCAAATTAATCACTGAGGTTGTGCGGAGCTCTCAGCTCAGGCTGCCATCTTGTTCCTCTCGGCCCTGGAGCTTCAATTCGAACTTTCAATCTCATTTATTCAAAATGAGGAACCAATAAAGTTACACATGTAAAAAGCATGCCCAAATAAAACACTGCAGTTGAAAGACAAACAAGTGGAATACTAAAAGCATGCAGATAAAATAAGATGAAATATTGAATCTGTGAATAACATGAACAAAGCAAACAGTGCTGCAGGAGGGGGGTGGTGAGTCAGGTGGAGGGGCTAAATGTTGCAGATCCCTGCAGAACCTGCAGAGCCGCAGCATGATGAGCTTTCCCCAGCGTGGCGTAGGCAGAGGGTCCCGGTAAGATCATGACCAGCCCTTTGAAGTTGGGGGTTATCCCGGGGACGGACACATGATAAAATAAGAACATGAAGCCCCTGGCCCCCAGTGGCTCAGCTTAACATTGTAGTGCGGCTCCCCAACACCCTTCACCTCGCACAGCTGACACAGCAGCGCCATGGGGCAGGGGAGGTGACCCTCCAGGGAAGAGACGCAGGCGGAGGAGCTGGGAGGAGCTGGGAGGAGCTGGGAGGGGGCGGGTTCTCCCACTGCTTTGCAGAGTTCAATGGCATCCCTGGATGGAGGGCGGGCCAGGCCGGGAGGGGGGCGTGGAGGGGTGAGGACGTGGCGTGGAGGGGTGAGGACGTGGCGTGGCGGCTCTGCCATTTGACGGAGATGTTCAACTGAAACTTCTCCCTGAATGCTGGGCACAAAGAGAAGAGCAGTAGTAAGGTGTTTTCACATCAGTAAAGACATGTATCTTATCTTGGGTATATCGTTGTGAATTCTCTTGAAAATGTACATTTTAATTTTCTTAACCGGAGATAGGTAGATACATGATCACCCCACCTTCACAGAGAATGCCTCAGGCTTTTTAAAAAAAAGATAAAACAAGAGTTTGGATATTCTGCGTCGTGCCACCTGTTGTATTTAAAGCGGTCACAAGCAGCCAGACTCAAACCAGAATGAACATCTAGTCATCACAGACGTGGAGTGGGGAGAAAAGAAGTGAAACAGTTGTGTGAAAAGTGAAAATAAAAAAGAGCTGAGAAGTGTTGACAGCTGACCATTAGTGGGCGTGAAGGTCAGATTGTCAGTATTGGAAATGTAAAACACAAAGCTCCTGTTAAGTCTTTTGAATCAAATCAAGTCCAAGTAAAATAAAGTTTATCATAATACTAATAATGAAAGCTGCATTCAGCATTGAACTGCCCCACCCCCCATTCTAACACGTCACAAATTGTACAGATTCACGTAACAAATCTTACAGTAAAGTGCAAAATGTTTTGCTAGCGATAACATATGTACATAACAGCTTAGCAAAATGCCTTGTTCTTCTACAGCAAACAGCAGCCACATTGGGGTCAAAACAAAGCAGTAGTTCCCACTATGGTACAGTAATAGTACAGCAGGAAGTACATGAAATGTCTGGACATCAGCAGTTTGATCTTCAGGAAAAGACGCGTTACTGATCAAAAAGCACATTACAGAATGACAGCATGCTAAGACCAGCTTGTTCGAGATGTACATCATCGTTTGCGTCATGACGTAACCGTTTGCGTGCCTGCTTCATAAAGCCAAACCGCGCGGATGAAATCAGTTGCATTCATTTCTTATGGCTCTAGCTGCAGCTTTTCCGGAGTCATTTCTGTGGTTTAGTTATATTCTTATAAAAGTGTACTCGTGTCAATAAAGGTTTTTTTAAAACACAACTGCTTCTGAGGTCGGTCTTATTTCTTAAGGTGGACTGAACCATGAGTGTGGAGTAACGTTGTATCTTTCATTTAAATTAACTGTAACCTTCACCCAGGTATGTAACAGCTGTTCTCAAATGAACACGTGAAGTAAAGTTTAATATTTATAGTTTTATAGATTTATAATGAGTTATAATGAGAGGTGATCAACGTGAATGCTCAGGTTCCACCTTAACACGCAGACACGTTGCTTCACCATTAGCAGAAACCTTTATACAGTCTATGGCAGAAACTCTGAAACTCTTGTTAAGTTTCTCCATCGTTGTGTACAAACTGGATAAAACGCGGGCTTTTTGTTGTTGTTCAGGAGTTGATCTGTCTCTGCCCCCGCCTCGACGTAAGCGTGACGTATGTGGTGCTTTTGCTCTGGCCGGACAATTTTTTTGGTGCTTGAAACGAACCGGATTCCGGAGCTAAGAGGCTGCTCCGCTGCGGTGTGAAGAGGAAAACCCGGTGCTTTTCAAGCTCCAGCTCCGAACCGGCCCTGAAACACCGTTGGTGTGAATGAGGTACCTGAGGATCTCTTCACGGCCCTGAGACACAAAACAACACTTTCAATATGCAGTCATTTAAGAAAGAAGTGTGAATCACAACAAAGAAATGCTACATTGTGAAATACTCTGGTGTGGTTGCCTGAAACTAGTTTTTTCATTGCGTGTAAAAGTTTGCTTAGAAAACTTTTGAAGTTGACAAACACCAACCGACTCGCACAAAATGTTTAAGGTTAAGTACAAAGACAAGTAATAAGAAAACGCCTCCAAGCCAGTTAAACACTTGTATTTACCTCAGTTGGTAAGATGGGTTGTAAACAGGCCGCGCACCTCGGGGTAAAAGTCCGGCAGAAATGACAGGAGAACATTTATTTAGTGAGCAGCACAATAACATCTTAGTTACATATTAAAGAGGTCTTTTGGGGCTTTTCTCTTCCCTGTGTGTTATATAGGTTTGTGCGCATGTCAATGGTCTGAAACGCCTTCATTGGACTCCTTTGTTTACTTCCAGAACATCCTGTACCATAAGGACTGTAAAATCTTCATTGATGAGTGAAATCAGAAGCACAGCGGCAATCTTGAGATGCTAGATGACTTAAAAGTCATACAAATGGAAACCAATTGCTACTTTCCATCCCAAAGGATGCAAACGCAGCATAAACCATCAAAAGTCATGTGTAAATGAAAGCTCAGTGTTTTTGCAAAACAACTTTAAAACAGAGCAGGAACACCCACCTGTGTTTCTGTCAGCCCTTCACGCTGTGTTCACTTTCTTCGTTTTAGTTTAACATATTTTACCATATTAAAGAACACTGTACTCTTTACACAGCATGAGAGTCACTCCAAATATTCTCCGTAGCTCATTTTCCCATCTACCGTAAAATGAGAAATCACAACTGATAGTAAACACTTTGGTGGAGAGGTGCTGAACAGCAACCCCCGTCCTGTCGAGCAGGTTGCTACGGTGACGCCCCTGCGAGATGGAGTTCATGACTTTATGAGCTGTTCATGAGCACTCGTGAAACATTCATGAACAACTCATTATATGTTCACTTGTCATGTTCATGAACCAAAATTCTTAAAATGCTCATGAACCATTTTAAAGAGCAGTTCATGACATTTTTATGAACATTGTTCATTCATATAAAGTTCCTGTTTTGCTCATGACAGACTTTTATGAGCAATTTATGAACTTTTCATGATCCAGCCAATCACAAAATTATAATTAAAACCCCAAAAAGTTTGCATGAGCATTTCATGAACTTTTCATGACTATGAGCATTTCATGAATTTTGGATGATTGTGGCAAGTTTAGAATATTTTTGAATATTCATGAGCATTTTATGAACTTTTGATGATCAGTGTGATGATTTTAAAGACCTCTTGAATATTCATCTACTATTTGAACATTTCTTTATTTTTTAAAACTTTTAATCTTAAAACAAAACAATAGTGCATTTGAAACTGAACATTATCTGTATTTATTTTGGTGACATTCATATCATGTTATGGTTTATCTGTACTGTTTGAGAAGCAGTACGAGTAAGTAGCGCCAAGGTGGAACCTTTGGCAGGTGAGCGGTGACATATGGGTTATCTTAGGGGGGACACTTCCGCCCCTCCAGTCAGAAGCAATCCAGACGATCAACCGGATCCTGTGTATAATTATTGCTGCTGCACTTTTCTGTTTTCTACAGGTCAGTACATGATGAAAATGATCGATGTTAACTTGTGTGAATTAGATATGATGTTGGAGATGTTTAGGAGAGTGTGTCAGAAAGTTTTGAGCATGTTTGACATAGTAACGGTATTTTAAAAATACTAAACTGTCGGCAACAATAGATGCCATTTTCGCGGGCTTCAGCCGCGCCTGGGTAAATGTGACCTGAGCGAAGGCTCGCAGGCAGGTTAGCTGCTGCGCACGGGTAATATGTTTTGTTTACCTGAGTGAGGTCTTGCAGGCACATTGCCTTGTTTTTTGTTTATTAACATTGACAGTGTATTTTTGGGATCTCCATAATATGTTATATTTGGTAAAGATAGATATATTGATAGAAAGTATTATTTGATAGCGTTATGTGTTTATATTGACTATGTTGAATTTCTCCTTGAGATACAGTAATGAACTGTGACAGACGGATAACTTAAATGGAGAAATGTGATGTTTGTAAAGTACAGCTATTTGAATGTAACTGTGTACTTTGAATTTTGAATAAGAAGCAATCCAGACGATCAACCGGATCCTGTGTATAATTATTGCTGCTGCACTTTTCTGTTTTCTACAGAAATCATTTATTGTTGCTGTGGTACCCAAGCTTTTGGGACCCGTAACAAAAAAATGTGTGCAGCTGAGTGTCAAGAACTGTGCTTCAAATAGTGATAGGATTAATTGTAGTGCTCCACCTGTATACATGTATGTTTGTATGTTTGTTAATTTGAATAAAGTTCCATTGTGATTGACATAATTGTTGTTTTCTATGGTTGCCAATTGACCCACAGTCAATGGTTCATGAACAGTTCATGCACATGAACAGTTCATAGCCAGCCATTGAATTATATTCAGTGACTGGGTATGAACTGTTCATGAAGTTGTTATGAACAGTTCTTGATATGTTCATGAACCATGGTTAATTCATGAACAATTCTTGAAATGTTCTTGGTTGAATACTGAATATCCCTACACTCACTGAAAACTCCATTTCATGAATTGTTCATGAACCTGCCTAAAACCATATTCCATGAATTGTTCATGAACCATTCCAGAACAGGAGTTTCATGAGTAGTTCATGAACTGCCCTAGTGCCATTTAATGTTCATGGAACTTTCATGAACAGTTCATCAACTTTGTTATGAGCTGTTTATGAGCTGTTTATAAGCTGTTCATGAATATGGTTCACGGAATTTACATGAACTTCTCATGACAAGTTCATGAACAGTTCACTATCATCTCACTGGGGCAGTACACTTGTCCCTGTTTGTGATTGGTCAAATGTAGCTAACCCCGCCCCTTTCACGTGAATGCGCTCTCAGCTGGAGAGAGAAACCCTGGCTTGATTTACCGAGTTGATAACCAGCGCCATAGGACCGTTTAGCGAGATCGCGTTTGTTAGGGTTAGTTAAGATAACTCAAGCATATCCAGGGTCTGTTGAACTGGCTTCGTGGTACAGGGCACAGGTGGCTGCATAGCAGCGCTAATGTCAAAGACATTATATTTTTATTTTACCAGGATGCAGTTACACAAATATTTGGGAAGGCTAACCCCTGCGAGATGGAGTTCATGACTTTATGAGCTGTTCATGAGCACTCATGAAACATTCATGAACAACTCATTATATGTTCACTTGTCATGTTCATGAACGAAAATTCTTAAAATGCTCATGAACCATTTTAAAGAGCAGTTCATGACATTTTTATGAACATTGTTCATTCATATAAAGTTCCTGTTTTGCTCATGACAGACTTTTATGAGCAATTTATGAACTTTTCATGATCCAGCCAATCACAAAATTATAATTAAAACCCCAAAAAGTTTGCATGAGCATTACATGAACTTTTCATGACTATGAGCATTTCATGAATTTTGGATGATTGTGGCAAGTTCAGAATATTTTTGAATATTCATGAGCATTTTATGAACTTTTGATGATCAGTGTGATGATTTTAAAGACCTCTTGAATATTCATCTACTATTTGAACATTTCTTTATTTTTTAAAACTTTTAATCTTAAAACAAAACAATAGTGCATTTGAAACTGAACATTATCTGTATTTATTTTGGTGACATTCATATCATTTTATGGTTTATCTGTACTGTTTGAGAAGCAGTACGAGTAAGTAGCGCCAAGGTGGAACCTTTGGCAGGTGAGCGGTGACATCTGGGTTATCTTAGGGGGGACACTTCCGCCCCCTCCTCAGTCAGAAGCAATCCAGACGATCAACCGGATCCTGTGTATAATTATTGCTGCTGCACTTTTCTGTTTTCTACAGGTCAGTACATGATGAAAATGATCGATGTTAACTTGTGTGAATTAGATATGATGTTGGAGATGTTTAGGAGAGTGTGTCAGAAAGTTTTGAGCATGTTTGACATAGTAACGGTATTTTAAAAATACTAAACTGTCGGCAACAATAGATGCCATTTCGCGGGCTTCAGCCGCGCCTGGGTAAATGTGACCTGAGCGAAGGCTCGCAGGCAGGTTAGCTGCTGCGCACGGGTAATATGTTTTGTTTACCTGAGTGAGGTCTTGCAGGCACATTGCCTTGTTTTTTGTTTATTAACATTGACAGTGTATTTTTGTGATCTCCATAATATGTTATATTTGGTAAAGATAGATATATTGATAGAAAGTATTATTTGATAGCGTTATGTGTTTATATTGACTATGTTGAATTTCTCCTTGAGATACAGTAATGGACTGTGACAGACGGATAACTTAAATGGAGAAATGTGATGTTTGTAAAGTACAGCTATTTGAATGTAACTGTGTACTTTGAATTTTGAATAAGAAGCAATCCAGACGATCAACCGGATCCTGTGTATAATTATTGCTGCTGCACTTTTCTGTTTTCTACAGAAATCATTTATTGTTGCTGTGGTACCCAAGCTTTTGGGACCCGTAACAAAAAAATGTGTGCAGCTGAGTGTCAAGAACTGTGCTTCAAATAGTGATGGGATTAATTGTAGTGCTCCACCTGTATACATGTATGTTTGTTAATTTGAATAAAGTTCCATTGTGATTGACATAATTGTTGTTTTCTATGGTTGCCAATTGACCCACAGTCAATGGTTCATGTACATGAACAGTTCATGAACAGTTCATAGCGAGCCATTGAATTATATTCAGTGACTGGGTATGAACTGTTCATGAAGTTGTTATGAACAGTTCTTGATATGTTCATGAACCATGGTTAATTCATGAACAATTCTTGAAATGTTCTTGGTTGAATACTGAATATCCCTACACTCACTGAAAACTCCATTTCATGAATTGTTCATGAACCTGCCTAAAACCATATTCCATGAATTGTTCATGAACCATTCCAGAACAGGAGTTTCATGAGTAGTTCATGAACTGTCCTAGTGCCATTTAATGTTCATGGAACTTTGTTATGAGCTGTTCATGAATATGGTTCACTAATATTCCATGAACTTTTCATGACAAGTTCATGAACAGTTCACTATCATCTCACCGGGGAGGTAATGGTTATCGATGGTGCTTTTATAGCCTATTGTATAATAACTGTGTGATTTATATTGCTTTTCAAATGCATATGGCCACCCATTTACACTCCTCTTCCCGTCAAGAATATGAATAGAACTTAGTTAGATCACTTTACATTTCTGCAAATTCATTTTTAATCACACACGTCTCCCCGTCCCAAAAATGATACATAAAATAAAAAGAGGAAACCATTTTCAAGTTCAGTTTTCAACGTTTTATTTAAAATAACTGACATAACAGACACCATACTGTAGGCCTATCTGCTGCGGAAACCAGGACGAGCTATTTCGGTAATCATTCCACTATATGAACATTTTGGACCCAAAATCACAAAAAAAAACGTAAAAACAGATTTTGAAAATGATATTATTTTTCATATAGGTAACACAAATATACACAACGAAACCATTTAAAAGCTGGAAAAATATACATGGGATGTCACTATGATAATGTGAAAGTTTGATTGAGGTAGCATGGGATTTCATTCTGATAAGGCAAAAGTGTTATTATAAATATAATACAAATATATATATACACATTATGTACAAAAATCAGTTTTTTCTGTCTTTATCTGTGCCACGCTTCAATGCGGTTTCTGTCAATACGACACAGAGGGCAACATCACAGGTTCCTCCTCCTCCATGTCAAAAAACAAGCTTAAAGCTTGACTCAGGTTCAGAGTTCTCTTCATCATAGTTGAATCTTCAAAACTCTAAATCTATCTAACTATATCTAAATTCTCAATGTTTGTCTGTCACTTTACTTCAATCGCAGTCTCCCGCCGTCTCTCTTCGTCTCTCTTCGTCTCGTTTCGTATCACTCCGTTTACCTGATTACCTCACCCCCTCCCTCCCTGGTAAATACATCCTGTTGAGCAGAATCTACAGTTTCCAGTATTTTCCGTTTCATAAAATGATAAAATACGGCGAAGATATTAAAATATGTGCTTCCATTATTCATACTTCTGAAATATATCTGTATTAACTTTATATCATCGTATGTCCGTGTTTACTGGGTCTTTTTGCATGAAACAAAGACTGGGATATAGTTTCAAGCCAGTACTTTCGACAGAAACACACGGCAATGTTGTCCGGACTGTTGTTTTTATGCGGCACAGGTCATGTGATCTGATCACGCCGGCGTGACAGTCGACTCCAAAGGGTTAATATTAAATACATATAAGTATTTTTACAACTTGTATTTAGAAATACTCTGTTGTAATTATTTATGCATAAATGTGTTCATCCATTCAATGTGGCATCTGCTATAATGGGGTTAATGTATGATATTACTTAATAATACAATACATTATAATACATGATATGATAATTATATTTTAGTTTTATTCATTTCTTATTTCATAGTTTCTCATTATTATTATTTGTATAGCTCATCTTATTTTTGATTGTATTAATCTGTGCTGTCCTGTGTTTCACTCTCACCCTGTTGCTGTTTGAACTACTGAATTTCCCCACGGGATTAATAAAGGTCCATCTTATCTTATCTTAATGTATAAGTTGATTTACTTCAATCTACTGTACTGTGTAAAAACACCCCAACAATATTACAAGAAATATACTGCATAAAGCAAACTATATACTTTATTTGATCTAAAATATTGATGTTTTTTCATTATAGTAGCTTGTGAAAACCATACAGTAACAAATAAGTGATTAAATGCTACAGTATTCAGCAAACACAACTGCAGAGCTGCAAACTTTGCAAACAGACTAACGGCCCGTCTACACTACAGGCGTCGAAAAAGCTTGAAACTGGGCGTGTCTGAGGCTTGGTGATTTTTTGCGACCAACAACCAATCACATGAATCTCCCGCCCCCGACATACAAAGCAATAGCAATGTTAAAACGAAGTAAACTGGATATAAAATCCCCAAACAGGCGAAAACCTACCAGTTTCACCCACTGTCTCTGCCACCTCCCTCCATGCCTCGCTCCTCCGGTTTGTATCCCGGTAGATGAACAGAGACTGATCATACAGCACCGGGTGATTCACTACCGCTATAATGAATTTTCCCTCCATTTTTTTGAATATGAGGAAATGACCTGCGTAGTCGCTCCCAGCATACACACGGTTTGATTGGCTAGCGCTTGTACTGGCAGATTTGCATAAACGGGATTTGATTGGCTGACGCCAGCTTCGAGCCTCAAAAGTTGAACATTGTTCAACCTTTGACGCTGATAGACGCTCGCGATGCTTGCAACACCTTGCCATGCTACCCACAATGCAGTTCGGCGAAGTTTGAAAATATCCTACCTCACCCCATTCAAATGAATGGGCGAAGCGTTGAAAGCATTTTTTGACGCCTGTAGTGTAGACGGGCCGTAAGTTCATCAACACCCAGTTGTCTTTGTGTATTTTGTGAATGAAGCGCCATCTCATGGTTAAATCCTGTAATTGAACAAATGGGGAAATTGGGCAACGCCCTCTAGCAATTTGGCAACGCCCTCTAGCAATTTGGCAACACCCCCAGCCACTGGCATCCGCTGGGCTTTTGACTGGGACACACCCATCTGAGTCTGATCTGGAGTGCTCCATCTGTATACACTTGATACATTTAAGAAAGTACATTGAAATCTAAACTTTATTTTAATTTGATAATCAATGACTAAGTACTTACCTTGTCAAATTGTCTTCTTAATCTGTACTGATTGCTTGTGTTGAAAGGAATCCCAAGTTGAGTGCATAGAGTGCCCCAGAAGAAGTGTGTGTGTGTGTAAAGATATCTCTTTATTATTTTCTTTCACTTTTGATACAATTTCTTCAGTCAAAATGCTTTTCGTTTTGTTCTATTCGAATCACAGATAAAAAAAGTAATGGTCAATAACATGGTTGGACAATATATATATGTTGTATTCATATGTGTGACTGACAGTTGAATGATTAAGGCGAGACACGGCAGGCAAAAACATCGTTTTTCAAGTACTGGTCCATTTTGAGATTTTGTGCTATTTTGATTCCATAACATGTTTTCTTTCAGGCTTTTGGAAGGAAAACGTACAAAATACACATTTAAGTGTTTATTTTACTATAGTTTGTCTATTTGCGTCTGTAGATTTCTCCTAAATTCACCAAAAGTTAGCATTCTAACGTAACATAAAGTACCGCGACCGCTGTGTGCACCATGTCAACAGAGGTATCGCTGGAAAGCTGTGTCTCTCCTGCACAATCTCATCGGATCCAAATATGGTCATCTCCTTTGTATCAGCAACCAATCGTGAAAGCACAAAGGGGTCTTAAACCAATAAACTAAATCTCATTGGCTGGTGTCAATTTCTGACAACGTGATTCGTTCAGATGCGTCACATGGTGTGCTAAAACACTTCCTGGTTAGCTTTCAGCTAGAAATTGAAATCTCAAAATGGCAAAAGAACGGCGAAAAAAACGTTCACAGAGAAGACGACAACAATTGTCACTTGCACGAAGCAAGGTTATAAAAAAAAAAATGACCCTGAACATGAAATACCTTCACGGAGTGCGTCGATGCGCAAGCTATCATCCAAAGAACAGGAGGGTTTAGCTAGCGCCTCACTGCAATCTTTAAAGGTCGTTTTCTCAAAATGAGTTTTTTCTCCTACTCTGAGTTCGAAATGTCAACTTCAGTAGCACGTACATACACCAAACCTTCCAGTTATATTCCTATCAATATTATGAAGGCTTTTACAGAAGGGTTTGTTCATATATAATTCATAGCCTGAATTATACAACATTGTATACCTAAAAACATGGCGAAAATGGATATTTTAGGGCTATTGACAGTATTTTCTGATTTATGGAGTGATAAAAAGAGATATGCAATATCCCTTCTGTAAAAGCCTTAGATACTAATATGACTACAAAATGAAACAAGAATTTTGAAATATCCAAAGTTCAGATTTTGATTCCTGAAATGTGTTAAAATGTGCATATTTAATGAGATAATGGATAATTTGCATATTTAAACATGCTATTTCAGAAAACTTGTAATACAAAAGACAATTGCCTTATTGTAAGTAATTAACTGGAGAAATGTCTAGCTGATACCTTTAAGTTAAAAAAATTACCCTATTCACCTGGGGTGTCTCGCCTTAAGTAACTCACCCCGAATAACTTGAATGATAACACCCTATAGAAATTCAAAAGGAAGAAGAGTTAATGATGACAGCAATAATTATATCTAAAATAAATATCTAGCATATACATTATACATTACACAACCATTACATAAATACCCTGGTTGACCTCTTACCATTGAAATAGACAAAGATATTTGTTTTTGCAAAGACAAAAACATGAACAAAAGTGGAGATTTTCTTCAGGGTGTTGCAGGCTGTAACATTATTAAGGAAGTATTATTTTGGTTTTCTGGTATTTAAAAGGATATAACAAACAAGATAGTTAAAACGAAGTATCAAATCTTACTTAGTTTTACTGTTAAGATGTTGTTTTGTTGTGTGTTTCTTGGCTGTGCCCATAAAAGGTCTGATGTGAAGCATACACTTCATTGTAAGCAAGGCAGGCCAACTTTTTGAATTAATAAATACTGGAATAGTCAAGAGATAATGACCAAGTTTATGATTGATAACAGACATGCTGTAGCCTACAAAGGGTAAAGTAATTGAATATTTTTTACCAGTAAGTTTACAACCATGCCAGTTGACACATTGTGACTAAGGTAACTTCGTCACTGTGAACTGACGGCTTCGGGCATTTTTATACAATTTATACAATTTATTATATATAGTGTTTATTGTATTTTATTTTTGAAATGTGTTCCCCTTTCCCCATGTCTGTTGCCGTTGATTGTGTGCACCTGGTGCCCTGTGTTGTCTCCTCCCCCCTCACCTGTGTCCTGTTGGGTTGGAGTGCATTTAGGCTCTGGGGTTTTTCTGTTTGAGGAAGTGTGTGTGAGATCCTGGTGGTGGCTGGTGACTGTGTTCACGTGGGCAGCAGATTGATGCTGTCATGTTTATGATGTAATAAATGACCACACCGGGTTGTATTTTGGACGTTCTGCCTCTGCCTCCTTGCTTGGTCTGGGCCGCTCAATTGTCAGCTTCACAATTGGTGTCAGAAGTGGGATTGACCAAGTGAGGAGGTGAAAATTATGGAGGGGAATAACCGCAAGTTTGAGGAACTAACGGAGATGATGATGTTAATCAGGCAGCCGGAGAGCAGCAGTTTTTACGGATACAACAACAGGTATCTGAGATAGAAGAGGAACGGAGACTCCGGAGGCAAGACGGCAGGTTGGCTGAAGAGCTCGGCCGCATCAACGTCCGGTATGGGGACCAGGCCCAAAGAGGGGAAAAAGTGATGCAACAGATTCAAGAGTACCGTATGGAGCTCCGGGAGCAAGACCGTAGAAACCAACAGAAGGAGGAGGCGGATCACGGAGCGTCAGCTGCTGGAGAGACAGAGACAGCGACAGGCAGAGCTCACGGCCCAGAAGGCCAGAAAGGAGGAGCTGATCAAAACCCTGCAGGAGAATAACCACCAGATGAAGAGGGAACTTGAGCGAGCGGCCGCTGAGAAGCTGGAGAAGATCAACAGGAGCCTACAGCGTCACCTGCAGCGCAGCGCAGAGGAGAAGGAGGAGCGCGAGAGGGAGCTCCTGCGGAAGTTTATGAAGAGAATTATGCAGAAGATGTGATGCAGCATATTTTTGGTATATTCATTTTAATCTCACCAATATATAAGAGGTGTATTGCATCATGTTATCCCTAAATATATGTGTGGGTATATACATTCCTGTGTATTAATAGTTGAAGGAACAAAATACATTTTTCCTCTTAAATATAGAGGTTTTTTATAGATTCCTGAAACAATGTTCCCTTTTTCTTTAAAGTAGATTAGCGCAATAGTCTTTTTCTTTCACTTGTACCCTTTTCATCAAAAGGGTGCTTTAGGCTATTTTTGAGGGGTAAAATGCAGAATTACTTGTGAGTTCTGTTTGAGTGAAAAGATTACCCTTTTGAGTGTTTTTCTTGGTTAACCATTAGATATAGTGGCTAAATTCGTTCTAAGTTAATTATGCGCATCCTGCAGGCCTTGAGAATTTAGTCACACAGTTAAGAGAGACAATGGTCCTTTTAGACTAAGGGTGAGCTTACTTCGGGTGAATAAAAGTTCAGAGATGATTGGGGGGGTATGAAGACAGTTAGGCGTTGTTGGTGAGCTAGTTTTGAGGATGTCATGGGATAATGACTGTTTTATTCCTAACAAGTATGGCTTTCATAAAGAAACACATGACTTGGGTGATAAGATGTGTTTTGTTGTAAAATGGGCCCGTTTGGTTTTCTGCTGGCCAGCGCTGGGTCACTGTGACAAAGCATATTTTGCGTCTGCCAATGAGAGGACCTGAAAAGATGACCAGCTGACCTCACCCCTTCCTTCTGTCTTCTGGTATATCTCCTGTCGATTCCTGAGTTCGGCCTCTCTTCACATGCTGTCAGGACCGGAAGGATCTCCGCAGCACGCGAACCAGGGCAGAAGTGGGCCGGCTACTTCTTAAAACATTACAATATGATTTTAGTATATTGTATTATATGGTATTGTAATGTATTATAGTGCATTGCAATATTACCTTTGATAATTAAAACAGATTGTTTAAACTGGTATCTGGGTGTTCTCTGTCTGATTTCCTTCCTGTTATGATTTTAAGCAGGACTCGTCAAAACGACACGCGGAGCCGAGTGGGGTTGTAAAAACCTCAAAACTCCAACAAAGTGGTGACCCAGACGTTTACGAGTGGGCGTTCAGCGGGAGTCACATCAGCAGCCAGCGGACTAAGCTGTCCAGGGGTGACACCTCGAAATACTTTCTGACAACTAAAAACAGAGCTCTATACAAAATATCAGGTAAGCACGGATACCCGTTACACTCAAAATCTGTGATTTGGCTATATTCAAATTTTTTAGAGTTGTCAGGAATATTTCTCAGTGTCTAGTCTTCACGCTAAAGATAATGCAATGCATATTTTAGCATAGGTAGGTAACTAACTAAGAATAATAAGATTAATAAAGCAACGGTTAGGAACCTCGTGGATTTTTCAGAATCGCACGACTAACTCGTTAGCTCCATGTGAAGCGATGAGGACTGTAAGAAGAAGGTGAAAGGCCCCGTGCGTTGTTTTCAGAACTCGATACGGCTAACTCGTCGGGGGCGTTCAGTGGTTTCTAATGATTCCATCCAGAACTAAATTGAATAATGTTTTCCAGTCTCATAGGAGCTGCAGTTGCATTATAAGTAAAATCCAAGAAGAGTTACGCAAATTTCAAATAACCATTTTGAAAGGACCGGAAGCTCGTTCTCTTGTTCTGTGGGGTTAAATCTATCTGGCCAAACGTGACGATAAAGAGATTATGTTATCTGTTGAAATAAACATCGCACCATAAAGCTGGATAGACTGTACGGGGAATAATTTTCTGTTAATAATTACTAATAGATAAGGGAGAAAAGTCAGATAAAGAAATGCGTGGTCACCAGGGGTTAAAGAAAGCCCCCCTTTTTCTTCACAGCTTTCCTCTAATTGCTGAAGCAGCAGCCAGAAGTGTGACTGCTTGTGCTTCTTCTCAAAATGCCTCAAAATGGCTGCTGAGCGTTGAATTTAAAACAAGGAGTGAATAATCAACGACTGGTCTGAAGTTGGAGTGAATAACATTGAAAATTAATAGATCAATGTGTCGTAGATATTTAAATAAATAAGAAACTATAATTTGTCGTTTTTAGCATAGTTTTTGTGGGATGCAGTTACGTCACATTGTGGTTTTCATGAGAAGTTTTGAGAACTGATTGTTACTATTGCATTGCATTGTGAATTTTGTGCTATTTGTCATTAGGTAGTTTTTGTAATATCATTAGTAGACATTAATTGTGTTTATGAAGAAAGAGTAAGTAAACAGGAGGGATCTGTTCATGTTTAAACATAACAGAGGTGCTGCACGAGGCTAAAAGCACACTGTTGGCTAAACACAGAGAGGTGATTGATGAGAGAAGCTTGTGCAGGAGCAGCTGCAGGGCACAGAGAGAGAGAGACAAGAGAAGTAGATGTTTTGAAGAGTTCAGAGAGAGTACAACTTATATAAAGTTGACTACTAGTCTGAAGAATGTCATATTGTTTTGTGAGTGAACATGAAGTAAAAATATATTTACTAGATAGAAGAACAACATGCTTATCTAGGTTAACAGAAAGCTGCTATTAACCAGTTTCAGCAGCTACTGTCCTATCTGTGTTCCAAAGAGAACATACGTTGCATTTACAATTCATATTAAGAAAGTTCACAATTGATACCATTAAAGGCCGTTTTGGATTAATAGGGCGTGTCTGTCATAAACATTCGTGCTCAGATGGAATAAAGTGTTGAGATGTTCTCAAGAGTGGGAGTTTTCACAACGCTTTTTAGTTTGTATTGAAACAATTAAGTGGTAAGGACAGAAAACTGTTCCGTGATGATTTCTTTAGGTTTTAGCTTTAGTAATGGAGATTACATTTTGTGAGGAAACTTTTCCACCAATAATAACTGTTCAAAATATATATTCAGTAACTGTAATCAGATTACTTGTTTTTCAAATATAGCGCTAAATACAGTTAGTTTTGTATTCTGTTACAAATCTAACCTGCTTGTAACACAACTTAGATAAACAATTTGAAAAATAATAGAATAGGCAAGTGGTTAAGGAGGTTTTCCTGTTTTGCTCATTTGATTTGGAAGTCAAGTAAGGAAGAATAGTGTTTTATGAGAACTGTCATTCCTCATGGTTTTTAAAGATAAATCATCAGTTTGTTTGGACTTTGATGTAGAAATAGGATCATGGTGGAGAAGGAAGACCTTTTTGGTTTCAAATTAAAAAAAAAAAAAAAAGATTTTAAAGATGAAGTTTATTTTATTTTTGTTCTGACTAGAATTAAACTAGACACTAGAAACTAGACAAGATATTTTACAATGTGGTTTTACTACTTTGAATGGAGTAAAGAATCTGGGTAGACTACTGCCATTGGTTTGTTTTAACATTCACATGTTTCAGCATTCCTGACCATATAGACATTCAGCCGTTTTATTTTGTAACCCTTTGGGGGAGAGATTTAAATTGAGTTTTTCTCCAGTTACTGATTTGCTGTGATTATAGCAGCACTGGATAGTTGTGCGCCACCTTTGGGTTGTACTCTGAATCAGTGTGTTGGTGAAGAGTTGCTCACTACAGAAACAGAAGAACTGTGCAAAGAACGCATCTCTGAGGAGGGTTTGACATTTTGCTTGGGCCTCGTTGCCGAGGCAACAGTGGTGTGAAGAGGAACTGCAGTTTTTGGGGATTCCTACTGTGCAGAGGACAACGTGTGTCTGCTGATTGTACCACATTGATCCAGAGGTTCCTTCCCCCTCAGGACATCCCAGTGCAAAACAAGAGTTTCATTGATCCAATTCACTACAGCTGCAGAAGACAACACATCACTGACTGTTCACATTATGACCGGGCTTGTCTCAGATCGTTCAGACTCTGAAGAAATTATGCGATGATTTGACAGCATAACTGTGCAAGAGTTTTCCAGAGGGTGGTGTACAACAATAGGTTTAGTGTTTGAGAAGGGAGGCTGATTGTTTAAACGATGGTCTGGAATACTGAAAAGATTAAAGTTTAATATCCTTGTTTAGCAAACAACACATCTGATTATTAGGTCACACCTAATAATCTTGACATATAAACTAACTATGAGTAAAAAGATGAATGGATTTTATGTCCTAGAGGGTTAGTTATGTTGCGAATACTTCACAAGGTATTTGCTAATGTATTTTGAAGAACAAATAACAAGGACACAAGTCCAATTTTGTTTTGTTTTTAGGTTAAGTTGTCCATTACCAAAACTGTTCACCTTATGTCTAGATTTGGACTTTGATGGTAAGGGAGTATTTAGGCTTATTTTTATACATCTGACATTTTCAAATATGTTGGCTATTCACTAGATAGACATTGGTTAAGAACTTTTCTGAAGATTGAATATTTGTTCCATTTCTAAATATTCCTATTTAAAAAGTAATTTTAGAGTAAAGAAGACTGATGCTGTAATTGGACATAATGTGAGGCCTTCAATCACCCATTGTAATGGTGCATATTATTGACAACTAATAGGGAGGAGGGGTCACTCGACCCACCCTGCAGTGGTTTTTAAAATCTTATGCAGCTTCACAGGAAGCGCACGGCACCAGATTATGAGTTTGGAAGACTAGCGTCACCACCTCCTAATGGACATTAATTTAGTTAGTAATTAACTGACATTTAGAGATGTTAAAGAGTAAAAACATACCTACCATAAGTGATAATTCCTAAATTTAGCTACAAACCATTGATGAAATGACTTCTGTTTTTGGAATCCTTGATAAAGGAAGGAGTGATTGTTACATATTCGGACACCCAAGGTTCCACGCACTGTTAAAGAGGTTAATATTGTTTTTAAGTGGACCAGATTTGAAGATAAATGAATATGAGTTATGAAATACATAGCAGAGCTTTACAGATCCTAGTAATGGTTTGACTCAAGATGATAATTATGTGCACAAGTTTCTGAAATAGATCTATTAGACATTTGAATATAGATTAGGTGTTGATAAACTGCAGTAGTAGTACAATAAGGAAGTGACATTTTTTGGCTAAACACTTTTCGGGGAATGTGGGAAGCAGCTGTCTCAATGAAAAGTTAGAGATATCTTGAACATTATAGTTGTAATTGTGAATTAATAAATGATGGCGCTCCATATATACATATTTGTGTAGACAAAGGATACCGGCCTATGCTGAAATGTCAAAGTCTCTGCAGAGCACGACACATGGCCAAAAAAGACTGAGACCAACTGACCTTTGACCCTGACCGACAGTGTAACTTGACAAGGCACTGTGAATGACTGACTCTGGGGTGGACCTGACCAAACTTGACTTTACAACCTGACAGTGTGAGTGTGAATGTGAGTGTATGTCTGCATGTGATCAGTGCAACTGCATGATTTAAAACAATGACTAATCAAGCATGTTTTTGGACTAACACATTTTTCTGGGCCTCAATAACATTCCACAGAATTGGAAAACTGCACTTGTGCACTCCCACAGGAGGTGGCAGTTTGCAGAATGTGGAACTCAAACTAAAACATGAAGATTCTGTTTCTTTTAGGACTGAAGGATGGAGAGGAACACTTCATTTCACTGGAGTGTTTACTGTGGAAATGATGGATGTACATTTGGGAAAAATGTTTGATATTTTCTTAGAATCCATTATTACCTGAAGGTTTTCTTCCCATACAGGATTTTGGTTACACATGAGTCATGTGTAAAAAGGGGGAGTGTACGGCTGCCCCAACTCGATTGTTCAATCTGACCATTGATTGACGGTTTTAGAATTGACCTGCTCCATATCTGGGGATAAGATACTGTTTGGTGAATGTTGACATGTTTCTAATATTGGTTGAGTTATAACAGGTAACACAGATGCAGAATCAGTGGCCAAGGGGCTACTGTGAGAGATGTGATTCCAGAATGGAATACTGAAGGAGTTGACCTATTTCTCCACACAGGTCGCTGGCGCCAAAAGGGGGACCCGAGAAGCACGAGGCCGACAGCAGAGTTCGTCTGGCTGAAAGTCATCAGGACAAAGTGGCTCAACCCCAGGCTCTCCGACCCCGACCGAGTGACCCAGCGGACCTCTTATGCCGTCTGCCTGGGAGAAAAGGGGGACAGCTCGTACCACGGGAGCCAGTGTGCGGCGGGGAAACCACCTACTAGGACCAGGGGACGACATCAGGACGGACGTGGCCCTGGCAGACGTGGACTACTCGGAAGCAGCAGACTGGAGAAGGAGGATCGGGAAGACATCTCTACAGCATCGACCCGGAAGCCGCCATCAGCGGGCCGGAGGACGAGGAGGAGGAAGACATCTCTCTAGCAGGCAGCCCAGAAGCTGCTGTCAGCGGATTGGGGGGGGGCTGATGATTCACCACACAAGGAGACTGCACTAGCACCCAGCTGCCCCCTCATGGTTCCTTCACTGCCATGGAAAGTGGTGTTCTGTCTCCATGAAGGTTTCAAGTACTCTAAATACCAGCTTCGGATGGATTTATACAATGTTTGGGGGACGGACAGAGTAGAAAAGAATGACAGTGGGTATATGTTTCAAAATGCCTTGTTTAAAGTTTATCTCTGGAGAAAGAGATACAAAGGGGGAATTGCGGAAGTTTATGAAGAGAATTATGCAGAAGATGTGATGCAGCATATTTTTGGTATATTCATTTTAATCTCACCAATATATAAGAGGTGTATTGCATCATGTTATCCCTAAATATATGTGTGGGTATATACATTCCTGTGTATTAATAGTTGAAGGAACAAAATACATTTTTCCTCTTAAATATAGAGGTTTTTTATAGATTCCTGAAACAATGTTCCTTTTTCTTTAAAGTAGATTAGCGCAATAGTCTTTTTCTTTCACTTTTCCCTTTTCATCAAAAGGGTGCTTTAGGCTATTTTTGAGGAGGTAAAATGCAGAATTACTTGTGAGTTCTGTTTTGAGTGTTTTTCTTGGTTAACCATTAGATATAGTGGCTAAATTCGTTCTAAGTTAATTATGCGCATCCTGCAGGCCTTGAGAATTTAGTCACACAGTTAAGAGAGACAATGGTCCTTTTAGACTAAGGGTGAGCTTACTTCGGGTGAATAAAAGTTCAGAGATGATTGGGGGGGTATGAAGACAGTTAGGCGTTGTTGGTGAGCTAGTTCTGAGGATGTCATGGGATAGTGACTGTTTTATTCCTAACAAGTATGGCTTTCATAAAGAAACACATGACTTGGGTGATAAGATGTGTTTTGTTGTAAAATGGGCCCGTTTGGTTTTCTGCTGGCCAGCGCTGGGTCACTGTGACAAAGCATATTTTGCGTCTGCCAATGAGAGGACCTGAAAAGATGACCAGCTGACCTCACCCCTTCCTTCTGTCTTCTGGTATATATTCTGTCGATTCCTGAGTTCGGCCTCTCTTCACATGCTGTCAGGACCGGAAGGATCTCCGCAGCACGCGAACCAGGGCAGAAGTGGGCCGGCTACTTCTTAAAACATTACAATATGATTTTAGTATATTGTATTATATGGTGTTGTAATGTATTATAGTGCATTGCATTATTACCTTTGATAATTAAAACAGATTGTTTAAACTGGTATCTGGGTGTTCTCTGTCTGATTTCCTTCCTGTTATGATTTTAAGCAGGACTCGTCAAAACGACACGCGGAGCCGAGTGGGGTTGTAAAAACCTCAAAACTCCAACACTCCTCAGCATGAAGAAGCAGATGGCCAGTCTGATGCAGCGGCTCCGGGCGGACCCCGCTCAGCTGGAGAGTTTGCAGTCCATGCTCTCTGTGAAGAACGGAGGGATACAGCAGAGATGTTCACAAGTCTTTTTTTGCAAGTCCAAGTCAAGTCTCAAGTCTCAAGTCTTTGTGGGGTGAGACTTGATCAAGTCTCAAGTCTTTGGTCACGAGTCCAAGTCAAGTCTCAAGTCTCTAAAAAATAAAAGTCTCATGTCTCTTCTGGTTGTAATAAGCCTTCTATTGTCTGCTGCTATCCAGTCTGTTAAGAATACTGCACAGCTATATCTAAGAAATTCAAAGCATGTACTGTATTATTATCACTCCTATATCTATTAGCATACAGTATCAGTACTGATTAGTTGTTTGTTATATGATCACTTTAAACAGGCTATTGCAATGCAATATGAGGAAAAACATCACACTTTAGCTAGATGCAAACAACTTATAAGCAAAACACTTCAGAATCAGAAATCAGTATCACAAATACTTTATTAATCCCCCGCAGGGAAACTGTGTTAAAAGTACTTAAAAGTAAACATTTGTTCTGTGCCATTTGCAACTAAAAAACTATTGCTGCAATATTATCTGAAATATACTGAACTGGTGATATTAAAACATGACCTGTTCCAAAAGAGATATCTACCATTAACACCATTTACCAGCCAAATGCTGGTAAATCATGCAAGTGGCTGGTGCTGTATGTTGCACGCACCAGCCACAAATAACAATGGCAATCTATTGAGTGGCTGGTAACATTTCAACATTCACTAGGCTAGCCATTTGGCCAGTGGACAAAAATGTTAAAATGTGACCTCTGCAACCGTATTGTTTAATTACACTGGGTCTCTAATGACATATTTGAAGTCTACTATAAATAAACATATTCCTCTATCCTCTCACTCAAACCCAGTGTAATGGTAACCTGATAAACCTGTAACATTAACGTTACGTGGTCAACAATAAACCTGTAACCTGCCTATAAACCGACAGATGTATTTATGTATGTAATGTAGAGTTATATTTGTATTTATTCATGTTAGCAAACTATGGATAAGCTTAAAATGAGAATAATTTGGGTAAAACTGTGAGCTGCATTTGGGGCCTGTTGACATGTGTTTTTGAGGACAAAGGAAGATGGGGGAAGGTGAGAGCATGTCCTGATTTGCATTCAACTTAGATCTAGCTGCAGTGTTTGTGATGTTAAGAGAGGTCCCTTGGGTTTCTCTGGTGGTTATCAACAGTAGCAGTTAAGTGAATACTGTTCAAACAATACCTGTGTTTGTGTTTTATATTGATTTCTCTGTTTTATCCTTTCATAAATGTAAGGACTACAAATGGCTATAAACATTCTGGGCTGGTTGGAGTAAACAGGGTTTTATGGCTCTGTGGGGGAGGTGTAGGTATGCAGGCCTTGAGACCTTTTGTTGTAAAGTGAGCCTGTTTGGTTTCCTGCTGCGTTTCCTGCTGCGTTGCGTCTCCCAATGAGATGACCTGAAAAGATGACCAGCTGACCTAACACCAAACCCCTCCTTCTTACTCTGGTATATATCCGGTGGATCCCTGGCGTTCGGCCTCTTCTTCACATGCTGCCCTCGGGTGAAAGTAGCTCTGCAGTATGCGGACCAGAGCAGGAGTAAGCCGGCATTACTCCTTAAGCATTGCAATATAACTGTAATATATCATGTTGTATTGTAATGATTGTATTGCATTGTCATATTGCCATTAAAGTAGATTATTGTTAACGGTTACTTTGTAGATATGGATTCCTTCCTGTATTATAACCAGCTTCATAGGAACGCGCGGAGATTTGAAAAGCGGATCAGATATCCCTTCAAATCTCTAACAGTAACTATGTATTTTTCTACGTTTAACGTTAGCCAGTAGATGGTGGCAGCGGAACGTAATGATTAACGTTACCGACCTTTTTTATGTCATGTCAAGAGTTGGATGTCAACGCCACTCAACGCAAACAAGTGTGACAAGCAAACATTCACTCATCTTTTCAAATATTCAGTTACAAAGCTAGTAGCAAGCTAAGTTAACATTACATAGCTGATGCTGAGCTAAACATGTTTGCTAACCGTCCATATGCGTTAATGTGACTGACCTCTCCGGGTGAGTTTTCAAGTGCCTGATGACATTTGACGTTGTTGCACCAGCATCCTTGATTTTAATATTGCAGACTTTGCAGTGTGCGCTCCTTTTGTTGGTGCCGCCGGCGTTTTTGTTCGAAGTTTTTATAGTTGAACCTGCAAGCGGTACAGCTGCAGGTGTGCCGCCGGTCGCCATGGTGTTACCATGATGTTAATGTTAAAGGTGGGGTAGGTAAGTTTGAGAAACCGGCTCGAGATACACTTTGTTATATTCCATGGAATGCTCTTAACATCCCGATAGCCGGCCCGGCTAAAGTAACTGGATGGCCTACCTGCCTGTCAGCCTCCCATCGGGGCACAAACTTATCTCGTGCCCTCATTGGTCATGTGCGCGTTCGTGTGTGTTGGAGGAGGGGCTCTGTAAGGAAGTGGCAGATTTTCTCCGGTTGTGTATTTTCAAATTCTAGCGATCTCGAGCTGGTTTCTCACACTTACCTACCCCACCTTTAATACGCCAAAAATAGAAAGCACAATGATTGTTCACGAGTCCAAGTCGAGTCTGAAGTCTTTTGAGCAGGAGTCCAAGTCAAGTCTGAAGTCTCTGTGTGTGCGACTTAAGTGCGACTCGAGTCCGAGTCACAGACTCGAGTCCCCATCTCTGGGATACAGGACCTCAGGAGGAAATCTCTGTCAGAGAGATTTGGAGCTGGAGAGGAAGCTCTACTCAACTGAACGGCTGCTCAAACAGACTCAGAGTGACAAGATCAAACTGCAGATCAGAGTAGGGGAACTGCAACACAAGTATGAGCCCAAAGAAGCAAAAAAGGATCGGATCCCAAAGAGGAAGAAAGAGAAGCTTCCTTTCGACATCACGGCACCCTCTGAGGAAACCACGCTGCACAAGGGGCCGCAGGATGTTGCCGTGGGGATAGACATCACCAAATCACGAATTCAGACGCTAAAGCAGCTAATACAGCGGAGACAGAGAAGCTCCCGGTTGAGGAGCTGGTGCAGAGGCAGCTGAGGCTGGAGAAGGTCAGAGCCACTCCGCAGCACATAGAGGAGTCCAGGAAACACCGGGCGGCGTGGAGACCCATGGAGGAAAGAAAAATGGCCAAGGCCAGAGAGATGCAACCATGTGCATCGTGTGGTGGTCCGTGCCTTGCAGCCGTACAACTTTGCGGTTAAGTACCGGCCAGGGAAGTCAAACCGGGTGGCTGACTGGTTGTCCCGAAGCCAAGACTGTTAAGACACTGTGCTTCCTGGGGAGAGGGGTAAGGAAATGTGACTAAGGTAACTTTGTCACTGTGAACTGACGGCTTCGGGCATTTTTATACAATTTATTGATGTGGTGTTTATTGCATTTTATTTTGAAATGTGTCCTTGGTGGTGGCTGGTGACTGTGTTCACGTGGGCAGCAGATTGATGCTGTGTCATGTTTATGACATAATAAATGCCCACACCGGGTTGTATTTTGGACGTTCTGCCTCCTTGCTTGGTCTGGGCCGCTCAATTGTCAGCTTCACACACATTAATCCTGTCATGATGCACTACTAATCCTATGAGAGGAATCAGATTTGCCTTAGATGAGTGTTTGAATTAATATCCTTGCATTGTACAGCGGTATGAAGCGATTTTTATTCATGCATATTTTACTAACCACTCCTCTTTGAAACTGTATTTTGTGTTGGTGTCCAATTGTATACAGTGGAATGATTTCATACCAATTGTTTGTATTCTGTTATTACTAAGAACATTTACTCAAGTGCTGTACTTAAGTACATATTTTGCACTCTGTGTGGGGCAGACCTGCATCTGTGTAAAATTGCATTCACAATACATATGGGCCACTTAATGATGATTATAATTCTTAAAATATTTACAAAGTACGCTACTCAAAGTGTTGGCGTTACTTCATTTGCAGATAAAATAGTTTTTACATTTTATTTTTGAATCTGCACGAAAAGACTGCGCATTGACGTCCCGTCCACACGGTTGCGTTGACGCTTCCCATTCACTGTTCAATGCTTATTTAGCAAGGGTAATTGCTAAAAAATTAAATTATCTGATGCTTGGACCCCAGACAAAATTCTCACGAACAATTAATTTGCCTGGTTTAATAAAGGGACATCATTGGGGTGTGTTATTTGTAAGCTAGTTTGTATAGCCCACCAAATTAGGCTAATCTCAGACATATTTATATAACTTCATGCATGTGCAATATTATCAATAATGGGTCCAATATTTGTAAACTCTCAGTGTGCTTAACCCTTTCGTCGACATCTTGTCAAATTCCAGATCGCCTGAAGTCCATGTTTTACGCAGGTCCCAGCAATGGATTCCGAGCAGAAAATCACACCTTCACGTTGTCTCAGGCGTTCACGTGATTGTTCAAGGCATCCGGGTTTTTTAAGATCAAGTTAAATAACTTTAATGTAACTGTACAACAATTACACTGTACAACAATTCACCTCTGGCTGGTAAACTCTCTGCCCCATAGCCTGTCTTTGTCTTTTCGCAATGAAAAGTTTTCCGCACTCTCGCGGGAATATCTCCGCAACGGAGCGGGCTTAAGTTTCACTTTCAAATGCACGATATTGCCCAATAAAGTAATTATTATCTTATAAAGTGAAATAATGAAATTGAAAGATGACCAATTATTTCAAAATCGGTCTTAATAACCTCTGAAATGTCAGACCGAATTGACAAATCAGAATCGAGTATCCAACTAAACTGTAATAACGGTAATAACGTGTAGAATTTGGGAATTATTGGAAATGTTTGGAGTACATGACTTTGAAAAATATATGTCTAAATTCCCACTATAATTTAATTTTGCAAATAGTATAATACGAGTGTATCTTGATTTTATCTGATACTCTGCAGAGATACATGCTTTAAACACAAAGTTTAAAAAGCATTCAAAGGTGGACTTTTAACCCTGTGAAGCCTAACACATCAAATAATAGTCAGAAAATTCAAAAAAAAATTAAATGTAGGTGTTTATTGAACCTTTTAACAAAATACAACAAAAATATTTGGTAATTATTTACATATGATTTTTTATCATATTTGATACGTCAGGCCTTTATGGCAATGTATTGCACAACCCGAACCAACAAGCTGCGACAAAGAAGGGAGATGCGTGCCACAACGTAAGGGGTATTGCGGGGGAACTGCGCTCCTTGATCTTTTGGGGGTTCCAGCTACACTGGCCCAGGTGCCACCCACCCGTATGGCTGATTAGACGACAGCCCCGCCCACCTCCAGGAACCTGCTAAGACAAACACAAGCAGGCACCCTGGAGTGGGGCCGTCAAACATTTCAACTGATTTTGGTCAGTTTATTTTTTTAACAGGAGCCTTTTTACAAGCTCTATTTTGCCTTGTGGTAGGACAAAAAGCAGTTTCTGTCCTTGTTGAGGCACAGATGGACTTTACATTTCCCACAGTATACATGTGTGAAATGATTGCCTGTGCAGTGCTTGCATCTCTGTCGGGTTTCCCATGTAGGGGAATGATCAATGCCAACCTTTCTCACATCAGCAGGCACACTGGAGTGTTGCCTTTTACGGGGGGTGTTGAGTCCGGTTCTGGAGAGGATAGTGGTCTGCCACGCTTGTTTTGGCCCTTTCCTGCACTTGTAAGGGAAATGCCAACAGAAGCCTGAAACCTTCGCAAGGCCATGGGTTTTATCCTGGGCGCAAGTGTCTTCTGGTCTCTTCTGTAGAGGTTCCATGCATTGATAACTGCCACTGTGACAGTGTGCCACCAAATGTACCATCTTCAGGATTTGAAGCTGAATTTGTAGACTGCAGACAGCATATCAAGGAGGTCAACACCTCCCATGAAATTGTTGTATGCTTCAACAATGGCTGATCTGGGAACCATAATGTGTGTCTTGGTTTTTCGATCCCACCTTTTCACACTTCCAGTTGGTTCGATGCCAACATAAGAGGAGAGTAGGTTCACAGCTTTGTTGTCAAACCATCTAACGATGATGATGTTTTCCTGGTTTACTCTGAAGTCCATTGACCCTCTTCCCTTTTTCTTGAGCTCTTTTTCATCCATCATGTTGCAGTCTTTGACCCTGTTCATTCGGACAGTGCCTATGTAGTGGATTCCTCTCTCTTTCAGGTGGTTGACCAGTAGAACTGATGTGAAATAGTTGTCTGCAAAGACGTTGTGATTTCTTCCTGCTGGAAGGTGTTGTGACAGTCATTCTTTGGTAGGCGCTCTAAGGCCCCCCCCTCTGCCTCCGCGCGTCCTTTTGTGAATGGGTCAGATTAACAGAGGAAGAATTCACAGCAACCATTGGTAAGGTTATAACAAATATGCTGATTTAATGGTAAAAGATACAAATACAATATCGTCACGAAGTAATCCGGATTACACCGGCCCTGTCCTCCCGCTGGGAACTCTTACTTACTCATCTTGGCAGCTGGAGGAAAGATAGCGAACACCAGGACTCAACAGGAGATATACAAGAATAAAACAGGAGGGGTTAGGTCAGCTGGTCATCTTTTCAGGTCATCTCATTGGGAGATGCAAAAGATGCTGTGTCACAGCGAATCAGCGCATGCCAGCAGAGATGATCCGGAAACAAGAGTCTCTCAGTTTGAAGCAAAACAAACACATCTGGCATTTGCTGTCTCATATTTCTGCAGCCTCCACACACACATCTTATCATGTAGCTTATCACACAGTCATATGTTTTTCTTTATGAAAGCCATACTTGTTGGGGTTTAACAGTCATCATCTCATGACCTCCTCAGGACCAGCCAACCAACAAAGCTTAACTGTCCTCATACCCCCAGGCCATCTCTGAACTTCCATCCACCCGAAGTCAGCTTACCCAGAATCAGAAGGACCATTGTCTCTCTTAACTGTGTGACTCAATTCTCAAGGCCTGCAGGATGCGCATCATTAACTTAAGAAGAATGTAACCATTATATCTGGTGAAAATGTCCCTCGCAGTTCTCTTGTTAATTTGCAAAGCCTATGAATGGTTAACCAATCTTTTCACTCAAAACAGAACTCACAAGTAATTCTGCATTTTACCTCCTCAAAAATAGCCTAAAAACACCCTTTTGATAAAAGGGTAAAAGTGAAAGAAAAATACTATTGCGCTAATCTACTTTTAAGAAAAAGGGAACATTGTTTCAGGAATCTATAAAAAAACCTCTCTATATTTAAGAGGAAAAATGTACTTTGTTCCTTCAACTATTAACACACAGGAATGTATAAACCCACACATATATTAGGGATAACATGATACAATACACCTCTTATATATGGGTGACATTAAAATGAATATACCAAAAATATGCTGCATCACATTTTCTGCATAATACTTTACATCAATTTCCACAAAGGGTTGATGTCATTTTCAGGACAACCTCTCCTGTAACACCAACATCAGATCTCTCCTTGTCTGAATTTTCTGGACCTTGACAAACATCAAAGTCATAAAGATAGCCACTTTGTCCAGCACGTCCCCACATCTTGAACCCCCATTTGTGAGGCTTTGCTGGCATATAAACACGAAGATGAGACTTTTCCGTTGAACGGCACCATCAACTGCATGACATTCTTCAGGAGGTATGCATAGGAATTGCATTAGCAGCTAACTTTTACTCTCCGATTTTTACATAAAAATGGAATTATGGATTATCAATAATTTTTTCAAAGTGACAGACACTGACAGACACATTGGATTAACCTATGGATTAACTTTCAGCCGCGTTTTTAATCATTTTTATCGACTTTTGATCAGAATAACAGCTAAGGTGAGACGATGTTCCGTTTGTGCTCCGTAATGCTACGTGTTGTGATGTCTGTGTTTGAAAAAACACCCCGCAGCCCCCGACTGAGGGGGCTCTCGGTTTAACAGGTTAATTAAATAATCTAAACAGTGTTTTTGGCATTGTGGTATGCATAATGCAGATTGCATCATGAAATGTACTACAACAACACATATTTTCCACGTCACATATTTTCCGGAGAAATGTACTCAAAAACCTGCTGTATACTATTTGATACATTTTCAACACGATTTCTCTATGAAATAAGTTACAAAATATAAACTGATTATAAGTTGCTTCAATACAGTAAATATTCATAGTGAAATATCAGTAACAATATAAAAGTAATTCTTACCGTAATTTATTCAATATTGGCAAAGATGACGCTTCCAAAAGCGTCTGAACCGTTACATGACAGTAGCCATTTTGGATTTGGTCTTTAAAAGCGATCTACAGCCGGCAGTGCCCGAATGATCCACCAGAGGGCAGAAGACATGTATCACATTGCATACAACAGGTCTTTTAGGAACGTACTAGTCATTTGGATGACGTAGAGGTCTCAGCAACTCATGTATCAAATATGATACACTTGGCGTTATAGGGTTAACACTAGAACCGGCAGAGGTCGCTGTATACCTATATCCGCCAACGGGTAAAGTTTACCCGCTATTGAATTCCAAGGTACAATGTACCATACAGAACAGTGAGTTTTGATCGCACAGGAATGACATGTATACCAATATAATCTGTGGACTCTCAGCTTTTCATATTATATAGTTTGTACAGATAGCATGAAGTATAAAATATCGCTACAGTGCTGATTTAAATGCTTGGTGTTAGACTTGTGTTTTGTTTAGGTATATATCTCTATCTCTCTCTCTATCTATCTATAACTACCTATCTGTCTATCTCTCTATATATCTATCCATCTATCTCTATCTATAGGAACAGCAGTAGACAAAAGGCGTTGCTATAGCAACACGTCATGTTTATGTTTACGCGCAAAATCAATAGAGCGAGGATCTGCATATTCTATGGAAGAAATATTACCCACTTTCGCTAATAAACGCTTGATGTTAGGCTTGTGTTTCGTAAAGGTAAAAATGCTTCATATCGTCTGATAGCTTTCTACTGATAAAAAAACAACATGACAATAATATCAATTAATATAATAATGTATTTGTTATATAATTGAACAGCAGATAACACAGAACGTATACAAATAACAAAAAACATCAGAGAAGAAGAACAATAAGAACACATCGATCACAACGCTTCACAAACACTCAAACACAATTGTTGCAAACACTGAGCACCTTGGCTGTGCATTTGCCACACACAGCATCCCCACACTTGACACATTTGCAGAACGTTTTATTCTGCATGCAGTGCGCCTTCACCATGCAGGTCATTCCAATAGAGTCTGTATGCAGACCACAGCAAGGAGGCGGATCCTAAAGGGGGTGGATCCTATAGGGGGGGGGCGTTTCCTAAAGGGTTATGAGCCCCGCCCCCCACGTATTTCTTAAAGGTATATGACACTCTGTTTCTCATTTATTTTAATGCTTTGAATGAATCATAAACGAACTTTGAAAAATTATAATTATAATTAATTTGCATAAAGAATGAAGAGTATACAACCCACAGAGAAGACATTAATTGACCTATTGACAGATCATAATGAATACAGAGTCAAATTGATAGTTTATCATAACATAGGATACATTAAACTCATAAATTGTAGGCATATCATTTTTCACTGTTTGTGCAGTGGTAGTAATTATTATTCAAATCAATCAACTACGTTTTATGGAAGATATTGCTGTATATCATTTAACAACATGAGTAGAGGTTTCTGTACACCTAAAATACTGAAGTTGAAGTTACTGTCCTGATGTGTATCATTCATTTGTTCATGTTGTGTCTGGTGGTAAGATTAATTAATTAACGTATTTATTATTTTTGAAACATTACAATACACATCAAATACTAAACATGAAATGTATAGTACATACCAATACAGATGTAGCACTCCAGATAGGACTCACATGGGTGTGTCCCAGTCAAAAGCCCAGCGGATCCCAGTGGCTGGGGGTGTTGCCAAATTGCTAGAGGGCGTTGCCAAATTTCCCCATTTGTTCAATTACAGGATTTAAACCATGAGATGGCGCTTCATTCACAAATACACAAAGACAACTGGGTGTTGTAGAACTTAGTCTGTTTGCAATGTTTGCAGCTCTGCAGTTGTGTTTGCTGAATACTGTAGCATTTAATCACTTATTTGTTACTGTATGGTTTTCACAAGCTACTATAATGAAAAAACATCAATGTTTTAGATCAAATAAAGTATATAGTTTGCTTTATGCAGTATATTTTTTGTAATATTGTTTGGGTGTTTTTACACAGTACAGTAGATTGAAGTAAATCAATGTATACATTAAGATAAGATAAGATGGACCTTTATTAATCCCTGTGGGGAAATTCAGTAGTTCAAACAGCAACAGGGTAAGAGTGAAAAACAGCACAGATTCACACAGATTAATAAAATCAAAAATAAGATGAGCGATACAAATAATAATAATGAGAAACTATGAAATAAGAAATGAATACAACTAAAATATAATTATCATATCATATTATAATGTATTGTATTATTAAGTAATATCATACATTAACCCCATTATAGCAGATGCCACATTGAATGGATGAACACATTTATGCATCAATAATTACAACAGAGTATTTCTAAATACAAGTTGTATGCATACTTGTATGTATTTAATATTAATAACATAATGATTAATTTCAGATGATAATGGGTTAGGTCCGGTCTGACAGCGCTTAGCTCTCTGCTGCAGAGAAGATCACTGCTCTAAAACAAACTCAAAAATCCTACATCCAAACGGAATAAATATAATTAATTATGATGAATACGTTCTTGTTCATTGTTTTTCACTTTTATTAAATGTTTGATATTTCCGGCACAGACCCTTTCATACCGGCAATGCGCGATAGAAACAACAGAAAGTGCAACAGTTTAAATATGCCAGTGTTAATTTCGTCAACGAAAACTATGACGAAAAATGTTCGTCAACAACCTTTTTTACATGACTAAGACGAGACGATGGCGAGCTAAAAATAGATTCTTGATAACGAAAACTATGACGAAATGTATATTTAGTTTTCGTTGACGAGACGAGACGGGACTAAGGTGTTAATGGTGGACTATCGGACATTCAAAATGCAGCATATTTTCCCCCAAGTGTCCATCTTGTCTGTCAAAATGCATCTTACGTTTCTAACTTGCAAAATCATTATTTCCGCTCTCTTCACTCCAGAAGAGCGATCTCTCTGTCTCTCTGTGTGCGGGGGGCGGGGCCTAACAGACATGCTGCAGCGGACACAGAGATCTGCCGGGGACGGAGCGTTCAGAGAGTATAGAGACACATTTTGACTAAAATGTAATTTTTCATCGACTAAAAGTTGACTAAAACGTTTTGAGTTTTCGTCGACTAAAACTAGACTAAAACTACGAAGGATAGGAATGACTAAAATGTGACTAAAACTAATAACCATTTTCGTCTAAAGACTAAGACTAAATCAAAAACAGCTGCCAAAATTAACACTGACATTTGCGAACACAAACCTACAGACTGGGGGTTGGGAGATCACAGGAGGGGGGGGGGAGAGCTGTGGAATGTGACCTTCCCCCTTTGGAGACTTACTCCACACATTCCGATGGCCAATTAGTTTTAAACAAAGAGTTTGCAGCATACATCACAGGCAACATGGGGGGTGGGGGCTTCTCAAAAGATTTTAGTTTGTTGTTGTTTTGTGTCAGTTTTACGTCGCCACTTCCATTCACATTTTTTATCATGAAATTAATATCCATATATTTTATACTATACTTGCACTGCTTACCGTTTTCATACTTTATATATCTTAGCATATTCATACACACTGTTAATACTGCTCACAGGCTGCTAGTGTATTCATACCCCTCACTGTTTATTCATCATTCAATTCATTCTATATTTTATTCTGTAGACTGTGTACATTACTTTTCACTTTACTGCTTGTTGCACCGTTAGAAGCTAAACTGCATTTTGTTGTCTCAGTACCTGTAATCTGTGCAATAACAATAAAGCAGGCATCTTTATTGTAGCCTCAACAATCAAGTTCTAAGTAGTGCAATATGAAATAAAAACTAAAACAATCTGTGCTGTTGTATTTGCTGTAAAGTGTCTCTACTGTAGGCTATTTTTATTATATGTACAGCACTTTGGCTCGACCAAAAATCGTTTATAAATGTGCAATATAAATAAAACTTGATTTGATTTGAAAAACAACTACACTCTTTTGGCAGTGTTGTGGTGTCGAGAGACGGGAGTCGGAGGTGGGGTATCAAAGGTACAAGCTAGACTTTTATTTAGCATCTGAAAACCATTGTACACAACTTCATTCCCGGGAAGCGAAGACCGACGGAAACAGGAAGTCCGGTTCACTAAAATGTCCCAATCATCCCATAGATCCGTGGGTGAATAATGTCAATCACCACAGTGTACACATTAACAACAACTAAACAAGAACTACACTCTTTTAGCAGTAACAATTAGATAAATAATAAACTGTCAGACTGACACTGAAGACAAACAAACTATTTTCAGCAATCAATCTGTTTAGTTGACTCTGGGTGACATGTGGCGATTTAAAAAAAATCGTTTTTTGGCTGTTTAGATGGTGTTGCTCCATCTGGGTCACTGCCGGTGGTTGAGACGGTGGGGTCTTTGGCGACTAGTTTTATAGCCTCATGTAGCTACATTAGTTAGGTGCTTCAGGAGATTGGCATTGCTGTTATTCGATGTGGACAATGCTTTCTGTCCTGCACACAGTTTACATTTGACCATAATATTTTGTGCGTCCTTTATCCCCACAAATTGAAAATAGTGGTTATATCTCCAAGTTGTAAATGCGCTGCTGCTCTCGCTGATACTTGCATCTGCCATATAGGCCGCAAGGTGAACCTCGAAAAGTCCTTTAGAAAAGAAATCCCGCTCCACAGAAGTGAAACTACACAATCTTTAGTTCATAAAAAAGAACGATTCATGCTTATCCACCAAAAAAAATTTCGTCGCTAAAATTCCTGCCAATTCTTCTAGGCACGTAATTATTGGCTGAACTATTCCCTTCGAAGCGTAATAATATCTTGGTCCAAAGTCGTGCCACGGTTCATCACGTGATCGTGCTACACCAATTGGGTAGCTGCATATTGTCAACAGAAGTGAAAGATGGCGGCCGCCATGGTTTCATCGAGTAGCGGAGACGAGGAAAACGCACCAGAAAGTCTCAAAAAGTCAAAATTGTCAACACACAAACATTGTTACATGCATATTACGTCTGTGAAGCACGAAAAGGTTGATTGTTTTACCAATACAAGATGGAATACGTACAGGACAAGCTTACAACGGTCGCTCGGCTTGAAGGGAGACTCTCGGAACGTGGTGGCTGAAAACCACAAGCACTGTCTTGATTTAGAGTTCGAAGATATTCCTGAGGACGCTGGCTTCCACCACACATGCTACATAAGGTTTACCGACACAAAGGCCATGACGAAGGTGGAAAGACGGCTCGCACGTGAGGGAGATCAAGACGTTAGGGAGGACCTTGAGGTCGAGCCCATCCCATCGACGTCTCGCAGCACGTACCGAAGCCAAACAGAGAAGCTACGATCAAGGTCAGGCCTGCCAATCGCAGGCTCTGGCCCCGTCCTTCCTGCCCTGTGCATTATATGCAAGATGAAGGAGAAAATGATCATCAAAGCAGGCAAGCGACAAAGGGATCAACTGTGTAAGGCTGAAACATTAAAAGCAGGTAAGCAAACCCCCTCCCCCACCCACACACCACACACACACTACACACACACCACACACACACACACACACACACATTCTCTGTGGTTGAATAACTGAAAGGTACAATTATGTGTGAGAGATACGTCAACAAACTCATTGAGTTGTCCTTTTTTTCCGTTTAGGCAAATTGCAGAAAGCTGCTGAGAAGAAAGATGACCAAAGTGTTCTTTTACATATAAAAGACAAAGACTGTGTGGCTCTGGAGGTGCGGTACCACAAAAGCTGTTACAGTCAGTACACCATGTTTTTGCTGAGACCTGACAAACCAGAGACAGAACAGTAAGTTATTACTCCTTGGATTGCTTTACCTATTTGCACTACCACCAGACTGAAGTCCAGGTGTGTGTCGGCGATGGCTATATATATATATACACATACACATACTTAACATTATAAGTAAACATCCAATTTCCTTCTGTTATATGTGCACACAATCACAACACTTATTCATTTATCCATTTATTTACTTCTCATTCATGTGTTGTAGGGATGAGGCAATGTTTGATGCCAGTTACAAGCTGTTCTGTGAGAGGATCATCCGCCAGAGGCTGCTTGTCAACAATGAGGTGCTTA
Organism: Gymnodraco acuticeps; assembly: GCF_902827175.1. Classification (NCBI taxonomy): domain Eukaryota; kingdom Metazoa; phylum Chordata; class Actinopteri; order Perciformes; family Bathydraconidae; genus Gymnodraco; species Gymnodraco acuticeps. Next base: position 200,611 of record NW_022989828.1, on the reverse strand, counting down.
GAATGGGCCAGCTGAGGCAGGCCTTCATTGACATGGTGAAAGCAAACGAAGGTGTTGATGCTTCAAACTACAGGTAACTGCAATGTAATACAAGTCTTATTATTTATCATGTGCAAGGCCAGCTTTAAACAAAATGTGTATGACAGGCCTGTTTGGAGAAACCCCCATGATGTGTAGTGTGTAGTGTTGTTTGTGATGATGTGGGCCTTTATTTGGCTTCTTTGGTGTTAAATGTGCTGTATGGCAGATAGGTTCTAGTCTGTAATGTCTTGTATCACCTCCACCACTCTGCTTTTGATGGTACTCCTGTGACTCGTAATTGTCACTGTTTTGTTGTGTTACAGACAGGATCTGTTGAAGAAGAGGCTGGCTCAAGATTTCCCTCAGCTAGCGTTTCACATGCCCACCAAGCGCAACGTCTGCGAACTGGTTTTTGCTGAGACTCTGTCAAAGGATGCACTCGTGGACATGCTACCAGATCCATCCGGTACGGAAACAACACAGTCCAGTGAATTGAGCCAGACAGACAGCGACAATGAAACAGGGAGAACAAAGTGCCAAACAACACATGAGGACACAAGGACACTGTATACAGCAGCGTTGTTTTTGAAAAGACTGCTTAGTGACACTCCTGGCATGTCATGCCCATGGCCTCCCACTTCTGAAAATGTAAATGTCACTGAATCTCAAACTGTTGTCCCCATTGGACTATACAATCTGCTCAGCTGGATTATAGGTTCCACTGAGGAGCCAACACTGGATCATTATGTCAACATTGATGATGACGTACATTTGAAAGTGTTGTCTGTTTGTCAAGACATTGTGTACCTTGCTTCCAAGGGCCGCAAGCAGACACCCAAGTCCTTGGCTTTAGGTTTAACTGTTCGACATTTAACTGGATCATCACGCATTGTATCACTGCTTAACAGACTGGGACATTGTGCATCATGGGACACAGTTTTGAGTCTAGACACTAGCCTTGCCCAACTGACACTAGTAGAAGGCAGAGACAAAATACCGAAGGGATTCTCAAAGCGGACACCCACAACACTTGTGTGGGATAACATTGACTTTGGTGAGGAGACACTATCGGGTCGTGGAACTACTCACCATACAAATGGAATTATGCTCCAGAGTGTGCCCGGCGAGCCTATGTCCACAGCAATCAGACAGCCACTGAGAAAGGGAGTTACCTCATTCATAGCCCCCCCCCCAATGCCTATACAACCTTACCATCAGTCCAAAAGGCAAGGGCCACAGAACTTGTGTCAACCAGTGCAGTCAGCGACATGCAGAATGGACACCCACTTTGCTGTACAAGCTGAAATGGCATATGCTTTTGTGAAGTCCACATGTACGGATAGTTGTACAATCCCAAGCTGGACAGGGTTCCATACACTGCTTCAGGATGAAAACACTCTGCAGAAGTCCGCATTGTATTATCTTCCAGTCATTGAAGCCTCACCAACAGAGATGTCAACAGTCAACACTATCCTGAAGCGAAGTGTCCAGATTGCTGACCAGCTAGAACTGGATCATATAGTTTTAGTGTTTGACCAGGCTATATATGCCAAAGCACAGCAAATACGCTGGAAGGATGTTGAGTTTACAAAGCGTCTAGTGATTAGACTAGGTGAATTCCATACATGCATGTCCTACCTGAGTATTCTAGGCAAAAGGTTCGGAGATGCAGGACTGCAAGATATCCTCATTGAATCTGAAGTTGTTGCCCCAGGATCCATCAATGGGGTACTCAATGGCCATCACTACAATCGCAGCATGAGGGCTCATAAACTTCTATATGAGAGTCTGCAGCGCATCCGGTTTATCACCTTCATGGACTCCTTGCCACCCCAAGAGAGAGCTGCGTGCATGGATGTCATCACTGAGATGGAATGTGCCTTTCCAGACAGATTGATGGATGTTTTGAGTGCAGATCAGAGGTTTGATAATATGTGCTCGAAATATGCAGACTTTGTGCAGAGGAGGAGTACAGAGAATGCAACATTTGCTTTCTGGAGCTCATACATTGACATGATGCAGCTACTCCTCCTGTTTGTGAGAGCAACGCGAGAATCAAACTGGCAGCTTCACCTGTCAACCGTCCGGTTAATGATGCCATGGTTTTTTGCCTACGATAGAGTAAATTACGCTCGATATTTACCTGCATACTGGCTGGAAATGATGAATCTGCCTGTCACACATCCCTCTTGCCACAGTGACATGAATGTGAAAGGCCAGTGGACTGTCCAGCGACAAAGTGTTCATGGATTTGCCTCCATTGCTTGCGACCAGGCTATTGAGCAAACGCTTAACAGAGATGCCAAGACCAAAGGTGGCTGGACAGGGATCACACAAAATCGGTCTGCAGTGTATCGCTGGATACTGTCACAGCATGAAAGAGCCGCGATAGCAAGACAGTGTGAATCAATGGCAGGGATATCTCCTGAGCTACGGACAAGAAAAGACCTGGACAAGACACGCATCTCTGCTGATGCAAAGGCTGTGAGTAGAATCTTGGACACTATTGATTCCATGCTCAACCCTTTTGATGTACACCAAGACGGCATTGTGTGTCTTAGCTCTGGAAGAGTAGCAGCAGGATAAATCACAAAGGATTTGCTTGTTGCCTCAGAAAAGGGTGAAAATGCTGTAAAGGAGTTTATGGAGCAGAGACTGTTATCCAAAACAGTTGACATATTTGCCCCCATAATATCACAAAAACTCAAGACTCTCAGTGATCAGAAAAAGCCCCCCAAAAAATCTGCAGCAGGCAAGGAAGTGATTTTGCGTGCTGACAAGAAGTTATTTTCCAGGCTCCTCATCCTTGGCCAGAGCAGGAAAATTGAAATGAGGGAAATTCTGTCATATTCCTTGGGAACTGTGTCATATCCATTAGCAAGTGCTGATGGTTCACTTGCCAAAACAAACAAATCAGCTCTCATGGATCTATTGCAGAGCAAAGGTGGAGAGTGCTTGGTTGACAAAGTTCCAATAGGTGGTGCCATTCTTTTTGATGGCATGGCAGTCATGCAGGCCATGCCATCCAGACCAGCAACATTTGGAGAGCTTGCAGAGACCATACTGCAGAGCATACTCCAACTTGCTTTGCATCACAAGTGTACACGCATTGATTTTGTCACTGACCGGTATCCACCCATCAGCATCAAAAGCCTAGAACGGTCCCGTAGAGCTGATGCAGGGTCACAACTAATAACAATCTTCAGCCCAGATCAGAGAACTCCAACCCAGTGGAAGAAGTTTCTCTCTGACGGAAAAAATAAGGAAGCACTGGCCGAATTCCTTTATGTGGCATGGACACATGCAGACCTCACAACAGTGGGTAAAAACCTCAGCTTGTACATTGCCCATCAAAATCAATGCCACTGTGTAACTGTCATGGAGGGTGTACAGTCTGTTGATGTTGTTGAAGACCTGCAGTGTGATCATGAGGAATGTGACACACGGGTGTTTTTACATGCCCAACATGCTGCACAGGAGCACAAAGCTGTCATCATCAAGAGCTCGGACACTGATGTGGCAGTCATTGCTGTAAGTCTGCAGGCAGATTTGCCATGCAGCTTATATGTGTTCACAGGGACTGGCAACAGGACACGGATCATTGACATTGCCATGGTGTCATCAGCTCTCGGAACCAGTGTGTGTTCAGCCTTGATTGGAATTCACACGTTCTCTGGGTGTGACTCCACAAGCGCTTTCTATGGCAAAGGCAAAAGAAAGTCATTTGCTGTTGCATGTGAGAAAGATGACTACCTTAAGGCTTTCAGAAGTTTAGGTACTAACTTTGACTTGGAGCAATCAACATTTGCACTTCTTTGCCGGTATGTATGTCACCTGTATGATCAGCCAGCAGCCGAACATGTAAATGATGCTAGGTACAAGGCTTTCTGTATGGCATCATCGGCCTTGCCAGAATTAAGCATTCCCCCTACTCATGATGCCCTCCATCAGCACTGCAAAAGGGCAAATTACCAGGCAGCAATAATGAGGTCCTGTCTCAAAAGAGAAATGAATGCTCCATCACCTGCTGGATATGGTTGGGAAATAGAGGATGGGAACTTACACGTCACCTGGATGACAAGAAATCCTGCCCCTGACAGTGTGTTGCATGTGATACACTGCAGCTGCAAAGAGTCTGCCTGTGAGAAAGGCAGATGTTCATGCTTCTCTGCAGGACTCTGTTGCACAGACTTATGTCGTTGCTCAAATTGTGCAAATAAAAAAGAAACAGAGGAAGAGAACGATGACTGCCCTGACACTGACAGTGAGGAATAGGAATAAAAGAGCCTTCTTTCCATCTTTCTTAAGCTCTTTTCTGTTCTTTTGGTTTTAGTGCCTGGCCGACGCGCTCACACATCACTCATAGATACGTTTGTTTTTGGTACTAGAACAGAGTATAATCAGCAGGACTCTTTTAACCAGCTGAGGCAATCACAGCACCAATCAGCCGCTCCGCCCAGCCTGACACCAATCAATTATACTACATTACATGTCCTTCTACTGTTTTCTATGTCATACCTTTTATATTTGTAATAAATCTCGTTTTTATGGTTCATCAGTGTTGTTTTCATTTGTGGAGGGATGAATGAGTAAATAAATGAATCAATGGACATTGGTATAAGTAAGGCAAGGCAAGTTTATTTATATAGCACTTTTCAACACAAGGCAATTCAAAGTGTTTTACAAAAAATTAAAGACATTAAGAAAATGGCATTTAAAATCAGTCATTCAAAAGAAAAGCTAATAAAAGAAACATTAAAAGAAAAAATACATGGATAAAAGTTACAGTGCAGTCTAAGATATGAATAGTTCAATTAAAAGCAGCAACAAAAAGAAAAGTCTTCAGCCTGGAAGTACTGCATTTTATTGATCTAAATTACTTAACGTAACAAGTTAACCTTCTTCTTAGACGCAGAAATCAAGTCATGTTTATTTTAAGAGTGCATTTAACGTGTACAGGGTAACAACAGACAGACAAAAAGTCCTCAGTCTAATGGAATAATCCCAATGAACCTAGCGATGTGAACATGGCAGTCCAGGAATGATAGTTTGATAAATATGAGTTTGATATACTTTATTAATCCCCGTGGGGAAATTGTTTGTAGCTGGAGTTGGCTGATAAACGCTGCTAGTCAATGTTGATTCGATGGTCAACTCTGTTCCCAGATAGTAAAACCTCTCACAAATACCGCGTATATAACGCAAATACCTCGGACTTAGTGATGTATTAAGACATATGACAAAACATGACATAAAACAAGCATACAGCACTGTTTAGAATCCATTTGGTCTGGTTTAGCGTAACCATGGCGGCCGCCATCTTTCACTTCTGTTGACAATATGCAGCTACCCAATTGGTGTAGCACGATCACGTGACGAACCGTGGCACGACTTTGGACCAAGATATTATTACGCTTCGAAGGGACTAGTTCAGCCAATAATTACGTGCCTAGAAGAATTGGCAGGAATTTTAGCGACGATATTTTTTTTGGTGGATAAGCATGACTCGTTCTTTTTTATGAACTAAAGATTGTGTAGTTTCACTTCTGTGGAGCGGGTTGAAACGATAACAGGGTTCACCTTATGGCCTAATAGTGTGTGTGCTGGTGGTGAGCGTTGCCATGTGTGTGTGTTAGCAAGTGTTTGTGTGTCTGTTTATTTTCCCCATAAGGCAAGACCCGCCCAACTCTGTCTCTGATTGGCTTACCCTGAAATGTTACCCCGTGTTAACCAATCATCACTCCTCTCTGGTCACTTTCACTTTTCCATGGTGCTGTGAGAGGACATCGCTGTATTCGCCTGTAAGCTACATCCGCAGGGAGATTCGGTTCAGTTCCATCACATAATGTAACGCAGTAACGCACCCATTTAAATCACAGTAACTATAACGGCGTTACTGAATGGGAATAGGTAACTAGTAACGTTATTAGTAACCGCAATAGGTAGTTGCGTTACAGTAATGCGTTAGTTTGTAACACGTTAGTCCCAACACTGGTAAACACACACCTGATCACCTGAGAGCTGCCGTTTCATTCAGACTGTTTAAAAAAAAACAACGGTCTGATTTTAACAACTCAATGTGTGATTGTTATAGCAGTAATATTAGACACTAATAATACAGTAAACTATTAACACTGTACATATTATTGTTTGCCCGTGGGATTAGGATGATCGGTAGTGAGAGCCGTGCTGCATTTTCCTCCGGTCGGATGTGATATAAAAACAAAGCGATTATTTTTGTTGTTGTAAACTCACGTGGATTAAACAACATGTATTAGTGCATTCATTTCAATTCGCGAACATATGATACATTAAATGATCGTGAGGATGATGATTGAAAATCGTTTTTTTTGAGCCGGGCTACATTTCCTGATGAAAAAACATAGCAATGGTTTTGTACTTACACCTTCGTGAATTAAACAACATTATTTTGTTAAATAAAAACATGGTGATGTTTTGTAAATGATTACATGTCTCTTATTTAGCACAGAATATGATCCTATCCGTGACATATGGATCTTAACAAATATCCGATCAGATACCTGTAGATCTATCAGCTGTTTATTTCACATGAGTTCCAGTGTGGCAGCTTTTCACGGCTCCCCCTGGTGGATCCATGATCCATTGCAGCTGGTTTCATTAAAATTACATTTATTTATCAAGGGGGCGTATCAAGTCCTGCAGGGGGGTTTTCCTTTTCAGCAGGGGCCCACCCCGTGCCGATCACGGACCTGCACGGGTAGGCATCTGAAATGAAGCGCTCCATCTGTACATTGTACAAAGGAAAATATATACAGTACATACAAAGACGAAAGTCTTCATTAAACATAAACATTTTATTGGGTGTTCTAATTCAGCAACCACAAAATATGTGCCCAGATTTCATTATCTCTGACTTCATCAACCAAAAGATCAATTTTGATAATTAACATGAACTCAGAAAGAAAAACACACTGTCTGCCTTATACAACTTTTGTTGGTCATCTTTGAATATCATCCAAGTTTTGTAGATGGACAATTTTGCTATTATTAGTATAAGATTTACACTAGGCTATATATTTCACTATGGGGTGTGTTAAGACCCAGAATGATATTTGGCTATTTCTGTGTAAATTCCACTTTGAACAGAGACAAGATAAGGGCAGCAACTTGAGTTTCCCAAGCATCGACATGAAACACACATAATGGTCTGTCTCCTCTGTGACCAAACAAACAGCACATAGAGCAGTAGGGACAAGCTTCCATTTGTACAGGTTTTACATATTTGGAAGAATGTCATGTAATATTTGAAAATTGAATTCTGGCAATTGACCCTCTGGAGAAATTGTCTGTAGCTGCCATAAATTATTTGACTTGCTGTTTGTCAACCACAGCTTCCCAGTACGTCTGTATGTCTGATGTCTGCTTATATTGTTTTACAATTACATCCTGTCAGAACCATGTGTACATTGTCAATGTAATCTTATTCAAAGGAAGAATCAGAGCATAATAAATGAAGCGGTAATACACTAATACTTGCTATGCACGTCGGATGCATTATGAACATTCTTATAATGTATTATAATCAGCTTATAACACTGTATAATTATAGTTATAAGAACTCAGTGGATAGATTACATTATAGCAGTATAGTTGTATAATACATTTTTCCCATGTTTTGTTTAAGTTGTCTTTAGGGGGAATAAAGTTATGACCACTGCTTCTGGTGTGTTCAAGTGCATCACTTACTCTGGCGAAGCGATCCAACGCTGCAGGCTGCCCCTGCGCACTTCTGAACATGATTCAGAATAGTGGGCTGGGTTCTGATCTCCCCACAGTGGCAGCAGTGGAAATGCGAGGATTTGCAACACACAATCCTACAAAGATAAATCCAGTTTACAAATGACTTCATTCTTAAGGCAATATAAAAATGTAAACTGTATTCAAATTCACGTTAGAATAATATTAGTTAGTAATAGTTAATTGGTTAGACTAACTAAAATTAGTCAACTATGTGTACATTTTGGAAGATCTGCAACATTTATTTAGATTAAGAAATACCTCCATGTTTAACAGCCGTTCTCCTATGGTTCTGCAGATGTGCCACAATATGGCCATAGTCCCCCACCTTGCTGCAGAATGTGCACTTGTACTTATTAGGGCCTTCACAAAGGGGTGTTATAAGGGCATCCCCCTTGTAAACAGTTGGGTGAATCTGGAAGAAAATGAGGAATTGTTTACTATTCAAACTGTTTTTATTTGCACTTTCAACAGTAACCATTCATATCACATAAATGACCGGAAAGTTTTTGAATGAACTTTGATATTTATATTTTAATTGGATTGCTTATTAGTTTATGCAGCTCAATGGGTCACATAATTTGTATAATATAACTAGTGTTTTTGCTTATCGATATTAGGAAGTTTTTATTATGTTACATTCTTTAACCTGTCTTTAATAGTGTCAGGTGAGCTATTAACACTAGAACCGCCAGAGGTCGCTGTATACCTAAAACCGCCAACGGGTAAAATGTACCCGCTATTGATTTTCAAGGTACAATGTTCTTTTAGTTATCATACAGAACAGTGAGTTTTGATCGCACAGGGATGACATTTATACCAATATAATCTGTGGACTCTCAGCTCTTCATTTGATATCGTTTGTGCAGATAGCATGAAGTAGGCCTATAACGTATCGCTAAGAGTGCTGATTTAAACGCTTGGTGTTAGACTTGTGTTTTGTTTAGGTACAAATCTCTCTATCTATCGATCCATCTGTAATGTTCTGTTCTATGGACATATAATTGTTTACATAAACAGACGACACGGACTACTTCTCTCATTCCGAGTGTCCATCTTTATTCAACTGGCACGTAACCTGCACACATGCATTACGTCCTCAACGTGAGCTCAGTCATCCAAGATCTTGTATTCTCCAAGATGTTACACTATCTATAACTATCTATCTGGCTATTTCTCTCTCTATTCATCTATCAATATATCTATCTATCTCTCTCAATCTATCTCTCTATCTATAAGGAACCGCATTAGATAAAAGGCGTTGCTATAGCAACACGTTATGTTTACGCTGCATTTTCTATGAGGTAAATATTACCCGCTGGCAGATATAGGTATAATGGCATTTTTGTTGGCGATTTTTTCAATCTGACTTCATATTGACAATTGTTAACAACTGAGGGTGCTACATAACGCACTTTCAGGAAAAGTCACGGACTGGGAGACTTTAATATGTTATTGAAAAAAAGTTACATACAATCTAAAAACAGCTGCGGGTAAAATGTACCCGTTGGCGGTTCTAGTGTTAAGCATGTGTTAGATGACCAGTGACTCTTCTCTAATCATATTACTTTACCACATTTCTGATGATGCCATAACTAATGTTACATAATTATAGAAGACACATCCGAAGTGTTATTTTTACATATTGATTAGCAGCCGACATTTACTGAAAGGATGCGTCCGTCTCTCGTCTGGTTCATTACAACCAGTAGTTACAAACTGTTAAAGTTACAACCTTAATTAGTACCGCACATCTTATTACTCAATTCAACCAACCAAGCTAGCCATGTTGTCTATCCGAATACATACCATATTATTTGATTAAGTTACAGTATGTAGGGCAGGCCTACTTATATTTCCAAGATAATACAACAGTACACTAGCATCATGCTAAGTGCTGGTTAGCATCACAGCATATACGCTAACCTTAGGTCAATTAGATGATCAGCTTTGGTAACACAAATCGGTATTGTTACCGAGCCTGATAATCTATTGACCTATCTAAGTTTAACGTTATTACAACAGTAGGGTAGGCCCGGTTGCAAACGGGACTATAGGCCAACGTGTTTATAGCATCATGCTAAGTTAGCATTTAATACCACAAATGTTACCACATACAACTATTATTTACTTTATTAACGCTTAACGAGGTTGGACAGTCGATGTTGTACTTTGATAACGAGACAATTGTGTGTTAAGAAAAATGACAATACAATAAATATAAACATACATCTCTGGAAAATACTATTACCTCTGTTTCAACCATGGATGTATAATAAGAACTGGATACAGCGTGGGAGGCGGGGCCTCATTCATTCCTATGAGAGTTGCTCAATGGCGCATGATGACAAAATGGCCCAACTTTTGAGAGAGCGAAACGTCACAGATTACCCGGCATGCCTGAGAAGTATCCGTATGTGCGCTCATAGAGCATGCGCAACTTTAACCACGGCGCCCAAAAGGCTCGTTCACATTAAGCACGTGAATTTGCGTACACGTAACAGCACCGCGCGTTCATGACAGCATGGTACTGGATTTATATTAACGAGGCGGCAGTTAGCAGCTAGCGGCTAGCTAGTAAATTATGTTAAGTTACACATCAATCGTTATGTACTTTTATATTACGCTGACATCAGGATCTAGTGATATCCAAGCAACAGAGCTTCATTTAGCATGATACTTATGTGGGTTGTACATGAAACCACTTGGTAATATATACAAATGTATATGTTGAAGCTTGTTATGATCAATTGTGAGTTAAAACTTTATCTAAAAAGTAAAGCTGATGGTGGAGTTAAAATAACAATAGGCTATTTCTTTTTGAAATGTGATGGAGTAAAAGGATAGTAACTGTGATTATTCATGCAAAGTACAAGTAACTAAAACAATTGCAAGTGCAATAAGAAGCTACAGGAACGTTAATCTACGTCAGTAATATTAACTTTATTTAATACAACATTTACGGTACAAGATTTACATCATACAGCCCATGTAGTATAATATTTTACAAATGATGAATTACAGCAAACATGTGCAATATATCCATTATTACAGCTCTGTGGGCTGGCAGTAAGGCAATATGGGTCCGTTGTTATTGTGCAACCATGGGTAAAGAGAAACTCATGTAGTACTGAACACGTAACTTGAACGTGCCGGGTGGCGCGTTCCCGTGGGTTAGATGCACGTTCATAATGCCGAGGGAAATAACTCTCAGAATAACGTTTTTAACCCCTTTTTAACAACTTGAGGAACGAATGTTTTTAATAAGGGCTATACAAACGTTCATACTGGGTAGTTTATTTAGTTTTAAAAAAATTATCCAACGAGTTACAGACCACTCTTTCCCAATGTAAGTCAATGGGAAAAAGTGTTTCCGGGCCCAGCAACCTAAAGGAAGTGTAGTACCGCCGTTTGACCAGCACGAATATTCTCATCAGACTCCGGCACACTTCCTGGGGCCTTGGTTTCAACGTGTTGTTCGGCCTTCTTGAAAGAACGAATGACTTCTTCTGCGAGGATTTATAAAAGCAGCTGGAATCCCTTAAGTTGCATTACTGCCACCTACAGTATGTATTTCTGCTGAGTGTCATTATTCTATTGGATATCTATAGGATCCTCCCCTTATAGGAACCGCCCCCTGCCTGTCTGCATCCAGACCCATCTCGGTCATTCTCCTGCGCTCTTCTGCACCAGCACCGCTGAAGGGCAGGTCCGCAAGTGGTGGCGCTTTTGATGCCATCCACTCAGCGTGCAGCTCGTGTGCCAGCTGGAGCATGAAGTCCCTTCTTGGTATGTTCTCCTGGCTCATGCAGCTCCTGTACAGCACCCAGACATTGATGGCAGCGAGATCCAGCCCATTATAAAAGACAGCAACGGGCCATCTACGCGTGCCACCTGAGTTTTGAGTGGTTGTAGTATTCCACAGTCTCTGGCTTTTTCTTTCTTTCTGTGGAGATGGCCACATGCTGATGTTGCGTGCTGAGTATTGTCACGTTTCTCCTCGGCTTGCACTGGTAGACTGAGAGCACCATTTTGTCGCTCTTCAGCACCTTGGTGCTGAACAGCTCAGATCTCCCTTGCACAGAGGGTGGGAGCTCCCGCTTGTTGCACTTGATGGTTCCCACTAGGCTGGTGTTTTTGGCGAGAGGGAGGGAGGTAAAGAAATTGTCTGTGGTTATATTTCTTCCCTTACCAACAAAGGGCTCCACCAGCCTCAGCACCACGTTCTCTCCTAGCCGTTGTGTTGCTGGCCTGCTCGCATCTTTTCCCAGGTAAGCCATTCAGCATGTATTTGCTGTCAACGTCAGCTGCCAGCCAAAACTTGATGCCAAATTTGTCCGGCTTGTTGGGCATGTACTGTGTGAATGGACATCTTGATTTGGTCGGGAATAGCTGTTCATCCACAGTGATGTCGGACCCTGGCCTGTAGGACGCGATTGAATTTTCGACAAAACGATCCCACACTTTCCTCACGTGCGTAAACTTGTCGGTGGTCAACCGGCACCGGCGGGTCTCCTTTTTATCAAAGCGCAGGTAGCGCATGATTTCCCGAAACCTGTTCCTCAACAGTGTTGCGTTGAAGAACGCGTTGCCCCACTGCTCGGACCAGAAACTCTCCATCTCAATGTTCTTCCCACAATATGCACCTCTCACATAGAGACAGATAAAGGCCTTCAGCTCCATAATAGAGACATCCCAGGTGGCTCTGTCTCTCCGCGCTTCAGCTATTGTGCAATCACGGATTTCCTCCAACATTACATTATCACACAGACACATAAATGCTGTGAGTTTGTCAGTAATGTTGTGACGTGCGTGTGGTGTTGGGCCAGCAGACTCCGTGAGGATGTTCTGTATCTGCCGTCTCCCTGCGCCTCCGCAAGGCTCCATGACCGTCCACACTGTGCCATCTTTCCCGATCTCTTGGGCTGGTGACGGCTCAGTGGCACACTAAATAGGAGAGAGGAAAACACTACTTTAGACTAAAGTATATTTCATAAATGTTTATTTGATAATATTACATCCTCGAAAGGCAATGAAAAGATCATTTGTAAAAAGAAAAGGCATTATCTATATGCCTTGATATCTTATAGCCTACGATTTGTAGAAAAGTAGGCTATAGTCTTATTTTGTAGTATTAGTCTCCCTTGAAGAGCAGGTAAACATATACGGTACACGTTGCTATCAGTGTTGACTGTGTGTCAGGGGCAGACTGGGACTAAAAATCAGCTCTCGACTTCGGTACTGCTAGTAACTTGTCAACGAGGGGGGGGGGGGGGGGGGGGGCAAGTGACTTATCAGACCGGCCCACTTCGGTATCTCATCCCGATGGCCAGTCCGCCACTGGTGTGTGTTATCATATCAGATATAGTGGTGTAGTGGCCGTTGGACGCGGTGTGAAGTAAAAACTTCTTTGCAGCAATGTTGAGCGCATCATCAAATGAGGGAAACTGGATTCGCCTGTCAATACACTGATATTTATTGAGAGACAGACAATTACATACGGCCGGGAGATCATCCTAGTTTCACACTGTCCTTGTGCTCCACCAAGGTAATCTCTGCCCCAAAAGACACAAAACATCTAACCAACACGAGGAGAGGCGGGCTCCCAGAAAGCCCGCGTATAATCAATAGCCGATGCGAGACAATGGTCTGCTTGTCTCAAAGAGATGCTGCCAGGTCAACCCCCCACGGACATAGGAGAAGCGTTTGACCTGTGACCTCAACCTACAGAAGAGTCTCTGACTGACGACAAGCAGATGTTTGCAGTATCACAGATTCTATAAAACAATAAGAAACTCTATAAACAGATCAGATGAAAATATTCTCTTACAGATTCACTCTTTTTATCAATCTATTGATAACCAATTAACATTAGTCTAAGAATATTTCAGTCAATACTTAAAATCAATAAGCGTCTTCAGAGTTGGGTGGGCTCAGATACATTCATTACATTAAAAATAGAACAAGATTGAAAACATTTCAATCACCCTGATTGAACACAGTCAATCATAATAAAAATCATCTCTCTTCAGTGCTTGGCATCTTTTGTCAAAAGGCACAATAATAAACACATGAAATACAACAATATTATAGCAAAATATATGTTTCAAAAATAAGATATTTTATCATTTATCACTCAGTTAATCTCATTCATCAAACACAAATTCTAAATCATCTTACATCTCAAAGATTTACTTTAAGGCAATTACTTATTAAAACACAATTAGAATTTAGGATTTATAATAAATCCAATTGAGGTATTAAATCAGAATCATGAGATATCCAGCTAAGGTTCCTAGTTAAGGTATAAATTCACAGTGATGAATCGATCAATCTGTAATCTGTAAAGTTACAGTGTCCTCAATCTTTAACATTACTTTACGTTTACTTCATTACGCTTTATTCAAGAGTAAGGCATGATATTTAATTAATTACATTACTTCAACTATCAATCATTATGTCATTTCAAAATCTGAAGGGAAAGCTAAACAATTCTCAAAATGTTTAACAATCTGAAGAATCAAACATTTTATTGTATAACAACCTGAAAAGGAAAAAATCAAAACATCTGTTCTTTATTCAGAGCATCAACTGTAATCAATATCAAAACATCTGTTTTACCTGGTAATGATTAAGGATAGTAACATTGTCTGTTATAATATTAGAAATATCTTATTGTTCAATACCTTATAAATCTGAAAATATCAATTAATTAATTAGTTTAGTGTGAAAGTGTAATCTGATAAAATATATTTATCACCACTATTTAACACATATCTGTTCATTGGGAATACAAAAACAATCATTAATTGTACATCTGTAATCATCTGGTCATTCAATTCAAATGTTATCTTTGTACGAGAGCTAGAAGACATGTTTTCCTCCTCTCTTTATGACACAGAATGTCTGGTGTGTAAAGGCATCCTGATACTGTAGATTAGCACTGAGGTGCTGATTGGCTCAAAACTCTTCTTCATCAGAGCGCCATAACTCAATTATCTGTAGATTAGCACTGAGGTGCTGATTGGCTCAAAACTCTTCTTCATCAGAGCGCCATATCTCAATCCCCCCCAATTGCTCTGCTTTTGTGGCTCAATTCAGTGAGCACTTTATGATCTCCCAGTGAAACAGAGGCTCATCTGCCTGTATTCTTTCTGCTATCTGCTTGAGAGCAGTGCACCTGCCTATTCCAAGTGGCACATCCAGATGCCCCCCCCCTGTGATGGGAGAGGTTATGAAAACATCTGCTCCTCCAAGAAACATGAAAACCTTGTATGACGACCTCTGAAACCATCGCTCGTCCTGCGAGCGAAAATGAAGAAGCATCCCATCTCATCAGAAAGTTGAAGATTAGAATCCTCTCATCTCGAACGACCTCCTTGCCCATGGATAAGTTGCTCTCTGCAGCCGCAGAGTGTGATCCTCTCTCTCTGACCCTTGGCCTTCAGAGCTCTCCTAGTTATTGGGTTAACACTTGATAGGGATGTTTTCCTGAGTGCAGACAACTCAAGGTAATGGATTAGCACATTATCATTCAATTACAAAAATAGGATAGGCCCCTCAGAATGATTTGGGAGCCTTCCTGAGACATGCACATTATAAATGTAAGGTTTGTGTTAGTCATTTAACATGCAAGAATAATATACTCATCAGTCCAAAGCAGAGAAATGTTATTTTAAGTTAAATGTGAGCTAGTCCCTGTGGAATAACCCTTTCTCAATGATTATAAATGTTATATTAATTCACCATTTACCGTTTGATCAAGGATTAGTTTATCAGAAGTACATTTCCTCTTCCATAAAACATAGGTTTGAGAAATGAATGTTCCAATATGAAATCAATTTCTCAATATAATTTGACTCTTCCCTCTCTTTTCTTACATATGTCACATATGAAATAATAACTCAGGAGTCTATTTAAGCATGGTATTGTCTATATAAGCTATTAATCGAGAAAACTCAGAGTGAGTATGCAACTCGCAAATATCTCTCCTCCTTCCTATCCCTCTTTACTCACTTTCCCATCTCTTTCTCTCTTATTTCTGTTAGATATGAAGGAAAAAACATACAAGTCCATGTAAGCATCTGAGTTACCACCGTTACCAAACGGTGTGCCGCGGCACACTGGTGTGCCGTGAGGCAAGTCCGGGTGTGCCGTGGGATTTTGTGACAACCATACATTATTTTTTCAATATACAACTACACAAAAATAATCATTTATTTTTCAATTTACTATATCAGTACTTTGTAGGTTTATGTACGTAATCTGCGCGACTTGCGCGTCCACATCTCCACGTGCAGTGCTGCCTAAACATGGCTGAGTCAGCGATAACTATCGAGGGGTGGAGGTATGCCCATTATTTTTATATCACGCAGTCTATTCTTCTTCTCTGTCTTCCGGTTGTTGCCTGTATTAAATGACAAATACACACTACCGCCATGGATTTTATATGAACGAGGCGGCAGTTAGCAGCTAGCGGCTAGCTAGTAATGATCTAGTGATATCGGTAATATTAACTCCATTTAATACAACATTTACGGTACAAGATTCAATCATACAGCCCATGTAGTATGACAATGAATTACAGCAAACATGTGCAATATATCCATTATTACAGCTCCGTGGGATGGCAGTAAGACGATATGGATCCGTTCCCATTGTGGATCCATGGGTAAAGATAAACGCAACTCACATTGGTTCCTCATACAGCATCTCTGTAAACTACGTGTATTCACTGAATTTCACTCTCTGCCTTTAACGCTCGTTGTAGCTCCAAAAGCTCCAGCCAGAGCCTGGCTCCAGCACCCTCCCTGTGAGCACAGTGTGCTCTGATTGGTCGGGACACGTAACATGAACGTGCCGGGCTGCGCGGTCCCGTGGATTAGATGCGCGTTCATAATGCAGAGGGAAATAACTCTCAGAATAACGTTATTAGCAAATGTTTTACAACTTGAGGAACGAATGTTTTTTAATAAGGGCTATACAAGTGTTCATACTGGGTAGTTTATTTAGTTAAAAAAATTATCCAACGAGTTACAGACCACTCTTTCCCCATGTAAGTCAATGGGAAAAGTGTTTTCGGGCCTGGCAACCAAACCGGAAGTGTAGTACCGCCGTTTGGCCAGCACGAATATTTTCATCTGAGTCCGGCGCACTACCTGGGGGCTTGACTACCGCCGCCTGCTGGTAAGGAAAGTTATTGCCACTCACGCATGCGCAGTTTGTACGTTCTCGGCGAGGAAAGTAACGAGTAAAGTACCGAGTTACTTTATGTAGATAGTAACGAAGTAATGTAATATATTACATTTTTTTAAAGTAATACATTTATAATTTGTAGTTCCGGACCATGGACAATGCAGCTTCCTTGCATTGACAGTTGTCTGTGCTGAATTTCTGCTGAGTTTCCTTTGCCTCATTTTCTATTTTGTGACCTGTCTGGTGTAAATGAGTGTGTTGCTGGTTTGATGAAGCCTAATTTGATAAAGTTTCAAATTAATTTCGGAAATATTTCGTAATATAGTTGTCTTTGTCACATTTTATTTGGCATTAGTAAATAATTATGCACATTTACAGATACTTTACATAATATGAGTGATAACATGTGTTATAAGGGCTATCTTTTCACAATAGGTGTGCCTTGAGATTTTTTACTTGTCCTTTGGTGTGCCTTGGGCACAACAAAGTTTGGGAACCACTGGCATAAATGATAGTGGGCGTCTGAGGCTGTCATTACTGAGAAATGTCAATGAAATTCAAAACCTTACATTTTAAAACAGGTTTGCATTCCTCCACTTAAGGTGACGTTATCATTGGAAACAATAAAACCGAACTATTTTGATGTAGAATTTATAAATTGAATCGTTAGAGCAGAACAAAATGGTTGTATTGTAGCCTGAGTTCCGTGCAGCCCTAGTTTCAACAGGTGTAAACATGGTCCATATAATGTGAATACATGCAGAAGTAGACAGTAAGAGGCCCCTGACATCAGGCGTATTTGTTAAAATAGTAGGGGCTCTTCACTCTGCATAGCAGTATGAATAGCCTTAAAAAAACAAACAACCCACTCCGTGGTAACGAGAGTCATATTTCTGACCCATATGCCCTAAGTGAAGCCGTTAGTCTCATCTAACTGACCCAAGGGTTGGTGCTGGTGTGACAGTTCCAAGTGTTCAGAGCAGAATTCCAGCTTCCAGTTCATGGCTCGGTGGGGGGGAGCAGACCCACGTGAGACAGTGTCAATGGCTGTATTGTTCAGTGTGAGGAGCGTCATTCTCTCTGGGAGCAGGAAATGGTGTCCATTCTCGGACCAAACCATTAATGTCATGTAGAGCAGCCATAGCATCTCTGTGACTGCACTCAGCCGGACTGTAGCAGGGTAGAACTGGGTGACTCTTAGTGAAGCTGTCCAACGCCATTAGACAAAATGGAACCACGTGCTAACAAAAGGACACAGGGTCATCAATGTCTCTCTTTACCATTGGCCTAATCATAAACAAATTAGTGGGAAAAATGTGGAACACTAATCCATCATGTGGAATGTTGAGTTAATTTAAATAATTACTTATGGGTTGAAATCAAATTAACATTAACATTAGAACCAAAGTCAGTTAACAAATTGGACTTGCACAGATCAGTAATCAATACACAATTTTTCCAGCTCCGTGATGAAAACGATAACAGGCAGGGATGCAAACTTGTCATCAATAAAATATTATTGGGGTATGGACAGGGTTGCTAACTTTGGGTACCTGGCTGGAGTGAGATTTTGATATCATGGGTTTAATTACACACATGCGCACGAAGCGACTGCTATCGTGTCCGTAGCGGGACCTTAGCATATATTTAGGATATATATATATAATATATATATACAAATACACAATATTGGACACAGACTATAAAGGGCACACAGTTTCATTAAATAATGAAAGTCAAACACATGTTTGTTTCCACTGTTTTATTGTGTGCCTGTCGCGATAAGCAACTTATTGACTTATCGGCTCCCGAGTATTTGTGTTAGATAATCTATGGTAGGGCTAACCCATACAGTGTTGGGGCTCAAATCAGTATTTGAAATGTAATTACATACACGCTATATCGCCCCCTTGTCAGTGAAACGCCACGCGTGAGGTTTAGAATATTTCCCTGTCTCAATCCAAATTGAACTGTATGAAATTAAAATAAAATAAAAACATTTGTCTTGTAGTAAATAAAAAAGGCGACCTGGAGCCAATCCTGCCATTTCCTCACAAGTGAAAGAGTTGACATGCTGAAAACCCAACCCCCGCAGGGGGTCTGGGGGGATTCTCCCCCAGGAGATTTTTCAAATACTAACATAAAATACACATTCTCTCTTGAGATGAAAAAAATAAATCCATCTATTACTGCACGACATATTTAAATGAAGCTGAACCTGCTGCTCCTCACAGAGGGACGAGTCTGTTTGAATTACTTTACATTTTTGGATACGGGTGGATCGCCCCCCCTTGTTCTGTGTGTCAAAATGGAAGATAGCCCACACACCTGTCAATCATCAAACCGTGGGGTCTTATTTCATTATGTGATGATTTCTATCAACACGTAATGTTGTATCGATGTATATAGAGATGTACTACCGCAAAAGTATTCCCCGTCGGGACTTCCTGCAACAACACCACGCCGTTATAATACAGTGCTGAGAATGAACGCACTCTTGAACGCCGTTATGTACAGCGCTGAGAATGAACGCGTTCTCAATTACGTTCATCTAGCGGAAATACAGTACGTTCAGTTCACGTTCGCCCAAAATATGAACGCGTTCATGTACATTACTGCCTACGGATGTGTTCGTTAATATTAGCTGTGTGGTCCGGAGTGACTGTGGCACAGACTGGACCGCTGGAGAACAGCTGTTAGAACGGGGTGTTCAGAGCAGAGCTCCCTGTCGGAGCGCAGAGCTTGAAGCGAACTGAAAATGTTTCTGGCTAACGTTAGCTTAGGTACTCAGATCTTGTTCTTGAGTAAACGTAGAAGTACCAGAGTGTAGGAATACTATGTTACAGTAAAAGTACTGCATTCAAAATGTTACTCAAGTAAAAGTATAAAAGTATTGTCATTAAAATATAGTGAAAATAGCGACAGTAAAAGTAGTCACTGTGCAGATTGGTTTATTTCAGAATACTATATATGATATGTTTTATAATGATTGATCATTAAAGTGTTCTCAAAGCTGGTAAAGGTGCAGTTAGTTTGAATGACTTTGTATACTGCAGGGTAGCTGGTGGATTTACTCCAGGTGGAACTAAAGTCTGATTCAACACTTGGTTATATTTCACATCATTCATCCACATCTGTGAAGTAACTAAAGGTATTAAATACATGTAGTGGAGTAAAAGTACACCATGTACCACTGAACTGTAGTGGAGTAGAAAAATAAAGCAGCAAAACATTTTAGATACTCAAATAAAGTACCAGTATCTCAAAATTGTGCCCAAGTATAGGACTTGTGGAGTTTATGAACTTAGTTACTTTACACCAGTGGCTATACAGATAGAAAGACTAAGCCTTGCACAGAGGCAAGAAAAGACATTTTCAAAATGCTCAAAAGTTCTGCCAAAAAAAAACTGACTGCTGAAATTAGATCTTCCTCTTTGTGCTGTGGTCATAAAACCCCCAATGGGTCGCGCCGTGGTCTGCTTCAGATTATCTTCTCCTTCCAGAGGTCACGCCTGTCTCTGACCCCGTGTCTTGCGTTTTATTTTATTTTCTTCTTCTGCAGCACCAAGCAGAGTATAGAAAAGGATGTTGAACTATATTTAAAACTGTAATTGAACTTCAACTCATATCCATTATCTGATTCCAGTGGCCAGTTGGAAACAGATAATGACAAAGTTTTCATTTTGCATCAATCATACAAAAAGGTTCAATCACCATTGTGTCTAAGTCTTGTCTTATCTGCTTTGTTTCGGAATGTGTTCAATACATTAGGTTATTTTATTTTTATTATTACCATACAATACATAGATTAAGAATAAATGAAACAAATAATACAACATTGACCTATTTGAGCAGACAGATGACCCGCAGTTATGCCTCTGAGGTTCCCGGGTGTAAAACAGAGGCTTTTTTTGCTATTTATTTACCTTTTGCGGAAATTTAGATTCATTTTACCTTGGCTGTGGACTGATTCATTTATTAGTTGTTACAAAACATGCAGGTACAAGACGGCAGGTATACAAACAAACACGAAACAATTATACAAACAAACATGAACCCGCAACAAATATCAGGTGACAGCTAAACTCATCCAGTTTAATTTTAATCCGAATTAGGGAAACTTCAGCGGGGGTAGGGAAATATCAGTACTTATTTTTACTTATTGTTTTTTAATTTTTTTTATTTATTTATTTATTTTTTAAACAAAATCCAATTCAATAATCCGTACGTTTATTAAACACAGTGTGAATGTAATATTCTGCCACCACCCTTCCCATTTAATAGCTCAATTTAGTTCTTGAGCTTATGGTGTGATTAACAGAAAATACAAGTCTGTGTTGTTAAACATTAATTCAGTTGATGAGCAATAAACTACCTTATTGTCAATCAAAACCACTATGCAAATGTAGTGGTAAAACTGCTCAACCGACCGAGAGCAGAGATATTAATTAATTAAATTAATTCTAAGAACGGAATCTGCTGAAGAGTAATAACCACATTATTCTCAATCAACAACCACTATGCTAATTTAGTGGTGCTCTGCCCTCCCCGATCCGGAGAGCAGAGACTTTTAATGAATTCAGTACCCTTTATTTGAACAACAGCCAAATTCAACAACCCCTCAGTTTATGAAACACAGCGTGACGTAATATTTCGTATCACGTTTCCCGTTAATAAGAGTTCTGTTTAGTTCCAAAACTCATAATGGTGCGATTTAAGAAGATACGACACTGTGCTTTGTTTATCCTCGTGTGTGCTGCTCCCCACAGGGGGGGGGGGGGGGGGGGGGGGGGGAATTACCCACACCCTGCACCCACAGCAGCAACAGGAAAATTTCGAGGCGAGTTGATTTAACTAGTTAAACCGTTGAAATCTCCAGAATTCGGCGATTCGTTTCAGTACAAATCTTTACATTGCTTTTAAACCGAAGTTCCACATTACTGATGCCCTCTTTAAGGTCTCTCCGAATATTTGCCGTGCACACACACAGAGGAAACCAAAAATATTGCATCTATCTGTTCCACAGGTAATTTTATACCGTCAATCACAGAGTCTGGCGAGGCAATGTCAAAATATAGATTTGAAATTACACTCACCAGCTCGACGATTTGTTGGATCCTGTTCGTGATGCCAAAATGTGAAGTAAAAACTTCTTTGCAGCAATGTTGAGCGCATCATCAAATGAGGGAAACTGGATTCGCCTGTCAATACACTGATATTTATTGAGAGACAGACAATTACATACGGCCGGGAGATCATCCTAGTTTCACACTGTCCTTGTGCTCCACCAAGGTAATCTCTGCCCCAAAAGACACAAAACATCTAACCAACACGAGGAGAGGCGGGCTCCCAGAAAGCCCGCGTATAATCAATAGCCGATGCGAGACAATGGTCTGCTTGTCTCAAAGAGATGCTGCCAGGTCAACCCCCCACGGACATAGGAGAAGCGTTTGACCTGTGACCTCAACCTACAGAAGAGTCTCTGACTGACTACAAGCAGATGTTTGCAGTATCACAGATTCTATAAAACAATAAGAAACTCTATAAACAGATCAGATGAAAATATTCTCTTACACGCGGGGGTTTTAATAGTCTAAAAATCCACACTACAACACTGGATATATAATATATAGGCTATACTATGCGGCCGAGTGTTTTTAGCGATAAGATGGTGTGTGTTTGCGTGTGTGTGTGTGTGTGGCTTCACTGTGTGTGTCCGAGCGTGTTTGACAGATAGGAACACTGAATTGAGTGAGGAATAGCCTATGTTGTATATCCCTATTTATTTGTATCATACCTTCTGCATGGGCTGGTACAGTAGGCCCATCTGCAAGCGGGGGGTTAGGATTGGACGGCCTCACGTTCCGCGGAGGCTCAGGATCGCTGTCAGATGACCCATCAGAGGCAGAACAAACCCAGGACACATCACTCAGTCCTGATACTTCCCCACCATCAGACTCTGCTTCGCTCAGACGGTTTAGCAACGCTAGTGCCTCCTGTATGTTCATGAGTCTCTTTCTTTTGTCCATTTTGAAAATATAACCGGCTCTCTCTATCTATCTATATATCTATCTATCCATCTCTCTATCTCTCTATCAATATATCTATCTATCGATATATATATATATCTATCTCACAATCTCTCTCTATCTACAGCAGTAGACAAAAGGCGTTGCTATAGCAACACGTCATGTTTACGTGCGAAATCAATAGCGCGAGGAGCGCTGCATTTCTATGAGGTAAATATTACCCGCTGGCGGAAAAAGGTATAATTTTTTCAATCTGACTTCATATTGACAATTTTTAACAACACAGGGTGTTTCATAACACACTTTCAGGAAAAGTCAAGGACTGGGAGACGTTAATATTTTATTGAAAAAAAGTTACATACAATAAAAAAAACAGCTGCGGGTAAAATGTACCCGTTGGCGGTTCTAGTGTTAATTATAATGCTAACGTCATGGATACTGTTGGAGTAGATATCTCTGCTCCGCGCCAATCCTATATGAGTTTGCTTTAAAAGAAGGAAAACTCAAAACAACCAGGACGAGGGTTAAACAATAATCTGTTTTAATAATAAACGGTAATAATACAATACACTTCTCAAAGGGGTCAGGCCTCCCCTGCTCTGGTCCTAATGCCGGGAGAACGTATCATCTTGACGGCAGCAGGAAAGAGACCGGACACAAGGCCGAACAGGCTTACATACAAGAATAAAACAGGAGGAGTTGGGTCAGCTGGTCATCTTTTCAGGTCATCTCATTGGGAGATACAAAAGATGCTGTGTCGCAGCGAATCAGCGCGTGCCAGCAGAGGACCCGCAAACAGTCTCAGTTTGAAGCAAAACAAACACATCTGGCATTCGCTGTCTCATATTTCTGCAGCCTCCACACACACAGCCCCCCACATTCCAGAGACCTCAGTTGTGTCTAAAGGATATTGCCTTGCTCACAAAGATAACACAAAGATTTCATCTCTCATATCTCCAACTTCTGTTTACACAGACTGCTTATTATTAATACAAAGTAATTAAACACACACATATACTATTCAAGATATGTAGACTTCCCTGAAACATGACATGCTAGAGATCTTAAGCAGAATATACTCTCATCCATCTAGCCCCCTGTCCTGCATACCTACACCTCCCCCACAGAGCAATACAACCCTGTTTACTCCATGGCTCCCCAGAATGTTTGGAGCAAGTTTAGTCCTCACATTTATGAAAGAATAAAACAGAGAAATCAATATAAAACACAAACACAGGTATTGTTTTGAGCAGTAATCCCATATCTGCTCAAGTAGCCTTATCCTGCATATCTTTAACACACACACATCTTTATCATTAACAGAAGTTGATTGTTCCTTTTAGCTTAAGGGCTTCTGTGAACTTCCTTTCACCTCGAAGTCCGCGTTTACTGGAATGAATGCATTCATTGACAATTCAGACTGACTATTGTCTTGTTAACTGTGTGACTCAATTCTCAAGGCCTGCAGGATGCGCATTATTAACTTAGGAAGAATGTAACCATTATATCTGGGGAAAATGTCCCTTGTAGTTCCCTTGTTCATTCGCACAGACTATTGATAATTAACAGAGAAACTCAAGGGGCCTCTTTTAATATCTCGAAATTGCAACAAGACTTTCTGCCATTTCAAATGTAACACACTTCTTAAATATCAGATGATAATAATCTTTAATACGGCTTCAAAGTATTCTGAACAGCCCTCCAGTAGTTGAAATCTGCACTGCAACAAATTACTGTAAAAATATGGATAATTTCTGACAGTAATCTACAATTTTTTGGTAAATACGGTTGCATACTGTAAATGTTTGTGACTGAGGTATAAACAGTAAGCTACTGTGCAATATTATGGTATATATACTTTTTATGTTTCAGTTAAGTTGGCTCCACCCTTAGAATAATAAATGTGATTGTTTTTCTTTATTCATTTGTCTTAACCCTCTGGAGTCGCCGGCGCGTCCAAGTGCGCATAACTTACGTAATTAATCATATATTTTCGATTATAAGGAGTATAAATATGATTCAGATATCCGCGGAATCGCTGGAAGGGTAGTTTTCCAGCGGTACCTCCTGTGAGACTGTAACCAGGGCACAGCAGCTTGACTTGACATAAACCATGTGTCTCCCATCAGTTTACGTCTGTGAGGGGAGAGAGAGAGACAGAGAAAATGGCTAAAAACAACTTTACAGTCGCCGACTTCGCTAGAGATTTTTTTCGGTAGCAGCAGTGAAGATAGAGCCTCTGAAGAAGAAGAAGAAGAAGAAGAAGAAGAAGAAGAAGAAGAAGAAGAAGAAGAAGAAGAAGAAGAATACAAAGACAACAACAAGGATCCATTTGGACATGAGTAAGTGTAAATATTACAGTAATAGTGTACTGGCAATGTGTGGGGAATACCGCGAAAATTAACAATAGGTTTATTGATATATATTTTTTATCGATAGTCATGAACTTTTTATTGGACAAAATAGACTCTCCATTAGCAAATGTTTACTCTGTGTTAACGTTATTTTGGTGTGTAAAAGTGAGATTACATGTGTAGATGATTAAATTAATCATTTATTCGTCCCACAACGGAGACATTTACAGTGACATGTTTTTGCCATTGATTATTTTATCATACTGTTCTGTACAGATGAGACTTTGTCATAGATTTATTTATATGTGTGCCTGTTATTATTTTACCGTCCTGTACAGATGAGACTTTGTAATCAGATGTAGCCTATGTATATGTGTGTCTGTGATTTTATACTGAATGTAAAGTAACTGGAAATACGTGTGTGTGTGAGAGACTCCTGTCCAACCTCCCAAACTTTCTTTTTATGTGTGCATTGTTATTTGTGCTTGAGCAACATTTTACTTGAACGTTATTTCAATGAAATTAGTTGTAATTATTGTCCTACATTTGAATTTGTTTCACAGAGATGTTTCACAGCTAATATGAAGTCATTATTTAGTCCTGATGTATCTCAGTCCCTGCTGTGGTGAAAGTAGAGTGATAAACACCTATTCTACTCAAAATTCTAATTAATTTTTTTTCATTTTAGACATGAATTACACTGATGTCTAACGGTATCGTGTTCCACAGCTTTGGGGCATAATTAACGAAGGCTGCATCACCAATTTTCTTATTTCTGCCTCTGTTTAATTGTTAAGTAGGAAACATTTAAACAGCTGACACAACAACTTGCCATGGGCCCAAGGCGCTTGAGGCAATGATGAAGGCAGGTGCATATATTATATTTGTTGCAAGTGTATTTAAGAATAGGAATCATATCAGTGCCCCTAAAAATATATCTAATGGTATAGGACATAAGGCGGAGTATGTAGTTATGTACAAATGACAAAACACTTTTTAATCTTTTAATTTGTGGGTGTGGAGTCCCTCCAGTTCCTAGAATGCACTATCTTCCATGAGCTGAAACTGACATAAAATGCATATTAATGGGTGCCAAGCATAGACTGTTTTTCCAAACATTTCTAAAGCAATAACCCTCTACAACTCGTCATCCCTGGCCAGCAGATAACTCCCAGCACCATACACTGTTTGATCCGTCTGCTACATCGTACATGCAGTGCATACTTTTGAGAATTTCAAATGTATTCTTGTCTGTTCTATAGTGTGCATTTAGATGTAGATACTCTTATTTTACAGTGAATATGGATATTTTTGCTTTGACCTTGATTTATCTTCTATTTTATACTATATATTTTTTCCCCAAAACATTCCGGGTGATAGCTCATATGAGACTTCAAAGGTCTTTTATTTTGAAACTCTACATCAGAATGTCCTGATTCTTTCTGAGTGATTAGATGGGGTGTCCTGCTATCACCGTGGAATGAAATTATTCTTTGATACTGTATAGTTTTTGTTTTATTATTATCTAAAAACAGAGGGATGATAGCTCATACAATAGAGATTTCAAAGGTCTTTTATTTTGAAACTCCTTAAGTTTTACATTCACTAATTTATAATGTGGTAGTTTGTTTTAAATAATTATTGATCACATTATATAGTACATATTTCTTGATTTAATATGTTTGGTATGTTATTTTGGTGTATTTGTTATTGACCGAGTAAGTGCTTTTATTTTGAAGGCAGTGTTTCCAGGACTCTACCGTAATGCATAGGATATCCGCGCACCGCAATATCACGTGCGGGCTGGCTTGACTAGGTTTTCCCAGTGGAGGCTGGCTTGACCGCAGTCTGGAGAGGCACACAACACAACTATGAACTTGAACATGAGCATGATGGGCCCCGTTCAGAATATGCTCATACTTTACCAGCTGCTGCATCAGAGAGATAAACACAGCATTAAGGCTTATATTTGTATAATAAATATTATTCTGAAATGGGCCACTCGGCATAATGGGTACTGTTACTTTTGGTGCTTTTGTACTTTTACTTAATTACATTTTTGAATGCAGGACTTTGACATTTGTCTACATAATGGTACTACTTTGACTTAAGTAAAATAACTACTTTTCCGCCTTTAAGGGCGTCTTACCCTGCAGGAGTGCTGGTATCCTCTGCGGGTGGTGTGTACTCCAGCCACATCGACGGTAAGGATAGAGGTGTTTCCTCCTCTCCATCATTATCGGATATTACTATCGTAGCATCATCCTCCTCCTCCTCGGACGCTCCTACTCTCTTCTTCATCTGGAGGAAACAAACCCACCAGACTCAGGGACAGTTTTATCCCACAGGCCATAAGACTGCTAAACACCTGAGCTCTGCTAAGTGCCCCGATAAACATTCCTTCTTGCAATATACTAATTGATATAAATAGTTGGGTCAATATCAAAAAAGAAACTGAGATTTTCCATTGAACTTCATATTCATTGTATTAAGTAGACGTTATGCTGTTAGAAATGGATGTTGGTCAAGCTCCCACACTTGTTATAAATTAACAGCAAGCAGACAATGTACATGCAAACAGCAAAATGAATCCACCCTGTCATGGACACATTCAAAGTAGAGTAAATCATAGTGATTGTACATTTTCAGAAAGCAATTTAGTCCCTTTCTCAACAATATATTTTAGTTAATGGAAAAAGTATTTGGATAATAATGAAATTATGGCAAACTCTTTGTTTCTCTATAAAATCTGCGAGAGTTGCATTTTCTTGTCTAAATAATATCTAACAACAAAGATATCTGGTCAAACTTTCAAACAATACTATTTGGCCCTCATTTGTTAGAAAGGAATCACACAAAAGGTTTTGGTAACTTGTGAAAATATTTTGTTTATTTTCATAAAACATGAAAATGACAGGGTGGACACATTGTGAAATGTCATTGAATGACCTCATAAATGCAATAAATCTAAAGGAAATTATGTAAAAGAAAATGTCAGAGGTCCTTTTCCCATGTAGGGGGAAAGGACTGGTTTTGATCCACTCTACCTGCATGCGGCCACTGAATAAATAACATTAATGTGGCCTTCTTGTGTTAAATTCTGTACATCATTCTGCACAGTGCTGGTATCCTCTGCGGGTGGTGTGTACTCCAGCCACATCGACACCGGCGGTAAGGATAGAGGGGTTTCCTCCTCTCCATCATTATCGGATATTACTATCGTAGCATCCTCCTCCTCGGACGCTCCTACTCTCTTCTTCATCTGGAGGAAACAAACCCACCAGACTCAGGGACAGTTTTATCCCACAGGCCATAAGACTGCTAAACACCTGAGCTCTGCTAAGTGCCCCGATAAACACTACTGTAATATACTAATTGATATAAATAGTTATCACCGGAATAAACCGTATTTAATTTGGTCTTAATTTAATATTCTGTTGTTGTACATATCATTATATTGACATGTATATAGACTTTTTTTATTTATTTTTTATTTTATTATATATGTTGCATTGTTGGAGGAGCTCAGGTCAGAAGAATTTCATTGCCATTTCTATGCTGTATGCATATGACAATAAAACCTTTGAATCTTGAATAGGCCAAAATAAAACATTTATATCCGAACACTCTGCTGCCAAGATTATTTTCATCATCAATTCATTTGCTGATCACTTTCTAGATGAATCAAGTAATTGTTTGGTCTCTAAAATGTAGAGAACATTGAGAAATGTGGGATTTTATTTGTGTGTATGGGACATATGATATAACAACCATAATCATTGAAAGCTTACATGCTCAGAAACGCTAACTGTTCATCTGTGGAATGTTCTCATTGCACCTGTTTGATTAGGAAGGGAGTTATAGCTAGAGGTGCCGGCTGCTGGAGGGTCATGCTGCTGCTGCTGCTGCTGGAGGGTCATGATGCTGCTGCTGCTGCTGCTGCTGGAGGGTCATGCTGCTGCTGGAGGGTCATGCTGCTGCTGCTGCTGGAGGGTCATGCTGCTGCTGCTGGAGGGTCATGATGCTGCTGCTGGAGGGTCATGCTGCTGCTGCTGGAGGGTCATGCTGCTGCTGTTGCTGCTGCTGCTGCTGCTGGAGGGTCCTGCTGCTGCTGCTGCTGCTGCTGGAGGGTCATGCTGCTGCTGCTGTTGCTGCTGCTGGAGGGTCATGCTGCTGCTGCTGTTGGTGGTGTCCCACGTGGCTGTTTCTCCTCCTGTCAAAAAGCTTAAATAGCTACAAAAATAACACCAAATCCATAATCTTTGATTTGTATAATGCTGTGTACATCAAGGCAACAATATTGCAGCTGTTCACGTAACTTCCGTTATGCCATCATAATCAAAAAAGGCTTACTATTGTGTCTTTCACAGCTACACCTACATCATTAAACATTGATTTTAATTTCTAACACTAGCTTTGGTATGCTGAAAAAATATGAATGGCCTGTTAGCTGATTAGGAATAGTTTGTGAAATGTGCACATCCAAGATAAATGTCTTTACTGGCAAACACGATCCATGGCCAACTGTTTTAACTCTCCTTTTATTCTCTTTCACAGTGCTGAATAGCCCACAGATACATTTAAGCATTCTTCGCTAGCAGTGTGGTGTTGAGTAGACTGCTGTGAACTCCATATTGGAGCCAGCAGTGGGAAAAGAGAAGTCTTACGCTGACAAGCTCGCTTTGACTTCCACGTCTGCTCCGGGGTTAAACAGCTGACAAGTGGCGATGACACACATGCACATAAATGCAGGTGGTATGCAGGAAATAACAAGTATCCACAAAAGCTCACACACATTTCCGACTTACGGCAGGCTGGAAGGCACTGAATGAATATAAAGTGCTCAGATGTCACATGGTGAGGCGTGACAGTGTGAAGTGCTGCAGTAACAAGTCAATGTGAGCTCAAGGCATTTGCCATCCATCACGTTGCCGTAGTCTAAAGCAGGACGACTGAACACGTTGAGTTCATAGGGTCTTTCACATTCAGACTCTTTATATAGTGAATAAAATGCCATAGACCAGTGGTTCTCAAATGGGGGTACACGGACCAAGGGCGCCGGAAGCGGGGGGGCCATTGGCCCCCCTTCTTTACAGCCCTGCCCCACATTTTCGCAGCGGCGGATGCCGTGGAACACTGTACAGATCCCGTTTCAATAATTCCCCTCTACTCTAAAATCGCATCTAAAACGCGATCTGATCTAGCTGTGTTATTTTGTATTGTTATATTCAATCTCATGACAGCTCTCTCCCGCCACTCTGATGTTCCTCAGCGCCGGCCCCCTCCCTCTGCTGAAATTATGAATGTAAGGCGTATAGTAATCATAGATAACACGGCAGGGTCCGTTACAGTTTGTTTTCATCTGATTTCAATTAAACAAAGTCTTGGCTTTCAGAATATTAAACTTGTTTCGGCAAATTCAGATGATAAATACAACTTTGAAGCTTCGGCATAATTACAAGCGGAGAACGGAGTAACTTGACGTCACAGCAGGCATAACAACAGCCGGTGTTTCTCCTGAGTGTTTTCCCCGGGAAACAAACACAATACACACAAACGCACACATATTCTTCCTGTTATGTCTGCCTGCTTTATTTTACCTAATGCAAAGTGACCTGCTTCATCGAAATCAGTCGCATTGACCCGAAGACACATTGAGTTGTATACACGGTTGGAAACAGTTGATTCCTGGATGACACCAAAAGCCTCCCAGACGTTGGGTTTCGCTCTTGAGGAAGTGTTATTGAAAATGCTGTATTCTCCGCTAGAGAGCTTCACCTCAGCCATTTCAAATGTGGCGCGCTCAGCAGCAGATTGATGCGCTGCAGAGGTTATGATTATGCGCGGTCCCGCGGGGGAGAGGTCTGAGGATTTAAACATTAAACTAAACTATTATTATGCAACACCCGCGACCCGACCCGCATATTCTTTGTTTTACCCAGAAACGAACCCGGAAAAAAATGTTTGAAGAAAGGCCACCCGTGAATCACTCTTTTTGCGGGTCACCCGGGCATGAACAGTTGTCTGACTGTACGATGGGGATCAGCTGATTATGTTGTCCATGAAGACTTCATAGCACTGTCCTAAGACTGACGCAGAATCAATAACCCACTGATAAA
This sequence comes from Gymnodraco acuticeps, assembly GCF_902827175.1. Classification (NCBI taxonomy): domain Eukaryota; kingdom Metazoa; phylum Chordata; class Actinopteri; order Perciformes; family Bathydraconidae; genus Gymnodraco; species Gymnodraco acuticeps. The sequence continues at coordinate 169,114 of NW_022989828.1, read as the reverse complement.
CTGCGATGTTAACAACCTCATGATAACCTCATATGTTTTAACTTAGGATCAAACCTGTGTTTAGTCTAGAAAAAGGTAAAAGTGTGCATTTTATTATAAAGTTGTGTACATTTACAGACTGTTGCAAAAACTAAGAAGCTTATAAACATCAGGTTTAAAACTAAAAGAGCTTTGAAACACAATGAAATATGTTTGGAGTTTTATTTGAGTTATTAATTTAACTTTTTGTCAAAGAGATGCTGATTTGAAACCGTTGTTACATTGTTACGGCATTTCCTGTTTCTGCCGGAGAGAGGGGAGGCCGTCTCAAAGCTTGCTGCTGTGTTTACTCCCTCCAGGACCCTCGTTGAGTTGCGAGTGTCACTCCACAGAGTTCACTCCGTCACGGAGGGGGGGTGTATAGGGCGTGGTTTGGGATTGGGCCATACATACGCACTTTTTTGGCCCCCCCTCTTCTAAAATGAATCCGGCGCGCCTGACGCGGACCCCTAGGGGTATGTTGGAGTACTGCAGGGGATACGTGAGATGTATTGTATGTTAATGAAAGAAAAACATAAGTAATGCATTTAAACAAACTACTAATAGTAGATGAACTATCTTCAAAAGGTTTACAGAAACTCTGGATAGTAAAATGGGAACAATAAACAGGGTGCTCTCTTTTCCTCTCCCTCTCCTGACAGCCCGTCAGTCTCGTGCAGCTCGCTGAACCTGTACTAAGCGACCAGACAGTAAATAATACACATATTCAGTGGCGTTTTTATATGTACAAAAGTGGTGGGGCACAAAAAACTTAGATGTCTATATATAAGCTTCTGCAGTGAGGTTCATGGCTGGTGAGAAACTGGCACTGGCACTGGCTCTTCAGGTTTACAAATATTATATTTTGACCTAAATCAAAATATAATATTATTTTCAAAAGCTTTTTTTGTCTGATGCTTCAATTAATTTTAAACAGACAGTTAAACAGAAGGATACCCAACAAATGTAATTTTATCATTTAAATATTGAATTGTTCTCTCTTAGTAAGATCCCATTTTCAATAAAATTGCAGTCTTACCTTGACTTGAAGATGAAGTCCATTTGCCTATCCTTCTGGACAAAAATCTCTTACTTTTTTGTAAAAGTCCTCCTTATGTTCTTGTAGTTTCAAAAGTCTATCATAAATCTAATCTAATCAATAGATTTATGATTCGAAAATGATAAAAGTAGGGTAGACATGTGGATATTATCCGGCTGAACAAAATGTGCATTTATCTTAACAGGTTTGTTTCCCACAGATCTTATTTGGAGCTATTTTCTAAAATCCTATGGAGAAATCTCATTGCTTTTTTGTGGAGGGAAGCCATGCGCAGCTTACTTCCGGGTTTTAGGACGCCTCACTGCAGCTCTCTCTCCTCCTCTTCACACACCACACTTGTCGCGGCACACATACTTACAGCCAATCAGCTCTGAATGATGTGAGATGACGTATGGTGGGGATGGCAGCACTATGCCCCTATGGTCATTATTTTTTGCCACACACATTGAATAGGACAATACTCTGAGCATGCGCAGTGTAGTTTTTACAGTCACCGTTCACTTAGACAGAGAGAGGGAGGGGCAGGATCGGGTTTTGTCCCGCATGGCTCTAAACAGCTCAATAGGCACACACTGTAGACACTAATTAGAAGAACACATACTAAAACAGCAATGTACAGACGAATCAGATGATTAAACATGATCTTAAAATATATTTTACATATTTTTTAATTTATTTTTTGCATTTTTTTGTAATCATTATTTTAATACTTTATGCTGACACTAGGTGGGGCTGTGCCTGCCCCTAATGACCAGTCGCCACTGCACATATTTATAACTAGTTTAGCTAGTTCCAGAGTAGATGAACTAGCTAAGTGTGTTAGGTCTCACCGGTCCGTCACTGCGGTGGAGCTGTGATCATGCAGAGCTGCGTGTTCTCCGTCAGCAGCCAGCAGCTGATCTGATCTCTGATCTCTCTCTGGCGTCCGGTTATACTTCACTCGCATTTATGTCCAAATCTATCAGATCTAGCTAGTTCTAGTTAATGATATGACTGTCTGCTTATCAAAGGACCTAAACAATAAGCGTTGCTTGGCAACGGCGTTTGGCCGCATGTATAGCTCAGCATTATGCATAATGTTTATAGGAGGGGTCAAAATCCCATGCTCATATATTTGTTTCTCTTCATTCCCCACGCCCCAAAATAAATAAACAAACCAATTTTAGGAAAAGTAAAGAAGTTTGAGCCGTGTGGGTTTTATATTAACAGAGTTTCACATATTTCAAAACGCAAAGTGTAATAACTGCAGTTTGCCTCCCTGTCAGAATGACAAAGATCCTCAGTGAAGCACGAGCCCATATTTCTATACATTGTAAGTACAACTTATTAAAAAGATCAGTTCAATGCAACTAATGTCGTCTCAGTGTTATTGCATGATGTTAAAATTGGTTTGCCATGAATTTAGTGATGGATTGTAAACATTTGAAATGTAGCATTTAAGTGTTTCTCAGTTACTGTTGTTGTTTTAATAAATCAGACTCTGATGGTGCAGCACTGTACTGTACCTCTTTATATAGGCTTTTTTCCCTAATCAGGGGGTACTTGGCTGAATTTTCTTTTCAAAGGGGGTACATTATTGAAAAAAGTTTGACAACCACTGCCCTAGACAACTACAGAAGAGTTTGACCATCATGTTGAACGAGTGTATCCTTTGAAGGAAGCTAAAGGCTGTATGTCAACCAGCCCAATAGAGTAGTATAGAAATGAAGTATTGCTTTGCAAGGGCTCGATCCACAAAAAGAAAATGGTAATTTTCCATTTAATTGTGCAATATTGCTTGTTTGTTGGCTAACAACCGACAGACATTTTGTTCAGCAGGATTGTTCAGAGCAATTTCCAAGTATTGATACCAATTTTAAAACGTCAAAGGCATTCACCCAAAGTTAAAATCTAAAGTTAGACTTTCAAGAGAGGGGTCTGCCTCCTGCTTTCTTTTCTGCTTGCTCTTGCCTCTGCTTACTTTTTTATGCTGATTTTGTTATTGTTCCTTTCTGAAAACTTCGAGCAGCTGCTCCTGGACATTAACTTATTACTGGGACAGTTATTCTTCGTAAATAGACAGAGGGTTTCAGCCATATTTCGATATTTTTACGACAACCTCAGTCTTATAGTAGCGTGGCCTAGCAACAGCTAAAGCCTGGTAGGCTACTGCATGCTATTTAGCTTAAGCTAGTTAGCAGCAAAATGCCTCCGTTCTCTACAGATGACTTCCACAAACTTCTACAGAAGATGGCCGTGTTGGAAATGAAAATGCAACGGTTGGAAGTTAACGTGGAAGAGAATGGATTAGGTTGGAATGACACCACTTTACCAGTGTTGCAAAATAATGGAAAAGGGCATGCTAACTCAGAGCTAGTTAGCAGCTACAAGGATTCCAAGGAACAGGAGGGCTGTGTACCGGGTAATAAATCTACAAGTGGTGGTCCTCCCTGGAACTCTCTGGGTGCAAAGCCTAAGAGTAAATCATTTCCATGGGATTTGGGAGGACGGATAACAGGCAGAGCCCAGGAAGAGCGCCTCTTCAACCCCTGTTCCTACTAGGAAACAGCCGTGGACAGCTGCTAAAGGGAGAACTACAAACAATCCTCCTAAACCACAGAGTGTGCCAATCCAGAACAGATACGCTCCGCTGACCGAGAGCCGGAGATCTCTTTCTGATGACCTGGATAACCTGTCCTCTTCACACAGCAGGGTAAGGACCAATAGCTACTCCAAAAGTAAAAGGCTAGAGGGAAAGCTAACGACTGGGCCTGAAACTCTGATTGTGGGTGACTCTGTTGTAAGAGATGTAAAAGGTCTGTGTAATAAGAACAACACCAAAGTACTCTGTTTTCCCAAGGATATGGTCTCTAACTTGGCTGAGAAGATCCTGCATATTGGGGCTGAACATCCGACTGTGAAGAATGTGGTACTGCACATTGGAACAAATGATGTTGTGAAACAACAGTCAGAAGTGCTGAAAGAAGACTTTAAATGTTTGTTGGAAACTGTCAGCTCTCTAAATGCAGAGGTGTTCATCAGTGGCCCTCTACCACCAGTCAGAAGAGGAGTGGAGAGATTCAGCAGATTGTTTGCACTGAACACCTGGCTTTCAACTGCCTGTACTGACCATTCTGTCCATTTTATTGACAACATTAACTTTTTCTGGTACCGCAGACATCTTTTTAAGGCATATGGAGTTTGTCTGAACAAATCAGGAGTGAAATTGTTTATCTCTAACATATTCAACTGCCTGCGTCATCAATCTGTTCCCTCTGCCAAGGACAAGCAACAAGAGGAATCAAAACAGGGGAAAGACACAACATATCGCTCAGAAAACCTTGAGGAAGTATCAATGCACCCGCCTGAGGAATGTCTTCAGGGGGTAGCTTGGAGTTGCTATAGCAACTCCAACAATTGGCCTAGCAACGGCTTAGCAACCCCATTGTTTTGTTATGAAAATGTATCTATATTTATACACATTCTCGCGAGATCTATCAGGGGTCGTTGTTTGCTCCCATCGCTCTAAACGCTCGCGTTTCACCCATGATTTCACCACGGCTGCCAGCTGTGTTTACTGGCATCATTCGAACAAGACGCGCTGGCTCGGGAGCTACAACTACAACAAAATGAACATATTTTACCGTGATTAAATTGTAATACACGTTTCTAAATGATGCCGACGTAACAACATACTGATACCGGTTAGTAAAAACCATGAATTAATGCTTTGACAAGTCTGCAGACAGACGGCAGAGAAACACCTTTTAGAATGCTTGTTTTCTGAATGGAGATCGGGTCGATCAGGCTAAGCTAACGTTGTATACAGGCCTACTCCGTCCACACTCACAACAACGGCCTACAGACATAAATAAACCAGCGACTGTATTCTCCATGACACAGGCAGTCTGTGGTTTGTACTTGTTTAACTTTTGTCTAGTTTATGAGCAGATATGAGGAGATGTGAGCTCTGTGTGCTAACTGTTAACGGCTAACGGCTGATGGTTGAACGTCAGTGGCAGGCTGAGATCCTCACCACTGCTGTGTGTGTGTGTGTGTGTGTGTGTGTGTGTGTGTGTGTGTGTGTGTGTGTGTGTGTGTGTGTGTGTGTGTGTGTGTGTGTGTGTGTGTGTGTGTGTGTGTGTGTGTGTGTGTGTGTGTGTGTGTGTGTGTGTGTGTGTGTGTGTGTGTGTGTGTGTGTGTGTGTGTGTGTGTGTGTGTGTGTGTGTGATGAGGTTAAATGCCACAGCATGCCAGTTGAAACAGTGAACGATCGCTATTGTGTACTTGTACGCTCAGGGTGTAATGGTATTCTAGAAAAATATTGTAGGAGCACAGAAACAGTGTTCAAATTCTGCTTTTACAAACTTATTTTGGTTGCTTACCTTGCAAAGTAATGTTATAAGTGTCAAAGGAATGTTTTTAATGTAAATATTAAGGATAATATTGTAGCGTGTCCAAGTTAATAGTTATTTCAGTTATCAGATGTGCACAGTTTTAGTACATTTGTAAAGTTATTTAGGCAATGTTGTTGGAGGGAGTTAGGGAGAGACCGCCCCTTCCAGGTGTGTGTGTGGAGGGAGTACGAGACGGTAGGAGTTGTCTTCGAGTGTGGGGAAAAGCACTAATACTATTGATTGGTTCTGTAAGGCGTGGCTGTGGCCGTCAATACCAGAAAATAAAGAGAACGTTTTCGACATTGAAGGCTCGAGTGATCTGTGATCTTGAATAGCGGTGAACGCTACAATATGAACAGGCTCGTGCATGGCCCCCTGGTATTGTTTGTTTATTTATTTTGAAAATTAACTAGCAACGCCGTGCTGTCATATAGCAACTGCTAAGCTACTGCAGCAAACAAATCCTGGCGCCGCCCATGAATGTCTTGATTATGGGAGACCTATGGAGGAGTCTCCACCGCCCTTCACCCCCCCTATCACCTCTGAGGATACTCTTCCTTCACCCCACAGCTCTCTCTACTCTCCGTTCACCCTCGCCCACCCTCCTGGAGATCAATGACCGCATGAAGGAGATACAGAGGGTTGGCACCAAGTCCTTCCTGGAGATCAATGACCGCATGAAGTCGATACGCAGGGCTGTCAGCATGTCCTTTACCCCCGCACCTCAACGACGCCCACCAAAATCACCGAAGCAGAGACGCGCACCATCTCCCCCGTCTCCGTCACCGTGCCTACGTCAACCACCTCCCCCCCTTCAAGACAGCATCTGCGGTCTCCTGATAAGGATGTGTGTGTACAAAACGCAGCAAACACTGACTGATATGTGCTGGGTCCAGGCTCAAGGGCGTATGGCACTCTCAACTCTTTCCAGGACATGCCAGGGCCCTGCCTGCCTGTAGCTTTGCCGATATCTGTGTTTATAGGTAATAGATTAAGAGCGGTGAATGATCTTAGATACAGGAAGCGCTCAAAAGTTTGTGTGAGTTTATCAAATTTAGCAGTGATTCCATGTCAGCCACAGCTTGTCACAAAAAACCTGACTGATAGTGTGTTTAACAAACTTAAACTAGCTTTATTAAATGTCAGTTAAATGACGTTTTTTATCAATGATTTTATCACTGAGAACAATCTTGATTTTATGTTTTAACGGAAACTTGGATTGAACAAAATAACAGTGCAGCTGTTCTTATTGAATCAACCCCTCCCAACTTTAGTTTTATGAGTCAGGAAAGAATGCATAAGAAAGGGGGTGGAGTTGCTATTCTGTTCAATGATTCCCTTCAATGCAGGAAGACATCTTATGGGAACTTTGCTTCTTTTGAATATGTGGCCCTTCAGCTGAAATGCTCCTCTCGAGCTCTGTTCCTAAATATCTATAGACCACCCAAATACTGTGCAAGCTTTTTTGATGACTTTACTGAACTGCTGTCTATAGTGTGTATTGACTTTGACCGTCTAGTCCTTGTTGGTGATTTTAACATCCATGTTGACAACCCCCAGGACAGAGGGGCAAAATAACTGTTTTGTGTTCTTGATAGCTATGGACTGACTCAGCATGTGACGGAGCCCACGCACAATAAGGGGCACACTCTGGACTTAATTATCTCAAAGGGTCTGAATATCTCTGAGGTTGTGGTGACTGATGTTGCACTCTCTGACCATTCCTGTGTTTTCTTTGAGAGCTCTATTTCTGTTCACACAAATGTTCAAAAAGAGGTAACCACAAAGCGATATTTAACTGAAAATACTAGGGAAATGTTTACTCAGAATTTTTCTTCCACACTTGCCCCTGCTAACATCTCAGCAAATGAGCTAGTAATTCATTTTAATTAAAAAATGTTATAGATGCCATTGCTCCAACTAAGGTAAAGGAAGTGACTGGCAAGAAAATATCTCCATGGAGAAAGGCCATGACCGTGAGAGCAGAAAAAAGAGAGTGTCGAAAAGCTGAACGCAGGTGGCGAAAAACAAATCTCCAGGTTCACTTTGAAATCTATAAAGAGAGACTTGACCTTTTATAATTTGGAATTGAAAAACGCACGACAATCGTTCTTCTCTGACATCATTACCAAAAACAAAAAGAATGCACGTGCCTTGTTTGCTACCGTCGACAGACTAACGGTCCGTGTACGTTTTGTTAGTTTGATTTTTCGTTTAAACCAAAAGCCAAAAAACAGAAATACCAGCCTTTTTCCGTTTTTGATTTAAAACGAAAAAACGGAAAACCAAAGCCGTTTTCCCGTTTGTGTTTTTCTGAATCCAAAAACGGATAACGAGAAAACCTAATTAAAAAAGGTAAGTGTACGGGGTCAGTGTATGTTTTGGTCATTAGATTTTGTTTTCACAAATGGATATTCAAAAACAAAAAACGACTGGATATTTGATTTTCGTTTTCAAATTGAAAAACCAAAATTGAAATACAAGGCGTTTTTCTTTATCATGGTCAAAAATGGATTTACTAAACTTAAAAAACGGGATGATTTTCATTTTCTACTTCTCAAAACAAAAATAAAATCACTAGAAAACAGAAACAAAAAACCCCCCCGTTTTTTCATATTCTGCTACCGGAAGTTGTCTTTCAAAATAAGAGCGCAGATGAGGACGGCCAATCCGTGTATCTACTACGGTCCATTTGTTTTCACAACGAAAACAGCCAAGACACATATTGAGCCCAGATAATGAATGTTATTAACCTCTTAAGCCCCAAGCCTGTTTTTCAGGTTTCAGGCTCGAAAATGACATGCCCAAAACAAAGGACTATAACTTAACTTCTAAAAGGGTTATATGAATAATTTCTTTTATCAAAGCAAGGTCACATCTGTGAGTTGGATGTAGAAGTGTCAGAATCAATAAAGATGTTTCAGTGTCAGAGTAAATCCAGATGGAACATAGTCAAAAAGTGTACATTTTTGTCTCCGCCCAAATAAAACCCATTACTTATAGTGAAAACCACCCTTGAATGATGGGTTAGTAGCCTAAAAGCTTTAGGAATCCAAAGTATAACATATAAGAAGTACCCTGTATCAAGATTGAGGCAAAACAAGTGAGAATTGACCTTTTTAGAGAGATTTAGCAAAAAAAAGTCCAAGCGGACTAAGCTTTGGGCACATTTGGGTACATTTGGTTCCATCAGTGCCATTTAACCTTTTTCAGGTACCAGACTGTAAAAATCATTGTACAACATTTAATTATCACTATAGGTATTCATTCCATAAAAAAAAAAAAAAAAAATTGTTAAAAAAAAAAATAAAAAATTAAGTGGGTGTGTGTGTGGTGTGGGAAGTTCCCTCTTTGCATGAGATGCATGTTACTTGCACAATAAAAATGAGGAAACTTAGGAAACATTTGACTCCAACTGGAGCAGATTTATTAAAAAAAATTAGCAACACACTATACAACAAGCATTTTTTGGGTAAAAAAAAAACTTTATACAAACCCTGAATGTTACAGTATTACTCCAGTAAGTCATGCCATGCCCTGTAAAAGTTATTTTTGGTAGTGAAGCACAGAGGGACCTGACACTTCCTGCAGTACACAGGTGTCTTCACTCTTCAGTTGCCAGCATCAGAGCACCTCCTGCAGTACCTCCTGACCTTGGTGGCATCTTCCCCATAATACTCGGGCATCCAGAAGCCATATCCTCATCGCCTTCCTCACTGTGAAAACAAATGTGGAAAAAACAAATAGATTAATTCTCTGGCTTGTACTTTCAAAAATGTAACTCAAATCAGAAATAATTTCTCTACAACAACAGCAGAACATACATTTTGAGTGTGTGAAATAACATTATATCACTCAAAATGTATACCGTGTAAATTATGTGAGACGGGGTTCATATAATCTGTTCAATATTTAATATTAATATTCTGTCTGTCATATGTATATATATGTATGTATGTATGTATATATATGTATGTATATATATATGTATATATATGTATATGTATATATATACACACGTGTGTATGTATGTATATATGTATATATGTATGTATATATATATATATATATATATATGTGTATGTATATATATGTATATGTATATATATATATATATGTATGTATATGTATATATATATATATATGTATATATATGTATATATATATATGTATATATATATATGTATATATGTATATATATATGTATATATATATATATGTATATATATGTATATATATATATATATATATGTATTTCAACAACAAGAACAAGAAACGGCATCCATCTTCTTTGTTGTTGTTGAGTGTGTGAAAGAACATTATATCACAAGATGGATGCCGTCGTGTTATTGTCACGTGTGTGAAATTACTATAGATGAATACACTCTTACACCAAATAAATAACAAAAAGATAAAAACAGATGAATACTCTTACACCAAATGAATAAGTAATAGATACAAACAGAGAGAATCCATACCTTTCCGGTGACGGAGGTTCATAATCAGAGTCATTACTGTCCCCTTCGTGCGTGACGAGATCACTATCTTCCATTACATTACATTACATTGCATTTAGCTGACGCTTTTGTCCAAAGCGACTTACAATAAGTACATTCGACCAGGAAGACACAACCTTGAAGAAAACAGAATCATATAAGTATATCAGGTTTCATAGAGCCAAACATTTCAAGTGCTACTCAACTGGCTTTAGGTAATCCAGTCCTTTATTAGTATAAAAGTGCTTCGTTAATAGTTCTAACGCTCGAAGTGGAGTCGAAAGAGATGAGTTTTCAGTTTGCGCCGGAAGATGTGCAAGCTATCTGCCGTCCTGATGTCAATGGGGAGCTCATTCCACCATCTTGGAGCCAGGATAGCAAACCCACGTGTTTTCGCCGATGGGAACTTGGGTCCCCCTCGCAGCGAGGGCGCAACGAGTCGTTTGGCTGATGCAGAGCGTAGTGCACGCGCTGGGGTGTACGGTTTAACCATGTCCTGGATGTAGGAAGGGCCAGATCCATTCGCAGCACGGTAAGCAAGTACCAGTGTCTTGAAGTGGATTCTAGCAGTTACCGGAAGCCAGTGAAGGGAGCGGAGGAGCGGAGTGGTGTGGGAGAATTTAGGAAGGTTGAAAACCAGACGAGCCGCTGCATTCTGGATGAGCTGCAGAGGAGAGTCCTGAAATACGATATCCAATGCCTCCTCGACGGACAAAAAAGTCTTCTTTCTGGCTGCCATTGTGACGATGAAGACAAAGAAAACAAATCCTGCTGTTTCGCTGATAAATCTGCCGTTCTCTGCTCTCCTGTCGCCGCGGGACATGCTATGCTACGCTATAGCCTAGTATGCAGCGTACAAAGACTGGGTCGTGCGTAAATCAGCTGATACTGCCTATATTTATACTTACGCAAACTCCTATCTCTGGAACCCATTGGTCGATTTGGGTGATTGACACCTTTTTTGAATCGTTAGAGCCAATCGAATCGAGTAGCAGTTTCAAATTACGTAAATACGTCATGCCTGCGGAGGGGCAGCTATGCGTAAAAAGCAGCTCCCGCAGCTGAATCCACGGACTGTTAATCGTTGGACCTACTCTTCTGCCGTGAATGAAATGATTGATTCTCAGTAATCATTTTAAAGTGACAAGAGACATTGGATTAACCCTGAGCAGCGTTTTTATTCCTTTGAACACAACTTTTGATCACAAAACAGCCAAGGTAAGACCTAATTATTGTCAGGGATTTGAAAACTGATATTGTTTACTTGCTATGTTGTGGCTGCCAGCTCGGTTAATGTTGTGCCTGTAGTGATGGGGTGTACACCCATGGAATCTGTGGAATCTCAGCTTTCAGAAAATGTGTTGTTTGTGCGGAAAGGATGAATTATAAATGATCGTTTTTGTGAGTTATGAGCAGACATAGCAATTGCCCGTTTTTGACATGGGGTCATTTAGAGGCTTCTTGTGAGACTTATTTTTCGAAAAAAAAAAAAATATATCGTATCGTCAGTAAGCCAAGTTTCCTCCGGTCAGATGGGTATGGAATATTAATAGTTTCATGAATGACACTTCAGATATAGCACTGTTGCTACATATATAGCATTTTCGGACCCGAGCTCGGGTCCGTGGGGCTTAAGAGGTTAAGGGCTGGAAATATAATAGGCCTATGTCTAAAATGGACAACATTGTTAGGAGATTTCAACTATACAGCGATTCTGCACTGTGGTCACTCAGCCGTCTCTCGAGTTTGTTATTATTTTTTCTGCCAATAGTTACGCGTGAATGAGATCGATCCTGTTGGACTCAGTAGCCTACTAGTGAAACTACTCCCACAACAAGTAGCCTTCTATGAAGTACTTTTTGAGTAATCCTCTGTCAATGTCCCCTCCTGAGAACAAGAATGCATGTTTCTCTGCTATTTTGAATCAGCGTTAAAACACCTTTCTTCATTGTTGGACAGAGTATTTTAAGAGGATGGTAGACATGATATCAGCAATACCTCCAGTCAGTAGTCCGGCAGCAGCATTTTTACTCCTTGGAAAGTCTTGCCCGCTATTTAAATTGACTTTGATTGAAGTTAATAACAATATCGATATTATATAGATATATAGATATATCATATTTGATGCAGTCTTTCTGAACACTTTTAAAATAAAATACGGCAAATTAAGAATATTTGTAATAGTGCCTTATCCCTCTATGGCATGACTTTTTATTTTGGGAGGAAAAACAATGTTTCACCATGTGTTTTAGGAGATTAGGGGTCAATGATATTATATCAATTATAAAATGTGACCCCCCACACCCCTCAACCAGGGGTTGGTTTGTTGCCTCAGGGCAACAATGATATAATACGAGGGTATTGAAACACCAAGGATTTCTACAATTCAGAAGAAATAGAAAAAACAACTCTATATGAATTCAAAAGGTTTTCTGTGTGTGTGTGTGTGTGTGTGTGTGTGTGTGTGTGTGTGTGTGTGTGTGTGTGTGTGTGTGTGTGTGTGTGTGTGTGTGTGTGTGTGTGTGTGTGTGTGTTTCTGTACTTCCTCTAAGAAGAAAGGACAGTAACAGAAGATCTCTGTGGCTTCAGGCTTGATCGCCGTTCAAATGACAGCGTTGGTTTCCCCAAAAGTGGGCGGGCTGTAAAGTGACGTCGATTTTACTCTCATCTATTATTCAAAACCATTCTATTTATTCTAACGTAAATTACATGCCAGTGTTTTATCTTTTTATTTATTTGTTTTTATTAGGGCCGGGACTTTAACGCGTTAATTAAGATTAATTAATTACACAAAAATTAACGCATTTTAATCGCACTTATTTTTGCACCGCGGAACGTTTCTCACTGGATGAGTTTCAGGCGTACCGATTATACTGGAGCACCAACTAACGTTCATGACTTCAGACAACAACAAACCACAGTGAACAACAGTGGGAAATGTTGTTTTAAAAAATGGACGGATGGAAGCGTCGATAAGAGCACGGTTGTGTGCAAATTATGCAAAAAGGAATTCACATATCACCGCAGCACATCAAGCCTCAAGTATCACCTCAATGCAAAACATATAGCAGCTAGCGTGGAAGCTAGCGTGGACGTTAGCCTCTTTTATCGCGTTCACACCAAAAAGAGCCGGTACTAATATTAGTTCATGAGAACCTTTTTACCCCCACGAAAGTCCCTGCTAGAGAGCAGAGAGCTGCTAGAGAGCAGGGACTTTCGTACGGCTCTCTTGTGAGAAAAGAGCTATATTTCTGATTGGCTGGGCGGATTGCAAACCACGCCCCGTAAAACTCCCAAAAAGTTTTGTGAAGCCGCCATTTTATTATCCTCGCATTAGCATTATTAGCATTAGCCCAGCGCAGAAACGCAGAGAGACTAACTTATGGCAACACAAAAGAAAACATGGGAGCGGTGGAGATGAGGAGGTGTCGGCGTTCTGGCGATTTACTCGGAAGGCTTCAGTAGAAGCTGCTGGGACTCCCAGCAGCTTCTACTGAAGCCAGTCCCTAACTCCGGGGACTTCCGGCCGGGGACTTTGGGCGGCAGTATACGCCATGAAGTGGTTTGCGGCCTGCCAGTAAACTCAAAGCAGAAGAAGAAGAAGAAGAAGTGACGTCAGCGGCTTCATTTGCCTAATCCACCCCCAGGTTCAAAGAGTTCTCATGAACCTTTGTGGGAAAAGTACTGCGGTGTGAATGCGCCTAATGGTATACTCAAATCCATGTGAAAAAAATTGCTTCTCACTGTTCTCAGGTCAAATATTTATATGTGATTAAAAATGCGATTTAATTTCGATTAATTAATTACAAAGCCTCTAATTAATTAGATTAATTTTTTTAATCGAGTCCCGGCCCTAGTTTTTATCTTAAATCGTATAATGTCGGACTTTTTTTGCCGTCTGTGAGGAAAATAAATGGGGTTTAGAGCCTCAAAATACTGAAATCTGTATTTTTAAAAATATTTTTTTCCTTCTAATTTGTTATTATTTTCTAAATAACACACTGTTATTTACTCAACAATAACACACAATTATCCTTGTTTTTATTTATTCGTTTAATTCTATAATCTTGGGCTTTTTAGCCGTAAATAAAGCCACTGGAAACAGACGTAGGCCTATAAGGGACATTTCGAGCAATACACACCACAAACCCACTGAACAGATTACCCAAGATCCTCAGTTTGAAGCTCGTTGATTGGATGTTTTAGCCGCAATGCATGTTGGGATATGATGTTAATACGATATGATATCCGAAAACATTTTTTTTTTTTTAATACTTTATTCCGAGTGTTCTTGCTTTTCTCTTTGAAAGTCATCACATAACGGCATTGTAATACAAATACACGGTTCGGCTGCATTACATATTACATATCTGACGTAGTTCTTTATTTATAGAGCCCTGATGAGAAGACTTCTGGACAAACAGGAGAACTACCGCCAAAACTGAATATATGACTTGTGTAAGGGAAACTTCTGTGTAGCAATGCAGTGGGAGTCACCGACTCAGGAAGGAGACACGGGAAGAGCAGGAGCTTTGATGTCAAACACTGATGGTTTATTTGGAGTTAACGGCCGGAGGATTCACATCACAAGTCCAAGAGCCAGAGGTTCTGACTTCACGGTAGAGTTGCCACGTCAATTCTAAAGAACTCTACCTCAGACCCATGTATTTAACTAGTTCTGAGAGCATCATCAAACTGCTGCATAACAAGATAAAATCATAACACCTCTATCAGCTGACGTCAACAGGCAGGAACAGGGAGACAGAACACTGAGAGCACAGCAGCCAAGGTTACGAGGTGCGTGTGCTCAGTCAGGACAGTTTGAACTGATAAACTGGGTCAAAGTTATGGGCCTTGGAAAATATTTCCACAACAACTTGGATCCTAAATATATCAACAATTAAACAACATCTTGCATTTCTTTTCACACAATACGTCTCCTTGCAATATCAATAGTAATTCGGCTGACTTTTATATTTGATCCAATTGGTAGGTTATATTTACACCATAACGGTGCACAGCTGATAGAAAAGGACTTGTAGTTTTTAAAGATATTACTGATTTTCTTTGAATATAAGAATGTAAATACTGAGTTGAGAGAATAGTCAGGGGATTTGGGTGATGGGAGACACATCTATGGAATCACAATTTCAATAGCTTACCATTAAATGACGGATATACCTTTCTGTCTGTGATGTTTTACAAATCAGATATTAATGTGTAGAAGTAAAACATGAGAAATAGTATAGCAATATCCTGTAAAATTATGTAAAAACATGAATAAAACTAAATATCTTCAGATGTTATACATACATAAGTGTCCTACACTAATAATACAAAGTTATTATTAGTATGCTGTGTGTACCTTGTGTGCACCGCCTAGTGGTTAAAGCACGTTATTGAATTATTTTTGTTGAATAATGTTATTTGATGAAAAAAATATTAAGAGTACATACTTTCATAGGGGGAAAGTAGAAGGTCAATGATAGAAGTATAGAATATAAAAAATCAAGAAGATACTGTAAGTGATCTCTACAATAAAACAGTTTAGTGCATGATGTACAAAGATATGAGGATGGGCAAAACAGACAAACTAATTAACCTTTATTAACACATTAAAGAATACTTTAGGTTAAGGTCTTCTTTTAAATAAGAAAAAAGCTTTGGGGGTATTTATCTACAGATACATATTAAGCCTGACAAAGTACTTAAGGTTTAATATATTGCTTTCCTGCAATGTTAACTATGTTGAAGCACTTATTTTAACTGATATTATACACATTAATTATACTCTTATATATGTAGATAGTATAAGAAATGCGCAGAATGACAGTTTAATGGTGGAGGTACACACATATTGATAGATGTCTTGTAATGCACTGTTGATGAACCTGTGACCCAAGTTTTTCATTCATTGCATAACTACACCGTAGTTGTGTATATGATATATGTCAATAAACCTTAGAAAATCTTGAAATCTTGAAAGGGATGTGCAAAATAGCCATTATATACAGTCTTTAATGAACTATTAGTAGAGAATAACGAGTAATTAATATACTTTATAGAGATCTGCAGATAAATGTTTAGTCTTCTCGAGCACCAACTATCAAATATCTCTCCTGATTGTTGGCACTTGACAATCACCTTCCCTGAATTGTACTCAGGTGTAACTAAAGTCTGATTTAAGGGTTGTTTATATTTCACATCATTAATCAGAATCTGCAAAGTAACTCAAATAAATGTAGTGGAGTAAAAATACCAGGTTAACCTCTGAATTGTAGTGGAGTAGAATTACAAAGTAACAATGAGCTGTCATGTGGGTATATATTAATGCTATATATTAATGCTGCCCATTAAGCGATTTTCACCCATTTAGTAATTACATGTTTTAAATTTGTACACACCAATTTGTTTCCTATCGCCTAAACCTCCAGGGCTGTACACAGTTTAATACTGTCAACTTCTAATTTTGGGAAAAACGAAAACGTCTTTTAAAACTACAATTCCCAGTAGAGACGTGCCATAGAGAACATGTTGCAAAACACAATAGCCAGCATCAGAGCCAGCATGTGCATTTCTCGGGGGGCGTTCGAGTCCAGTTTTGAATAGTCTGCCGTGGTTTCGTTCCATTTCAAAGAGCTTGGCGCTCGGCGTAACCTTGGCGCACTGCCACTCCAACATCCAATCCCAGAGCTTGAAGATTAATCACGGGGTTTGTCAACAGGACTGTAGTCCCAAACGATAGCTGGGGATTATGGGTAGTGTAGTGTCTTCAGCCATCCTAAACTTAATTTTTTTTCGGATATCATATCGCATTAACAACACCACATCTGGCGTCACATAGATCTTCTGTTACTGTCCTTTCTTCTTAGAGGAAGTACAAAAACACGTAACTCTGGATTTATTTTAATGTTTGAGGTGCAATAAACGACAGCAGCTTTTTGTCATGTTAAAAACTATTATTTTCTGACTCACTCATGAGAGTAACAGCTGGCGAAATTACAGCCTCGCCTACTGATTTCAAATGTGTGCTCTAAAATGATATTTATAAATGACTATTATCATTATTATAAGCAAGACAATAAATGGCAAATATATGTAGAAAATAAACGTATTTGAGATATGTTCATAATAAACGTAACGTGGGAGAAAATATGTTTCTAGAAGATATATAGAAATAAACGTATTTGAGATACGTTCATAACGAACGTAGCCTACTAACGTGGGAGAAAATACGTTTCTAGCTAAACGTAATTGAGAATGCAGTTTAGTTCTGTGGGAACGTAATTTTTAGGAGACAGGGTTGCGGGAGGGGACATTGAGGATTACTCAAAAAGTACACGGTAAGTACTTCATAGTACTTGTTGTGGGAGTAGTTTCACTACTAGCCTACTGAGTCCAACAGGATCGATCTCACGAAGAACTATTGGCAGAAAAAAGAATAACAAACTCGAGAGACGGCTGAGTGACCGCAGTGCAGAATCGCTGTATAGTTGAAATCTCCAAACAATGTTGTCCATTTTAGACATAGGCCTATTATATTTACAGCCCTCAATAACATTCATTATCTGGGCTCAATATGTGTCTTGGCTGTTTTCGTTGTGAAAACAAATGGACCGTAGATACACGGATTGACCGTCCTCATCTGCGCTCTTATTTTGAAAGACAACTTCCGGTAGCAGAATATGAAAAAACTGGGTGTTTTTTTGTTTCTGTTTTCTAGTGATTTTATTTTTTGTTTTGAGAAGTAGAAAATGAAAATCATCCCATTGTTTAAGTTTATTAAATCCATTTTTGACCATGATAAAGAAAAACGCCTTGTATTTCAATTTTGGTTTTTCAATTTGAAAACGAAAATCAAATATCCAGTCGTTTTTTGTTTTTGAATATCCATTTGTGAAAAGAAAATCCAATGACCAAAACATACACTGACCTACACAGACCACTAACTAACCCCCCAGTGTCAGTAGCCTCTGAATTTCTATCCACCAGGGCATGCAATGATTTTGCCTCCTTCACTGACAACATTCAGAAAATCAGACAACCAGTCAGTGCCTCTGCATCAGGTACAGCAGATGTGTTGTCCCTATGTCCACCTAATATCAATTCAAACACCATGACACAATTCCATCAGATTAATGATAAAAACCTAGAGGACATTATACAACTTCTGCTGCCTTGATATTATTCCAACAGGATTTTTCAAAGATGTTTTTCATTGCATGGCCTCAGATCTACTTCATATAGTAAACAAGTCTCGTCACTCAGATGTTTTTCCACAGGCCCTGAAAACGGCAATCATTAAACCGCTCTTAAAAAAACAATAATCTGGATGCTTCAGTAATGAACAGGCCCATATCGGGACTTCCGGTAGAGCGATGAGCTGGTAAGACGCACTCGCCAGTTGCTCACACACATTGAGTTAAAACTACATTTTTCGATGAAACCACCACATTTTAGACGTTTGAAAAAAATCTATTAGATCTGTGACACTAAAAGGAGAAAATCCCGTTGTAAAATCCGACCAGAGCGGCGAACTAGGCCCTAAAGAAGCCTCGGGCTCAACTAACGAAGAGGCCTCCGGAGTGGCTGGACGGGCAACGGACGACTGGCTATAGCGGCGCTCCATGCAGAGCTGACGCTAGTCAAGTCGGAGATTTGCCGTAAAATAGAGACTGAGATTTCAGAGGTAACTACTACACTGAGAGGAGAGATAACGGCTCTAAAAGCCGAAAATGACGCATAGCACTGGAGGGAGATGTGGAGGTTACATCAAAAGACACAATCTAAGGGACCCTTGTATGCCTTATGGCTGTGACAACAGATACAATATGTGGTGATACAGGTAAAGGAGAGGATCTAACTTTTTGCACATGGAATGTGAACGGGATCAATGAACCAGTACTGTCCCATCTAAGGGAGCTTCATGCAGACATCACTTTTTTACAAGAGACACATTTAAATAACAAAGCACACAATAAAATTAAGGCTAGATGGATAAATCAGGTTTATCATTCTACGTTTTCGGCAAAGGCAAGAGGTGTGGCTATAATCATTCGCAACTGCAGACAAAGAGGGGAGATATATCCTGGTCACATGTGAAATACAAACTATACCAACTACATTACTGAACACATATGGTCCAAACGGGGACGATCCAGAAAGATCTTCAGCATGACCCCCGACATCTCTACAACAAATCTTATTATTGGAGGCGATTTTAACCTGGTCCTAGATACTTAGACAGATCATCGACTAAGAGAATAGCATAATCTAATGCTTTTTTAAGTCATTCATCAACAATACAAACTTATTTGATGTGTGGAGAACCTTAAATGCAACAGGTAGAGAATATTCCTTTCACTGTCGAGTTCACAACGTATACACCAGAATAGATTATTTCCTACTCGAAAAAACTTTTGTCTGGGGTTAATGATGCGAAATATCACAATATTATCATATCTGACCACTGTCCTGTATCTATGTCACTGAAACCGCTCGAGGCGTCAAAGACGGCTAGCTCCTGGAGGTTCGACCCCCAACTATTAACAAGGAAACCATTTTGTGAATACATTAAGACGCATATAGAGTTTTTTTTCCAAACAAATGATAAAGATGATGTTTCACCAACATTGTTATGGGAGACTTTTAAAGCGCATATAAGAGGGTGTGTTAACTCTTTCCAGGCATCGCAAAGAAAACGGGACTGCATTAAACAATCACAATTAGAGGAATACATTCAAAAACGCCACCCTACCATCTACTGAGTTGCACAGTAACATATCTTCCCTTAAATACGAGCTCAATCAAATACTTTCTGAGAAAATTTCTAAAGCCTTTATTTTTACTAGTCAGACATATTTTGAGTTTGGGGATAAACCACATAAACTGCTAGCGAGACAGCGATAGGGCCGTTCACAGGGTACAATCAGAGGAAGGCACTCCCTTGCCTTCCCTGCATGTATAAGATATACAGCACAGTACGGTGCTTATTGTCAAAGAAAACATCCTTTTCTTTATACATCAAGCCATTCATCAAAAACTCAAACAATGCTCGATATGACATGTTCCTTTTTCTATATATAAAACTAAAAAGTTAATGTTCTTTTAGACAAGGCCTGATGAACTTCAAATGAATCATACAGGAAGGTATCAAAATCATGTTTTTCTTTTGCCTGGGGCATTTACATGTTTTTTCTGTAAATCACAAAGCTTCATAGAAGTTCTGCTAAAATAATTAGTTTGATTGTGCTCCTTGATCTCTGACACATGTTGAGTCTATTTCCACTTGTATTCCTTTTACATGCGGTTTTTAATTAATGCTAAAAAAGAAAATGGTTTAACTTATTTTTATTGTATGCCTGTGTGAGACAACACACAGGCATACCAATCTCAGCCAGTCCACACATTTAGGCAACTTTCAGTGTCTTGTTCCTGTTCTCAAAGATAGAAAATAGTGTTATTTGTCTACAAACAGAGAACAATTACCTTATCTAAAATAAGAATAATTTATTTGAATCAGTTTTTGATGTAGGACCAATAATCCCAATCAAAGAGGAAAAAGTCCACAGAAGTAAGTAGTGTTGCTATCCCTTGGATCATATCAGTTGAACAAGTTCAAATTAAATAATTTGGTACCATTAAGTCAGGAGTACAATTTTTCTTTTTATTGTAATCTTGTGGTAGTGTTTACCTTTCTTAAAGATGGAGAAGGGAAACTGCTAGCTTGTATAGTTACCTACAGTATATACTTATCAGTGCACAAACAGGTTTTATCAAAAGTGACGCACTGTTTTTTTGTTCACAACAGATACGAGAAGAGACTTCCTTCAATCTTGTCATCACAGATCAAGGGGGCATTGGGGAACTCCAGTTTGAAACCCGCTCCCGCCCCACTGCGTCAGGCCGTTGTGTCCTTGGGCAAGACACTTCACCCGAATTTGCTCCTGTGGGTATTGTCCACAGTAGATGACCATTACATGTATGATCTGTATGTGTAATGTGTATTTGTAAAGCGCTTTGAGAGTCTTTGATAAAGCGCTATAATAAATATAAGGATTATTATTATTATTACTATAAAGTTGCTACTGTTTTGGCTTTTAGCCATACTGGTGCTCCGAGGGATTACATTTTCTCTCTCTCATTTAAATATACAAATCTAAATCTACTATATCAATCAATACGATATTCATGTTGCGGAGAGGATGAACTCTGGTCAATTTCTCAACTGCACTTTTTTGGTGCCAATATCAGCAGTGTCATTATTAGCATGTTAGCTAACGGAAATTAGCATTAAGCTCAAAGCAACGCATTCCCCAATTACATTCCACTCTTATGTTATGACTACAAGGTTCATAACTATTGTTGAGTTAAGTAGAGTATGCAGATTTGGTCAAATGTATTGCGAATTGCTTGCTGCTCTGTTGTAAGACCCTCATGCTTTCCTTTTGTGTTCTCCAGTTACATACAACTAGATCAGGACCTTATCTCATCACCCATCTCCCAATGTGTCTTTCTCGTGCCCTTTGTTCTCTGTGTGTCGTCATGAAGTTGATTTGAATTGACAGCGTTCTTTTGCTTGTTTGAACTCGGCCTCTTTCCCGGAAGGCTGAGCGTCTTCTTCTATACAGTTAAGCAGCCCGACTACATCATGTGTCAGGAAAATACCATGATGAAAGATGATGACAGAGGGTATGTAGACAAGTAGACACGAGTAGCGTGAAGCACAAAGCATGAAGTAGTAACGACAGTACTGTGCAGGCCTTGAGGGGTTTTTGTCTGGCCCGGCAGGAGCACACACGTCTAACAAAACCTAGACATTCACCCCTTTAGGGACCTAAATGAGTGTCCAAAAGAAAGCAGTGTTCTTGTTATAGATGGTCAATGTCATGCTTATCTATTGGGTTTGCTTTGTACGTGATAGCTACTGTTATGGGGTCAAATGGGATGGGAATGGGCAGTCCAATTCCCAAAGTGAGTGAAGGAGAGTAATGGCGCGTTTCCACTGCAGCGGGTAGCTCGCTTTAAGCGTGCCGAGCCGTGCGGGGCCCGTTTTTGGTTGCGTTTCCACTTGGCCTAGTACCGGCTAGCGGGTCCTAATTCACAGTTTTTCTGGCCCCATAAAATCGTGGTTCTAG
Organism: Gymnodraco acuticeps; assembly: GCF_902827175.1. Lineage (NCBI taxonomy): Eukaryota > Metazoa > Chordata > Actinopteri > Perciformes > Bathydraconidae > Gymnodraco > Gymnodraco acuticeps. Next base: position 147,027 of record NW_022989828.1, on the reverse strand, counting down.
GACCAGGAACAACCAGGCTGAGTCGGGCTGAGTATGCTAAACTAGAGAGAGAATCGCTGGCAAGGGGGCTACAACTACAACAAGATGAACATATTTGACCGTGATTTAATTGTAATACACGTTTCTAAATGATGCCGAGGTAACAACATACTGATACCGGTTAGTAAAAACCATGAATTAATGCTTTGACAAGTCTGCAGACAGACGGCAGGCGAAAAAACCTTTTAAAATGCGTGTTTTCTAAATGTAGCTTGGCTAAGCTAACGTTATATATGCTCCGACCGTCCACACTCACAACAACGGCCTATACAGACATAAATAAACCAGCGACTGTATTCACCATGACACAGGCAGTCTGTGGTTTGTACTTGTTTAACTTTTGTCTAGTTTCTGAACAGATATGAAGAGCTGTGAGCTCTGAGTGCTAACAGCTAACGGCTGTGTTGTTTTTCTGGGGCTCTCTTTGAAGATGACGTCACGGCTCCGCCTACACTGCGTTACTATAGTAACTACCCCAGTTCCTAAACTGTAATGGAAGCGCAGCATTAAAGTGAGCCGGGCCTAATAAGGCCTAACCAAACCGAGCGAGGCTGAGCAAGGCCTGCAGTGGAAACGCGCCATACAGTACATGTTTATGGGTGTGATTCTGGAAACTGACCTCTACAGCTCATCAGGTTTTCTATTGGCCATAAAGAGTCAGTTGTTCTGGTTGTTTGTGTTTGATGCTGAAAATGTTGTTCATATTGATGGCAGGTACATTACTTGAGCTCAGCAGACATGGAAACTTACCTGACGTGTTGGTGTGTAAAAGCCAAGCGGCATACTCTGGGGCAGAGCCGGGAGGCCAATAAGGAAGTGCCGCAAACTGCAGGTTATCTGTTGGCCGATAGGCGATGACTGCAGAAAGGAGCAATTTCCATAGACCCCCATGTTAACATGCCCAACTTTACAGCAGACATAAACATGTTTCTACCCCTGGATGCAATAATAATTATGGGTATAGTTAGATTCCACCTTCATGATTATTAATTGGTGAGTGAATTGTTTTATAACATGACCTTTTTAGTTATATTAGGTCTTAAAGTGTTTGCATAAAGTAGGGCGTGGTCACCTTGAGTGACAGGTCTCTGCAGTGAGTGCTGCTTCTAGCTTTCTGTCTCTCTGCTAGTAGCTCCGTTAGCTCAGTAAGCTCCAGGATGCTACAGCGGCTCAGCTGCGAGGCTGATGCGGGGAACACAACTTGAACTCGTTGATGTGTTTGTTGTGTTGGTGCCTGGTGGAGTATTCCTCATTTAAATATTGGACTTATCTTATGGCTCTGCGGTTGAAACAGACCTTCCCTGAATGCAGTTTCTTCGGTAAGTGAAATTCAAGCACTTTATTTCTTACTGGTCTTTTTATTCAGCTAATCTGTGCTAACGATGCTATCCGTAGCATACAAGTTAAACATATTAGAGAAGTGTAAAACCTTAAGAAGGATTATACTGTAGAACAAACGGCTTCTGTGTGAGGTTGGTAAAGTAAGGTCATCCTCGTACATTAGTTAGTTTGCTAGTTAGGTAACTGTATGCATTGATATTGTTGATTTAAATTTGCTATGCTCGACCATGCAGACAGCTAACGTTGCATTAGTGTTGAAGAGCAGAGTACTGTACATGTGTACATGTAACGTCACTATAAGATCTGTGTATCTGAAAAATATGAATCTCACATTTCCAGTTGGTTCCAGAAATAACGTTAAGATTGCAATACAGTTTGTTGAGCTGGAGTTGATTATTGAAGCTTACTGGTTAACATTACCATCATAAAACACGAAATAACCCAAACCGTGTTGTTTTTATTAATATTATTACCAATACTTACTATTTTTTATTATCATTACACTGGAGAAACCGACCTATTGTGGCAGCAGAACGTGAACATGTAACTTAATGCCTGCATTTAAGGACGATAGCGTAGTCAATGCTTTAGGGACAAGGACATTATTTGTTTAAATATTAGACGTTATGTGTGCTTCTGTGACAATTAAGCTTATTCATTGCATTACATTTGTTGAAGATGTTTGTCTTTTACCCTTACGTGTGTGTTACAAATTAATGTGAATATGGAATAGGACAAATATTTCATTTGACTGTCTCATGAACAACTATTCCAAAGTAAGGACCCCAACTAGACAATAATACACAATCAACGACGGATACATTCTACGTAAACTAGCAGCTAACTTTGTCTGTTTTCAGTCACACGTCTGAGCTGTTGGTCCTCTTTAGTTGGATTAATGAGAGCATCCAAGATCCAACTGAACCATGATGGCAGCAGAATTACATTATAATGAATGATATAACAAACACTTTCACATACCAAAGTCATAGCAGGATTTATTTGAAAGAAAAATCGACATACTGTAGCATGCCAATGTTTCATATTTTTACACATACTATTCTTGGCTTTTTTTATCAGCATAGCATAGTCATAGTATACTATGGTTGTTATTTGTACATACATTAAGACACAGTCGTGTTATGACAGTCTAACAGCAGGGAGACTTGCACACAAAACACAAGTCAAATGAATAAACTACCATAAGATACGTCACTCATAAATCACACATTTATTTTCTTGACATAATACTGAATGAAGTCACATAAGCGTCCCCTCCAAGCTATGGCAGGTTGTAGCTTGTGTCAAACCACCAGCGGACTGTCAGCTGGCCTTTACACAAAGTGCAAGGCAGCTTAAGGTCAACCTAGAGAGACTACAAGTTCCCAGAAAGCATCACTGACTTCACTCTATTCATTTGTGCTGACGATGGAATCATCAAGAAAGGCAAAAGTGAGGATAAAACCAAGAGATTAAGAGCATGCAATATTTCTCATGTCATTTCCCGTTCTGGCAATATGTATGATGGTAGTGATGGTAGTGATAGGGCAGTGCCAACAGTAACCCTGATCAACAGGCAGGCACTGTTGGCTTGCCTTCCCTCTAATCTGACTCATCTTCCCATGCGAACAACTAATCCTTTTATGTGAGACTGAGATGTGGCCCGCGCCTTCATGTGAGCTACTTCGTATCAGTGCATGTGTAGATTGCTTCCCCCCGCCTGATCTGATCAAAGCAACAACAAAGGTGTTTACATACACACGGTTTTATCACACCTCGCTGTAGGCGCCGCAGATGCTGCTCACTAATGCCTGAAAAGGCCATTTTGAAAATTACAGGGAATCTCAGCGAACTGGAAATCTAACTTTGTATTCAATGTGAAAGAACAGTGATATAATAAATTCATGATATACGGAAACAAAACAAGTAGTTTGAGGCTTCACTTATAAATTATTTACCATGTGTTAAGGGAAAGAGGCTATTTATAGTCACAAATGTACTAATACATATCCTTAGCCAACTCAGCAGCTTCCCTTAGCTCCATGAAGCTTTGATTAACTTAATGAATTGACCGTATATTATTATAGTTGTCTCAATAGTAACTGGAGACCAAATCTGCTCGAAGTACATGAAGCCAATTGTGAGGTAAAATGTGTGCCTACTACCTTTTTACTATGATAATATCTCAACGTTTTATTTACAACTTCTTCCGCTGCCCCCAAGAGGCCAAGGTTTAAGGTTGCTTAGTGGTTAAATGGATTTGTATCGAGGACTGATGATGGGTAAAGTGTACATTTGTAACAAGTTCCACCTTTCTAATATGTCAAACGTTAAAAGGGTAGTGTGTGCTTTTTACACAGTCATCTGATATTAGATGCAGTAAGACTTGTTGTGCTGTGAACCCAGCTTTAGATTAAAATCAAGTGTCTTTTGAGAATGAAATGCACCATGTTCAGAGGCATGCATAATATTGTAGAAAGCGGTTTGATCATACCGTTTATTTAAATCCTGTGGGTGTCTGTAGTGTTATCTAAAATGCTTCTTTCTAAAACAATGTATTTCCATGTTCAACTTATTTTCTTGAAACCTTGAGAGACCCATTGTTTTAAAAGTGGCTCGCTGCTGGAGATCTTTTAAGAACAGCTTTTGATATTATTATACTGTGTAACACATCTCCCGAATTATGTTTTTTACTTTCTAACAAAGCTGAAGCCACATGGGCACTTTAATAAAAAGAGTGAGTTGAGTATTACGGGTTATTCAGCTACAGGCTTTCACCTTCCTTCCCTGAATGGAGATAAAGAGAAAAATCCTCTTTAATCACTGCTTTGGACTTGGGGAAGTTTCACCATGTAGGGTAGAGGTGCACACATCCTCTCCTCTAAATATCTCTCTTAATGGCACATTGGTGGGCCAATCTAGGTTCATTCTGAAATCTCCACCAACAGATGGTCTGTGGATAAAGTATGGAAGTGCTTACTCATTAAAGCCTCTGCATACTGTAGGGCAGGGCATTAGTTGACATCAATAACAGTGTTACTGCAGAGCTGTCTCAACTGATCCAGGCCTTCAACATGCATCATCCAGTCACTGCCTTTAGATGTGACGCTTCCATCCAAGGGAATTAGCCTTCATATCAAACTCATGTCACCACCAGAAAGGAGGACGTCTCATGAGCGTCATTAGCTGACAGTCAGGCTCTCTACACATTATGAGTAGTAGCATGACTCTACGCTGGCACGAGCCATTCATTGCGATATAGAGAGTGAAGAGGCCAGGGCCACCTTGAGCACAACTCGTCAACGTTTAATAAGTGTCTAAATTGCAATTCTTTAATCATCTACCGGACATCCGTTGACTTCAGAGAGGTGCAGTGATGACACATGTGTGTAGGCTGACCCGGAAGTAACTATCACAAAGGCTCCCTTGACAAAATGGGCATTTCTCGATTGGATTTCAGAACGTTGAACATGTGTATGATACTTACAACTTTTGCTCAGCAGGATAATCTCCACATATTAAGACTGATTTTTGAGGCGTAAATGGAATCTCCAAAACTTTGTTTGCATGTCGTAACCACCGCTAAGCTAACAGCAACTAATGATTGGCTCGCCGAGGTTTATTAGTCCCACTTGATAGCAACCGCCATTTTTATGACACATAGAAGAATCGGACATTCACGAGAGCGGTGTTTATGGAAAAACCCCCAATCTGTTGTAAATGCTGACTCATTCCTGCACGTACTGTTTATTCAAGTTATTATTAACAGAAAATAACTAAAAGACATAAAACCTAGGGATTTGGGTAGGGGGGAATTCCTTTATATTGCAGTTTTTCTTCTGAATAATAATTATTGGAGCCATTTATTATGGGGTCAGTTCAGTCTCAAAAATAAATGAAGGCACACAAAAGGATACACAAATGTAATTCTGGATTTATATATAAATGTCTCCACACACATATTTTTCAATGCACACACAAAAAGTTATATCAAAAACCAGTGGCGAACCGTCAGGGCCTTCAAGGTATTCAGAGAATACCCGGGAACACTGAGATAAAACAAACAAAAAATCCATTTAATTGTATTAAATAAAATGAATAAATGAGAATCGTATCCGTGTTGTTGATCTGTAATATTACAATGTTACTTTGATTTGTTTGTCCTTCTCGGACCATGCACTACGCATTTCAGTGGTTTTGTGTTAGAAAATAAAGCAATCAATCAGATCTTGTTCTGGGTCTCTGGGTAGAATATCCTTCAACCAAGGTATTCTACATCCTTGATAGAATGCCCTGGCCGTTGCACTGAATGAGAGCGTACGTTTGGACTGACAGTTTGATCAACCAATCATATATTGACTTGTAGCCAATGGGCGTGTTCTTCCAGAGTTTCTCTCGGTTCCAGGGTATTCTAGAAGGCCCGCTAGTTAACTGGCTTGAGACAGAGGATCTAGATCAGGGATCACCAACTACATTTGTCCAAGGGCCAAAATGTATCCAAATAGACACTATCGCGGGCCAGCGATTTTTATATAGCCCAGAATTTTGAAGTGGGGGGGGGTGCTAGTGGAGCACGCTCAGGTACTGTGGACCGCATAAAGCTTAGCAGACTCTTCACGCTAACGAAGGATCACTTCTAGGCAAGGTTGGGAGGGTTACTTTGTAAATGTAATCAGTTACTGAATACATGCTCTGAAAGTAATCAGAATACAGTTACGTGTCTTAAAAATGTATTCAGATTACTTTTAGAATACTTTTGGATTGCTTTCTTTTTCCATAACAGATGGGTATGTTTTGGTGAACAGGAGACACTTGTTTTACTGTTTTAATGGCTTATCAAGAACTCAAACACAACATCTTGGTGTCATTCTGGACAGCTCCCTCTCATCTGCACCACACATAAAAAACATCACCCAGACTGCATTCTTTGTACTGTCTTAAAACCTTTCCTTAGAATATGTTATGAATTGTAAGGTGTCCTTGGGTGCTTTGAAAGGCGCCCCTAAATAGAATGAATTATCATTATTATGTATTATCTGAAACGATGTAATAACTTTTAAAACTTTTTCCAGTCACTTGCTCCATGCATTCAGCAGCAGCAGGCCATTCACTTTGATTTGATCCCGTTATAAATGTCATCATCTCGACAATAAAGAAATGCTACATAAACGTTATCTTGCACATTTTATCGAACCATCTCCGTTTCTAACTTTCAATATAGTTTAAAAGAGATCTCTCTCTCTCTCATCTGCGTGCGGGGGCGGGGCCTCACAGACACTCTGCATCTCTCTCTCGCTCACAGACATGCAGCGCTGTGCAGTGTGCACACAGTTCTGCCAGTAATGAATATTACATTTTGTGAGGAAACTTTTCCACCAATAATTCCAAAAAGTATTCCAAAATTGTGTGTGTGTCTACAGAAGGTCCAGTTGTGATGGACACGGTTCGCCACTGTCAAAAACACATTTGAGTGTTACATTTATATAATAACCGCTTTCTGTCTGAATCTCTCTGCACCTGTGTGTGGATTTCTGAGACTCCCCTGACGCAGCTAGATTCACACACACGCTTTTTTTAAGAGGCGAGTATCTTCGGCCAATCAGATGTCTGCTTCATTTTAAGCCAATCACATGCGTGTGCCCCCACGAGGGTGTGCCTAATGCGTGTGCAACATCTACGCGGTTAGCGGAGTCTGGAGGTGTGAAAGGTCAGAGTTCATCTCCATCAACGTGGCGCTCCCGCTAACAGTGTAAGTGAAGTATAACGGCTGGTCCACACACAGGCATGAAACAAATCTTGAAAAATCTTGATGCTGGGCGTGTCTGAAGCTTGGCAATTTCACGCGACCAACAACCAATCACATGAATCTTCCGCCCCCGACATACAAAGCAATAGCAATGTTAAAACGAAGTAAACTGGATATAAACTCCCCAAACAGGCGAAAACCTACCAGTTTCACCCACTGTCTCTGCCACCTCCCTCCATGCCTGGTTCCTCCGGTTTGTATCCCGGTAAATAGTCTGGTCGTAAAGAACCGGGTGATTTGCTACCGTAATTTCTCGTTTGGAATATGAGGAAATGAACTGCGGTCTGGCTCTCCCAGCTTGCACGCGGTTTGATTGGCTAGCGCTTGTACTGGCGGGATTTGCATAAACGGGATTTGATTGGCTGACGCCAGCTTCGAAAGCATCAAAAGTTGAACATTGCTCAACTTTTGATGCTCACGATGCTTGCAAAGCCATGCTCCGCTCCCCACAATGCAGTTCGGCGAAGATTCAAAATCTTCTACGTCACCCCATTCAAGTGAATGGGCGAAGCTTTGAAAGATTTTTTCATGCCTTTGTTCGGGCCGTAATACTTTCACATCTTGTCGTTAGTCATGCAATAATCTCGAACTATACATTACGTTTGCTTAATTATGAAGTATTAGCTTTGTTCTTTATTCTCGCGTCCAGGAGAGAAGCTTAGGATAAAGGAGACCAAATGGAGTCCCTCCAATAAGGTTCAAATGGGTACTTTAATTAAAATGTCGCGGTAATGTTACCAGCAGAATATGGTTCAGTGAGGAGTGTAAACCGTGATCGTTTTTCTCGCGTCCAGGTGAGAAGCTTAAAAAGGAGACTAAATGGAGTCTCTGAGAAGGTTCAAAATTGGTACTTTAATTAATAAAAAGCGCGGTAATGTTACAAACAGGATATTGTTCAGTCAGGAGAGAAAGACTGCAGCTTCCTCTCCCAGGTGCCGGCCGTGCAGAAGAGAGCTTACAAGCATTCGTCCTTCCCGCTTGCTGGCTGTTCGCTCCTCCTCTCTGTGAGCTGTAGTGACGTAGGAGACTTCCCCCCTCGTTCGTGTCCGATATCGCGTTAAACAGGATTTCGACATTTTACATTCATTGCTTACTTCTACATGCCTTTTCTCCTCCTTATCTCTTTCATAACTTTATATGTACTACATGTTAACGGCGTCAATAGCCACTTTAATGATACTAATGGACGGTAGTCCGGATGTCGTCATGAAGGATTTTCAGAATAAAAGCTTGGTATTGAGAACTTCTGTTTTTTTCCAGAATAAAATAGCATTTAAACTCACGGTATGTTTAAGGTACATTATGCCATAAAACATTGATTTTAATTTCTAACAGGAGACAGCTGTGTCCGCGGCGTCTCGAGAGCGAGAAACGGCACTTCAGCTGTTTAAATATCCTCCTCTGGCTCCTCCTCGTGTGCCGGTTGGCGCTGCTGGGGGTCCTCCTGCCTCCGATCTTCAATGTTCGTTTTTGCGCATAACAGAGGATTCAGACATTGTACATTCAATATATAACTAAACACGCCTTTCCTCCTCAAATTGTCTTTCATGACTTTTCATTTATTGCATGTGTACATAAGCAGTGGAATAATAGGATATCTCTAGGTCATTAAACTGTGTTCAGTTTGATTTTATTAACACAAGAAATAGGTCATAGAACATGTTTAATTGTGTATTTCAGCAGGTGCTGCTGGACCTGAAGGTGCTGACCTGGGGTCAGTGGGACATCATCTGGGCAGGGTTAGGGGAAGAAGGAGAATATAAACTGTTATAATCACAGCTATTAAGATTAGAACACTAATATTGTTAACAATCAATCTATACAACATGCTTTTGTTCATTTAAAAAAACATTGTTTTATTAGTACAGAAAAATTAAGACTTATTTTAAATATGAAATAATATGATTAAATTATATCAGCTATATTTAATTTACTTGTTAACTATAATGTAACATTACTGGGGGCTAAAGGAACAGCTTCATCGCTATTTACCTGGCCATGGTCCTCTTTAATTCATCGCCGACGGTGATCCCCAAAAAATGTAAAAGTAAAGTTTCTGGATCCTTTTCAGCTGAGTTAGTTTGTAAGCTAATTTGCTAGCAGGCTGCTGGAGCAGCGCAACCGAACAGCGCGTATCACGTGACGTAAATACGAAGCGCTCCGTAGGCTAGACGTCTCATTTCGTAGGCAGCTCGGTCCAGCCTACCCGGACTGGGTCCTCCGTGGACCGCGTAGGCTGCGTACTCCGAAGGGTGCAGCCCCTGAATTGAGACACGGGCCAGGTAAGCTGGTGTTAGCTGGTGTTAGGCTGGTTTAGTTGGTTTACCAGGCTGGACAAGCTGGCCAGGCTGGTCTTGCTGGTTTGCTAGTATAGTTGGCCAGCTTGGTATGGCTGGTCAACCGGGCCAGGTAAGCTGGTGTTAGCTGGTGTTAGGCTGGTTTAGTTGGTTTACCAGGCTGGACAAGCTGGCCAGGCTGGTCTTGCTGGTTTGCTAGTATAGTTGGCCAGCTTGGTATGGCTGGTGTCTGCTGGTCAAGCTGATTGTCCTGTGGGCTGGCTGGCTGGACTGATCAGCAAAGCCCGCCTGGTAAGATGGTCAAGCTGGTTAGGATGGTTTGATTTTTTACATTATGAATTTCTCCCCACATACTATTAACTAAGTTAATTCATATGACCTATGGACCTGGTTTGTTCTGTTCTTTATTGCAAGAAAAATACTTGAAAGATTAAATTGTTTTGATTTCATCTATTTAATTTACTTTGAGTAAAATGTAATTAATCAATTAAAATCTGATACATGGAGCAGTTCATTCATTCATTCATATAATCAAACAATTTAACAGTACAATTATTCAGGTGGCATATGCAACGCTACATAGTTTAATGTGCAGGAACTATGGTATTGATTGACAAATGTAGTAGTAATGTTATTTAACAAGGCAATATGCTGTGGCTTAAAACAAAGTTTAAGAAAAGCAACACAGCTTTTAATTTAAAACAAAGTCTTTAATTTGAATTGGATACAGGAAGTGGCATTCGACCGACCAATTGTGTAATTCCATCACTCAGCTGAATTTCTAACACTCAATCATCACATAAATACCTTCAAAGGGAAGCTAATATGGACAAACACTGGACAAAAGGTCACATCTGATGGCTAGATAAGCATTTAATATAAGACCCCAGGTCTCACAGACCTATGGAAGAGGGAATAGGCTTGAAGGCAAAACAATAAATGGTGGCCAAGGGTGAGTACTTACGTACTCTAATGTGTAGAAAAACTGCATTGTTTTACCCATGTTTTGTCATCATAAGGAAGATTTTTGGTGGTAATACAAACCTGCAATAATGCATACCAACACCAATTTCTTTAGAAGAGAGAATAAATAAGTTAAAAAAAACATTTACATTTTAATTTTGTCATGTTTAAAAATAATCACATCCCTTTTTTATCATCTTATTCACACAACAGTGGTAGGTTCCAACATTTGAGTCTCAAGGACAATTGAAGAACATTTATAACAATAAGAAATGCAGTAAGCCAAAATACTAGTAGTAGTAGTAAAAGTACTTTAATGGTAGCATTTTGCCTTTTAACGTATAGTTCCCTTTCATAAGAATGCAATACAGAGGTCTGTCTGTCATATCAGAATGTTTTATATAGGATTTTCAGACAATTGTGTTCCTGACAATCACTGACAAACTGTAATTAGTAATTTAACAGTATGTTTACATTAAAGACATGACACACAAAATATATGGCAAACAATGACATTTCATCATTAAGTCAATAATCAAGCAATACATTAAACACAATTCAGGACCCACTTGTATCTTTACATTAAAAGAAAATACATCAATAAAACACTCAAATGTACTACAAGATGCCCCAGATTGGAGCTGCAACAATTACTAAATTAATGAATTATTTGCTAACTATTCAATTACAACTATTTGGAAAATCAATTAATCGTTTTAAGTCACTTTTAAAATGTGAATATTTTCCGGTTTATAGTCTTCTATGACAGTGAACTGAATATTTTTTGGTTATGGAAAAAACAAGACATTTGAAGATATCACCTTGGTATTTGGGCATATTTTACCATTCTATGGACCACAAAAAACTATCGATTAAACAAGAAAATAATGGACAGATTAACGATAATGAAAATAATTGTTTGCTGCCGCCCTACTGCAGCAGATTAAAATTACAATCTGATTAAAAGCAGACTGTTAAACTCACATTTAATAATAATTTATTTTAAATGTTCTCAGAACAATGCAGTGAACTATGCTCAGAACAGTCTCATAATACACACATGCGCACAGAAGGATTCACACTTGTATTTCATGATCCACAAAAGGATTCACACTTGTATTTATACCCATCCTGTTATATTCGTTTTTTGTAACAGCAATAATATTCGTGGGTCAATTTGACCCAGTGCATGTTTAATTATCCAAAAATGGTCAGAAGCCCCAAAATCCAATTATTTTTTTTTACATGGTTTGTACCTTTTATTACTATCAATGAAATCGGTATTTAGTGCAATTGTGTTATTCACCCCTCACAGATCATGATTCCATTAGAATAAGTCACTCGTTTTTCTCAAAACATATACATTCAAACACATTTTTCTATTTTACATTGGAAAAACCTTGATATAAAATACATTAGTTTTGCATAACATAACATGTTTTAAATTAATTTTAAAATGTTCCAACTTGTTTTACAATTGGTTGATGTTAATAAATAGAGACGAGACACCTCTTCTGTTCAGGGTCAAATTGACCCGTTCACTTAGAATCAAGCCAAATGAGTCATAAGGATTTGTATTGAAAGTATTTTATTGTAACAGCAATTAAGAGTCTGTGTGTATAGGGTTGTGGTGTCTGTGAACATACACTTGGAGGATTGAGGGACCCTGTTCTTGATCACCAGCATTTCGGCAGGGAGTTCCGTTCTGTGCTTTTGTACAGTTCCAACCATTGTTAGCTTTCTCTTCAGGAGCTCCTGACCCAGTTTGTAGGACGTGAAGAAATTGTCACAAGTTATGTTGTGACCCCTGATACCCTGTGCCATGTCGAGCACAACCCTCATGCCCTAATTCCTCTCTGGGGCTCCTCCAACTGGCTTTCCAGTGTAAACCTGTAGGTTTAGTGCATAGCTGGAGTTTGCATCACATGCTGCCCATATTTTCAAGCCATATTTTGCCGGTTTCGAAGGCATGTATTGCTTGAACGGGCAACGACCTCTGAATGCCACCAGCCTTTCATCCACTGTGACATTAGGTCCTAGGTTGTAGAGAAGTGGAAGCCGCTCTATCCATTTGTCCCACACTGTCCTTATAGCTGCCAGCTTGTCTCTCTCACGTCTGCTAGCTCTTGTGTCACGATTATCAAATTGGATCACTCTTGAGAAAATGTGGAAAGTCCCCAGAGACATTGTGGCTCGAAATATATTCCTGCCTGTGTCTGCGTCCCACAGGCTGGCTGTCGATTCATCCTTGGATTTGTAGACCCCAGCCAGGATGAGGAGACCCAAATACACATGTAAATGCATTTCGTCCAGCTCCTTCCACTCTTCCCCATACACACGTCTCCCTTCCAGATTGGTCATATCCAGAACGTTCTTCAGCACTGTGTTCGAAATTACCAGCTCAAAAGCAGACTTGATGTCTGTGACACGATAGACTGCCATCCTGTTGGGCCCTGGCACTGCCTTCATTATGTTTGCTGCCGATACTAGTGTTGCCTGGCGTCCATTAGGGGATGAGGACCACTGAACTTCACCATTTTTGGACATGAATGTCTCATCTGGGCGAATATCAGTTTCCTCATCTGATTGATCATAATCATAATCTTCATCTTCATCGTTTACCTCAAGGTAGTCTTCATCCTCGGAAACGTTCTCTATCTCGCTGTCGTGATCCTCCTCAAGGATGTATTCCATATAGTCCTCTCTTCACTTGCGTTGCTGATTTTGTCTGATAGTATTGTGAGTATACTGTACGTTAAGTGCAGAGTATAATGTATCCCAGTGCGGGAGGAGCTTACCCATTACACATTTGAGACTTGAACCCTCTGACCCCCACTTTCACTAACGGCCCCTACACACGGCGGCGTAAGTTGCCGCTTGCCGGCGGGCATGTCTGAAGCTAGACCAACAACCAATCACCTGAATCTCCCGCCCCGGACACACAAGCAGCAGTTTGATTAGCTAGAGCTTGTACTGGCATATGATTCTATTGGCTGACGCTTCCGTCGAAGCTTCAAAAGTAGAACATTGCTCTACTTTTGCAGCAAGCACCGCGAGAAAAGCTACGCTTTGCTCCCACAATGCAGTTCGGCGAAGCGTGACCTCACCCCATTCAAATTGAATGGGCTTAAGCGTCAATGCACGCCGCCGTGTGTAGTGGCCGTAACAGGTGCAGTGTGTATTTGTGTGTGTATTTGTGAGAGTAAAAAATAACAATGTATCACTTTTGAACCCTCTGACCCCTTCTAGCCTCCACTTGTGTGTGTGTGTGTGTGTGTGTGTGTGTGTGTGTGTGTGTGTGTGTGTGTGTGTGTGTGTGTGTGTGTGTGTGTGTGTGTGTGTGTGTGTGTGTGTGTGTGTGTGTGTGCGTGCGTGTGACCCCTTTTAGCATCCACTTTCACTACCGGGTCAGATTGACCCGAATACCATCTCTGTGATATAGACATGTAGGGGGGGGTTCCAAATGCATGACATGAACCATTTTCATTTTACTTGTTTATTACACTAATTAAGGTAAGTAGAAGAAGTTTCATACCAAAAAAATACTTAAGTATTTTTCGTAGATTTTCAAACTTTCAAACGGGTCAATTTGACCCTGAATGTAACAGGAGGGTTAAGTTCTTTGTGAATTGGTTAATATATTATGAAAGCCTGAGTCAACATTCTTAAACAAGTTTGAATAAAAATGATCAATAAATGGAAACAAGTAAATGTATAAACATAGTTTTAGCATGCTACAAGCAATACACATTTGCAGATTCTAGAGATTTTCCCTGAACAGGGACTCAAGCTTTCATAATATATTAACCAATTCACAAAGAACTTAAGTATCCCTAATGTGAACAACTACTGCCATGTTTTAATCTCTCTCAATTGAGTTTGGTAAATCACACACAAACACTTTCTCAGCACATTCTATGAAAACACACTTGTGGTGTAATCTATGTACTGCAATCAGTTCCATTTGTGATCTGTCACCTGGTCTGATGCAGGCAATGTGTGGCACAGACACCCTTTGTGGGAAGGCAGCCAGAAGTGTGTAAAATGGGATGAAAAGCAAGGCAAGTTCACTTTTTCCATCTACATCATAAGAGAGAATCTGATGCAACTCTCCCCGAGATCCATCAGACAGTCTGACGCACCAGTCATTGCGTCTCTTTGCTCGACTGTAATCACGGCTGGGTTAGGGTTAGTGTGAGAGGATTTTATCTGGAGGCTGTTTTCCTGCTGCGACAAAAGCTTGGTGCTCATGCTGTGTGAGATGTTTGACATGTCCGCCATCCAGAACATTGGTATTGCTGAATTGTTTGTCATTTTTAACCTTAGAGTACTCAGTCATTTGACTACAGAAACCAAAAACGCGGTCACTCACTCTGTGTTTGGATGCGAAATATGGAAAGGATTTGTGGAGCAAAAATGTGCCCACAATCTGCTTAGGTACATCCTCTGTGCCATGCACCAACTTGAGAAGACTCCCGTTAGCGTCTTCAAAAACAAAGTCAGAGTGCGCCCATAAGGGACCCAACAACTTCACAGACTTTGCCAGATGTGTCAGAAGATGTACATTTGAGGTCATGGCAGCCTCCCCAAACAGTGCTTGAAATCTTATTACAAATTCTAACAGCATCTCATCAGCTTTGTTGACCTCCTCAAAACTAACTTCCTCTTGCAAAAGCAGGTAGATGACTGAAACAAGAAGGCAAAGATGGTTTGTGTATTTCACATCTATGAGTCCTTCTAGACATGGCAAACTATAGAACAACAACCATGACCTCCACTCTGATGCTTTCCAGAACTTGAAATCTGAGATGGCCCTGGGAAGTCGAGTGATAAGGTGTGGTGGTTTGATATTTTGGAGTCTCTCATTCAATACTCTTAATGTACTTGGGTCGCCAATGTAATATGGCTCATCTGCGCTCTCAAGTAGAAGAGCTGCATGCTGCCTTGCCACACCCAACAAGACAGCATGCATGTAATCAGGGACAAAGCCCCACACAATGTCAAAGCAAGGCATATTAATCAAAGGAGATGGCCCTTTTATTCCCCTCACGTTTTTCTGTAGGATGAGAGCTTCCTCCATGTCATTTAACATGCTCTCAGCATCTCTGTCAGGGTAATCTGAATCTGTGACAGTGTATTTTACTTGTCTATTTACAAGTGTGCCTGGGTAGAGGCAGAAACCACAGCCAAAATACCCGTTGAACTGTGTAGAGTTCTGCATTGTTGGTCTTGCCTTGGAATCAACACAGCAACAGATACCCACAACTTTGCTGATGAAAACGTTCCCATCCTTTCTCCATGACACTCCCTTGGTCACAAGTACTTTTGCTTGATCTACAAAAGGCTTGAGAAAAACATGCATCTGAGGCTCTGTTGGTCCAAACCACAACCCAGCCAACATCACGTGTTTGAACCTAGTGTTTGGTGGCAGCTCATTGAGGTGAAGGTGAATGGGCCAGATGGAACATTTGGAGGACTTGTAAAGAGGTGCACCATCTGAATTGAACGTGTATGACAGGTTGTTAGGATCTGATAAAATTTCACCTGGTGCTGACAGTGCTTTGTACAGGTCACCGTCATAAATGTCTGATATAATGTTTTCTGCTTTGCTTGGCCTGTCCACTCTGTAGCTCAATTTGCTCTGTAGCTCTGGATTTTGCAGAATGTATTGAATCTGGGGGGCTATTGGGATACTGATAAAGAAGCTCCCATTGTTAATTAAGGGTGGTTGGGTCAACTGGTGAATTACATCCTGAACACTGTGTGACACTGTTCTCTAACACATCTTTTTGACTTCCCAAATTGGCTTTACAGGCCTTACAGTACAAATGAAAGTCGACTTTATCCATGTTATTTTGAAACACTTTGTTAAAGGCATACTTTGACCCTGGTACAACATCTTGCCCAAACAAGTGATTGATAAGTTTAAGCAAATCATCAAGCGCAGATCCAGTTATTTGATGCCTTGCAGCATAGGTCATGATCATCAGTAATGCCTCAGCCCTTGATGTTGTACCTGTGGCCACCAGAGGTCTGTCCATGTCCCCGTTTACTCCATTTCCAAATGGATCATTTGAACAGTCCATGTTGATATCTTCCTGTGACTCTGAATCTTCTTCTGATGACATGCTCTCTTGCAATGTGTCTCCATCATCATCTGATGAAGTCAAAGCCTAGCAAGAAAAGCGACATATTAAACACTATTTTCACAACTTTCATAACATTTTCATACAACGTTAATTCATGCTTCTTCCTTAATCATGGATCCACTATGCTGACTATGAAACTATTTCTGAAGTTGGTGGTTTAAAGGATAAATCTGTTGATCTTCTATATTTTTATTTTGTCAACAAATCTTATGTGCAGCCAAACCAACAATGAATTGATCCCACTTACAAGTATTGTGTGTGTACTCAAAGCCTGATATATTTTATTCCTCTGTACTGTAGACCTCCGTTGCTTCCCAAAAGCTATTACAAACATGTCATTGAGACACACCTCTGCACTGGGTGACATGTTCCTTCACCCAGAAGGCAATGGCTAAACATTGGAACAGCTTTAGAGAAATAAACCTCTGTAGAGCAGTTCCTTGTATATCAGACGCTACTGCACATGCGTAAGAACGACCACTGGCCACTGATCTAAAAAGGCCGGTTTTCAGCTGATCGGCTAACAGTGACTGGCAGATCTGTCTCACATATCAGATTTTTTGCTGGTGAAATGTTCCGCCCATAGCCACACTATCGTTCACGTCACGCACACAGTGACGTGCAGCATATAGACAGTGTAGCCACACATAGTGATTCGACTACAAAAATGGAGAATGTACCTCAATCACAGTATGCTGACTTTCATGTGCAGTCTGATCTCCCACTTGTGACACTTCATCTGAAGAGACCTCGTGTTCCTTTTGAAAAAACTATCGTTAGTATATTAGACTGATCAGCTTACTTTCATAAAGTATAAGCCATGATAAGGCGGAAGTAATATATGGATACAGAGTTGACAATGTTGTAGGGCTGCAACTATCATTTTCATAATCGACTAATCTGTTGATCATTGTCTTGATAAAGTGAATGGTTGTTTGGTCCATAAAATGTCAGAAAGTGTGAAAAATGTTGAGCACTGTTTCCGAAAATCCAAGATGACGTCCTCAAATGTCTTATCTTCTCCTGACTAAGAGACCTCATCCCAAATATATTGAGTTTACTGTCATAGAGTACTAAAGAAACCAGAAGATATTCACATTTGAGATGCTGGAATCAGAGTATTTGGATTTTGATTTTTTTAAAGAAATTATTCAAAATTATAAATCAATTATCAAAATAGTTTTCTATGAATGTAATAGTTGGCAACTGGACGACTGCAGCCCTATTATTCTGTTTGTATACCATGTTTAATTTGCCAAAAGTTATAAATAATATAATTCATATATTTGTATTAAATATTTTGGACTCTAGTAGCTAGTTAAATTGCAAGACTTGAAATTAAAGTGCTGACTGTCTGGGCAGTGCTCAACATGCTACTAAGATAACAAGATGACGCTTAACATTTACTACATTTTCACTCACCTTTTAACAGAAACCCGAGAAGAGATTGAGGAGTTAACTGTGAATCCTCAAAAAAGGATAAGAGTCCCCAAGATCCATCACGAAGAAGGCGTTATGGAGGAGAACAATGAAGGGACATCCGCCGAAAAAGATGGCTTAAAAAAGAAGACGGTATGTATGGAGTCAGATTTGGGTCAATATTCTAGCGCATAAAACAAGCTACTCACGAGCGGAAAATGTGCTTTTACACACGCATAAAATGACTCGCGCGCAGATTACACCCCCGCGAGCGGCTATGCGCTCGCTCGCGAGAGAGACAGCCCTCTTGCTCCCTCGCGGGAGTGTCAGCCTTATTCGCTCGCGGAGTCTGTCTACGCGTGCGTGAAAAGTTTCTGACACTTTGGGCCGGAGCCACTGGACTTTGATTGACAGCTGCCGGGAACCCCGGAGTTGCCAGGTTTGATAAATGCTTGAACTACCAAGAGCCGAGGAGTGACAGCTGCAAGATCAGTTGGACGAGATTGAATGGTAAAGTTGTCCATAACTAACTATTATATTCGTAAAGTGTACAGCTAATATATATATCAATTCATTTGATATAAAAAAAATTACATTAATTCTAGGAGTGCAATACTTTTACAAACACTATAGTAATAATATGCATTCATTATGACAATATCATACTATTACGATAGGAGTGTTCTAGTGTGTTCAAAAAACAACTACAGAAACACTATATATTATACTATAGTAGTACTATTTAAAATAGTCTTAATACGGAAACACCAACAAAAACACTATAGTAATACTTTTACAAACACTATAGTAATAATATGCATTCACTATGACAATATCATACTATTAGGAGTGTTCTATAGTGTGTTTAAAAAACAACTACAGAAACACTATATATTATACTATTTAAAATAATATAGGAATACTACAAAGATCATTCTAGATACAGAGTATTACTATTGAAATATTATAGGGCTACTATAGCTAATAAAATTGTATACTTATAGTATACTATAGTAATACTATAGTTCATTTCGTAAGGGAGGTGCATACAGCAGACAGTATAGTAGCAGTTTTCGACAGATACAGCCCACTCAAAAATATATTGTTTTATATAAAAATGTATATATATATATATATATATATTAGCTGTACACTTTACGAATATAATAGTTTTTTATGGACAACTTTACCATTCAATCTCGTCCACTGATCTTGCAGCTCTCACTCCTCGGCTCTTGGTAGTTCAGGCATTTATTAAACCTGGCAACTCCGGGCTTACTTGCAGCTGCCAATCAAAGTCCAGTGGATCCGCCCCAAAGTGCCAGAAATTTTTCAGTTTCAAAGTAGAAGTACCAGAGTGTAGGAATACTCTGTTAGTAAAAGTACTGCATTCAAAATGTTCCTCAAGTAAAAGTAGAAAAGTATTCTCATCAAAATATAGTGAAAGTAGCGACAGTAAAAGTAGTCGTTGTGCAGATTGGTCCATTTCAGAATAATATATATGATATGTTTTATAATGATTGATCATTAAAGTGTTCTCAAAGCTGGTAAAGGTGCAGCTAGTTTGAAGTACTTTGTATACTGCAGGGTAGCATGTGGATTTACTCCAGGTGGAACTAAAGTCTGATTTAACACTTGATTAGATTTCACATCATTCATCCTGATCTGTGAAGTAACTAAAAGGTATTAAATACATGCAGTGGAGGAGAAATACACCATGTACCTCTGAACTGTAGAGGAGAAGAAGAACAAAGTAGCAAAACATTGAAATACTTAAATAAAGTACAAGTATCTCAAAATTGTACCCAAGTATAGTACTTGAGTTTATGAATTTAGTTACTTTACACCAGATGCCATAAAGATAGAAAGACTAAGCCTTGCACAGAGGCATGACAATAGATTTTCAAAATGCTCAACAGTGCTGCCAAAATCATAAACTGACTGCTACACAATTAAATAATATAATATTTTTGACTCATGGCTGAAGTTAAGTTTCTCCAGCTCTCCCCAGGTTGGCAAAAAAATGCATCTCAAAATGCATCAGATTGATGCTTTAAAATATGGAATATTCAAAATGAAACTGTCTTTTCACCGACATCTCTTCACCTGCACTAGTGGCCGTATCAAAGCCGTGATTGGTCAGATGTCGATTCATTGCAACGGTGTCGGGTTACAGACGTGCTCCCCTTGTCACCTCTCACTCTCTCCCGGGGGGTGCGGAGAACTGAGCGGAGAACTGCGCACAGCAGCTGAGGCCCTCTGGGCGGGGCCCCCTGCGCAAGGCGGGGCCCCATGCAGCCTGCGTGATAGGCCTGTAGGGAGGGGCGGCCCTGTATAGTAGCCTAGTTAAAGTGGGCTATTGACTTATTTCCTATATGCTAGCGGATGGGACATGAGCCAAACTAACTAAAACATCAAGGTATAGTCAAAAATGTTTTCCCAAAGATAGTTTCTGTTAGGCCTATGTTTTTATCGCTGATGTTTGTCCAAGTGTTCATTTTTCTGATAAGTTTGTTTTTAATTAGTTATTTAACGGGGTTTGATGTCATAAACCAAAGTAGTCAAGTAGTGTTAGGGGAAACACTGCTTTGGAAAATTATCATTAGCACTTTAAGCATTTACTTAATGTATTATTACTTATTTATTTAATGGTCTAAAAAGTGCAAAACCAATGCTATTTTATTTGTACACAAAAGAAAGGGTCATATTTCTGACATTGACGTTAAAGTTGAATACATCAATGTTACTCAATGCTTTGTATCATTTTATCTTGTAATTTACCTTTTATTTTATTCCAGTATCAGTTTGGGCTCTCACTTGTTTCTTGTTTTTTTTTTACAGAAAGCCATTAAGGCAGCAGAGGGAGGTGAGAAAAGGAAAAGCCTCATGCAAATCCTGAATGAGAAGAAATCCCTGAAAAAAAAAAATCCACTCTACACCATCGAGAAAAAGAGAAAGAGGGAGGAGACACTGCCAGACAGCTTCTCTGACAATGGTGATGGTGATGATGATGATGATGATGATGATGATGATGATGATGATGATGGAGGTGTTGTGCCCCAAAAGATTCATGATGAAATGAAAATGAAATACCACCAACTGCAAAGAAAGCATCAGGCTCTAACACTAGACCTGGACCAATGCAAGCAAAAGTAAGAAATTGTGAAAAAAGTACAAAAAGAAAAGATGATTATATTTATAGCACAATTTATATTTATATTATTTATTCATAACACGTTTACATCACAGTCTTGCATCTGAGATAATATTGGTGGCATATTGGGTTTAATGACATAAAATCATGTTTTTTAAATACAGTTATTTAAAAGTTGTGAACATTTACCTATGTGTTTTTTAAATATCAGTTTTAGGGTAACACTAAACTTCAGATATAATTGGTAGGATGCTAAAAGGTTATTACTGCTAATTTTCATTTTTTCTTCATTTTATAATAAAGATCCACAGAATTGGAGAATAATAAGAGTGAGTTGGAACAGGAGGTGGTCACATACAGAGAGGCAAACCTGACTTTGCAAAACAATATCGATAAACTCCTGAAAGAGGTCTTTTCTCAAAGTGAGTACAATTGTTTTTACTAATTGCAGACAAATTATTTAAGCATAATGGTACTTTTTGTTCAATTTAGCTTTTCTAACTGTTTATTTTTATTAGAATACTCATCAGATACTTCAAAAAAAGACACAAACAGACAAGATCTGCAGTCTACTGAAATGTGTTGCTGTAAACAATTAGCTCATCAGGATGGGCCCACATATAAACTCCCACTCATAGAAATTCCCTTACTGTTAATTTCACTAAGGGAGGGGAGCAACACTCACTTATGGACTGTCTCCCCATTTGTCATTCATCCACTATTTTATTCTGGTGTGTAATAAGTGTTACAGTCTCACAGGGCTGCTATCATTGCAACACTTTTTACTTGTGTTAATCATACTAGGTATCCAGTGTAATATTAATTAATACTATTTTTGAACCTTTTCTGCTACCTCGTCATTTTGTTACCATCAACATTCTGTGGAGAAGGATCTGTGACCTCTCGAACCTGTGAGCCAGCCATTCCACCACTGACACCACCAGGGCAAAACACCACTTCAGAGAGGGAGCCCGATCAGCCGATCCATTGCCCAAGGCATATGTAAAAAAAGGATGGGAAGGTACACCTTTTTTCCATAGGTTCTTGTTCTGCTCGATCCCAAATTGGTGTCTAAATCAGTAGTGTGCATGTCAACACTTGTGTGTTAGTCCTTAGGCATGGCATACATTTGTGACCATTTTGGCAAGTTATTGGACTAACAGACAAGTTATAAACTGAGCTCTATGGGGGTCTTTAAAACTAACGCGTGTCGCGCAGCACGCTCACAGACATAGATTGCGCAATAATGCATTGCGCACCATGGAGGTGCAGTGCAGGCATATTGTCATTCAAGAGATGCATAGTTATTTTGGAAAACATGTTTTTCTTTTAGCCTATTTACCTCGTTAACGTAAATAATACTCATTACATTGACACATGCATTATTTGTGATTAAAATAATGGTTGTTGGTAATGTATTAGCGACCCCCACAGATCTATGATTTCACTATGTCCTTATGGGAGCTCAGCTCCCATGGCTCCCACATAACTCGAACCCTGTCTGCACCCAGGGGCGGACTGGCCATCGGGACGTTCGGGACAAATCCCGATGGGCCTGAAGTGGGCCGGTGGTACCGAAATGGGCCGGTAGTCCCAGTCCGCCCCTGTCTACACCCCTATGCACTGCCATTTCCCCACGTAAACATAACAGTCTGCAATGAAACGGTTGTGTCCTGTGTGCTCCACTTCCTACTTGGCGAACCGTTGACTTGATCGTGCACACGAGATACTTTTTGATGACCCGGCCTTTAGAGGCTCCGCAATTGTCATACAGCTAGAGGCAATAACATAACATTGGCTTGACTGATGCAATTACTAAATAAGTTGCAAAATTGTTTGCAATATATAATGTGTAAATATATTGCTTTTTTCAGATCCACATTGGAACAGACATTTGGCTGCGAGAAGAGGTGTGGAGAAAAATTGATTCCACAACAAAGGACTCGCTCTTTGTGAAGGAGTTGGCTGTAGCCATATGGGGTACAGCAGAGTTAATGGGAAGAAGTGTGTCTGGAAAGGAATGCCCGAGCAAAACGACCGAAGCAAAGCCTCCCTTAACCCCATGCAAGCTTGGGACCGTAAAAGGTATGTGACACATCTCCGTACACTGAATGTCATCTTAAACTAACAAATTAAATACTACAAACATTCAAGACAGACAGGTGATGAAGACTTTTGCAATGTAATTGATCGCTCCGCTCGCCCGTTAGAGCCTGTCATCTTCCAAAAGTCAAGCAGCTTATTACAACCCACAGACACGTTTTAAAGTTTTCAAAAGTGGTCGAGTAAGTTATAACAATCTGCTGTCTCAGGCGGATCATAAACTATGGGATTAGTTTTGTTTCATAATGATAAAGCAACACTTTCCTCCATTGATTTTCATATCAAATTAGTGTGTTAATAAAATAAGCTATCATGGCTTATACTTGCATATCTAAACAGAATCATGAAAGCATGTTGGTAGAGTCAGGCACACGAGTCCATTTGAGTGTGTGCGCCGGTGTCTGAACTCTGAACGCTCACTGCTAGCTATGTAGCTAACTGTTCCTGCTATTAGGCTACTAGCTTGCATTGTTATGGATCTAAAGTTAGCAAAAGCTAACTTTCATAACACAGATTTTCTTTACTTCTCACTTAACTAAAACAATAAAGAAACAGACCGTATAGTACAGCACAAACAACACAAATGATCAATACTTACATATATTTTCACTTGTAGTATTATAATAATTGAAATGCTGGTTCTTCTGGGGGTCTTCTGTCCACGCTCAGCTACCGCACCGCAGCTGCCTGCATTGTACAATCACTGGAGGACTGGGCTGTCACTCAAAAACTGAGTAGCCAATGGGGACGCACCCTTGAAAGTCCCGCCTACCTGGGAGGTTTGTGTCAGAATAGAGAGGCGAAGTCACGCCCATCTACTCCCTGGGACCTTATTTCGGAAAAACTATGTATTGAAGTCAATGGTGAGAGAAAGATTATTTTTCGATCCCGTTTGAATTGTGCCACGAATTACACATATGATGTTTGTTAATCTTAAAAAATAATTTTCATGTCAAAAAAGTCACAGTTTGTCGTAAAACTGTTGAAATATAAGACTATGAAAAATACGCAACTAGAAAGACTACAAATCCCAGAGTCCCGGTCCCGCATGCTGGCTCTGGAACCGACTAACTCCCCTTGTGTGTATGCACAGCTCTCAACATGCCCAGACTTGGAGTGATTTTCACCTCTTTTAATACTTTCCGCCTCATTCTGAAAGAAAGAAGTGAATTGTTCCATCGTGACGTCATTGAGCGGTTTTACGACACATTTTTATTTTTTTTACTTGCAAAATTATCTTTTAAATTGACAAACATCATATGTGTAATTCATGGCACAATTCAAACGGGATCAAAAGATAATCTTTCTCTCCCCATTGACTTCAATACATCATTTTTCCAAAATAAGGTCCCATGGAGGAAAGGGAGGGACTTCACCTCTCTATAGAAAACAAAAAATGAGAAAGCTGCAGCGAGAGCAAAAGTCTGATCATTGAGAAAGAAGCAAAGAGAACTAGAGATAACAGATGTTAAAACAAAGAAAAAAGACTTATAGTTTACATGATTACACAAATGATTTGTTTGCAACATATAGTTTTATTTTTGAAATTAAATTTATTTTGCTTATTTTTTTTCTCTTAAACTCTTAGTTCTGCTTGATTCGGAGAAAGTGTTGCTTTATCTTTATGAAACAAAACTAATCCCATAATAATCATGTGACCTTTGAGGACAGTCAATACAAAATAAAAATGTGTGCAAAAAGTTTATATACATGTAATATAATAGAATATGATATTTACAAGAACAGAATATGAAATTAAATAATGTAAATTAAGAAAAAAATTAAATACGGTGTATTGCGTGGATAATAGACCCAATCACAGTGAATGTTCAAAACTAAATTTGATACATTTTTCTTTTCCATCTCAGAGTGCACATATTTAAGTAATCATAACACAAAGCTAAAAGTTTCCTTTCTCTTTTCAAGAGTGCTTCAGAGGATGGCTGATCAAGCAAAACGTGGAGAAGACCGAGAGGGAGAAGAGGGAGAAGTTGGCCGGTTACTTCATTTCGCAAAAAATACAGGACCTCTTGAAAAAGGGGAAGAAACAGTTGAAATACAAATCTGAAGGAATGGGTGTTTGATGTTTTCCAATTTGTATTAATGTTCATGTTGTGTGTTATAAATGATGTTCCTGCTTCTAATCATTTGATGTATGAGTATTTATTTACAGACAATACATTCTATACATTCTGGTATACCTTTCTGGTAAGGTAGGTGCTCTGATCTGAAATTATAGATGTTCATTGAGCTACTGCAATTGGGTGAGAGTGTTTCATCATCATATATGACCAGCTTAACCACCATTTAATCCCAGTTAAAGTTCTACTCAAGATCATACCAGTCTGACCAGCTAATGGTGACTAGCTAGACCACTGTGACCACCAGCTTTTACCAGCTAAACCAGCTATCCCGACCAGCTAATGGTGACCAGCTAGACCACTGTGACCAAACCAGCTAGACCACTGTGACCAAACCAGCTAATGGTGACCAGCTAGACTACTGTGACCACCAGCTTTTACCAGCTAAACCAGCTATCCCGACCAGCTAATGGTGACCAGCTAGACTACTGTGACCACCAGCTTTTACCAGCTAAACCAGCTATCCCGACCAGCTAATGGTGACCAGCTAGACCACTGTGACCAAACCAGCTAATGGTGACCAGCTAGACTACTGACCACCAGCTTTTACCAGCTAAACCAGCTATCCCGACCAGCTAATGGTGACCAGCTAGACCACTGTGACCAAACCAGCTAATGGTGACCAGCTAGACCACTGTGACCACCAGCTTTTACCAGCTAAACCAGCTATCCCGACCAGCTAATGGTGACCAGCTAGACCACTGTGACCAAACCAGCTAGACCACTGTGACCAAACCAGCTAATGGTGACCAGCTAGACTACTGACCACCAGCTTTTACCAGCTAAACCAGCTATCCCGACCAGCTAATGGTGACCAGCTAGACCACTGTGACCAAACCAGCTAGACCACTGTGACCAAACCAGCTAATGGTGACCAGCTAGACCACTGTGACCACCAGCTTTTACCAGCTAAACCAGCTATCCCGACCAGCTAATGGTGACCAGCTAGACCACTGTGACCAAACCAGCTAATGGTGACCAGCTAGACCACTGTGACCACCAGCTTTTACCAGCTAAACCAGCTATCCCGACCAGCTAATGGTGACCAGCTAGACCACTGTGACCAAACCAGCTAGACCACTGTGACCAAACCAGCTATCCTGACCAGCTAGACCACTGTGACCACCAGCTTTTACCAGCTAAACCAGCTATCCCGACCAGCTAATGGTGACCAGCTAGACCACTGTGACCAAACCAGCTATCCTGACCAGCTAAAGTGTCCAAAACCCCTCTAACCAGCTAACTAATCCAGCCTAATATTGTCTGGCTGGTTTACCAGCCTGACCAGCCAGACCAGCCTTGTTGGTCTAAGCTGGTTTTTTCAGCAGGGACGCTGGCCTTGGGAAGAGGATGCTCAGCCGACAAGAACACTTGATACATAGTGAGGTAATATACATAACAATTGTAATCATTTGCTGTATAGTGAATCTTATTGCATTTTGTTTTAAAGATTGTGGCTGTAGTTCAAGAGGAATTTCCTAAACTCAAAACGTTAAAAGGAGGCTGGATGTTTTACAAGTCGACAGGTACAGTAGCCATTTTTTTATCTCCAATTATAAAATATATTGCTGTTAATAACTGTTATGTGATATCCTACTTTTAAATTAATATTACTATCATCTTTTAAAGTCGTAAAAGTATAATGTATATGCATTAATGTACAAATGGTAAGACTGTTTTAAAGGACACTTTCTGTCGTTCCTCTTTCCATTTTAAAATAGGTGGCAGTGGACGTCGCAAGCTTTCCATAATCCCAACAGACTCGGAGGGGCACTCAACAAGGCTCCTGAAATCAGCCACCAACAAAAGCGTAGTGTTTGTGGTTCCACTGCAGAACCACTGCCATATGATTCAGTCGAGTTCACAGAGATGCCACAGTCAAGCTGCACATCACAATGCCTGAAAGCAGTTATTCCAACATTTGTTTTTATTTCTCCAATAAATATGTAAATATGTTTTTGTGCAAATGACTGTTTCAAACATGTATCTATACTACTAGCTCTTTATTCTAGGAGACTGAATCTCTGGTTCCCATGGATGAAGAATGCCAAACTAATCCCTACCGCAGGGATTGGAGAATCCTCTGAGGTAAATGTGTAGGGTATAACACATTTCAGCAAACCTTTTTTTTTTGTACTGTAACACACACTCACTTGTATGTGCTATTTTTTTAGCAGGTTTGCCCACTTTGTCTTGGATCATACCCAATGATGTCCATGCAAGCACATGCGGTGACAGGTAATATATCTCCAGATATGCAAAAAACATAAAGCGAAATATTTTCTTATGATATAATTTTACATTGCTTTGTATGATAGACGATATGCAGGAAGAAATATGTGAACATAATCACTGATTTGTCCCTATTTGCCATTCTTTATTTGTTGTTGTCTTTTCTTAGAACTGACATCGCTAACCGAAGCGAAGCAGACAGTCTCATAATTGTAAAGGAAACTTCTGTGTAGCAATGCAGTGGGAGTCACTGACTCATGAAGGAGACACAGGACGAGCAGGAGTTCTGATGTCAAACACTGAGATTTAATACAAGCATCGGCCGGAGAAATTCACATCACAAGTCACACAGTCAAAGGTTCTGACTGCACGGGTGGTTTGCCATGTCAAATCTGATCAGCCTCGCATCTTGGTAGACCTTTTAACTAGTTTACAGAGAGTTAATCCACATATTGGGGATGGGCGTAAACCATGGCGTAAACACATCTGCGGAGGAGATATCTCTCCCATCTCTGGAGCTTAGAAGCTAGCGTTCTCACACTCGCAAGACCTCCCTATGCCCTGTAGGTCAAGCTGTAAAACCTAGTATCAACATACGACTGCATTATCACATTCCTTACGGGAGATTAGAAGCAGGGATGGTCGTACATGTCAACACACAAAATAAGGTTAAATGTCTAGGAGTAAAGACAAAATGAATCCCTAACAATAATGACAGAGGAACTGCCAGGACCTTCAGTTCCACGATTGTCAACAACATATTCAGCAGGTTATTTATTCAGAACACTTACTGCTGTGTTGTAGTTTTAAAATAGACCACTTTTTTTGGGCTGTAAATGGTTACTCACGAAGACCGTTACAAAACAATGATCCCAAAAGAAAACACTAACAATTTTTACTATTTCAAATGATGTTTTCAGCTTGGACCAGTAAAGTGGACCCAGAAAAGCACGTCAGTTGTTCAGAGAAGAACTTCTGGGCCGGATGTCGAAGCCTTTCTCTTTTGATTGACATGTTTGATACAGAAGAACAGGACAGTTCTTTTATTTCTTTCTTCAAAAGGAATAATGTCAACTGGGCAGCTCCATTGAAGTGCAGGCTGATAGGTATTACAAAACATCACCTGGGTTACATTTTGACTTTTTTGTTTGATCTTGCATAACGAGGGGTTTAGTGCATGTTCTTTCACAGAAGATAGAATGTGTTACATTTATTGTAGTGGAAGCACAAAAGCCAAACGGGGTCTTAGTAACTTTTATTTGAATATAATTGAGTTGCTTGCACTTTCCACTCATATCCTTTATTTCCAAGGAGACGCAGCTTCAGTATCAATTCAGGTGAGGTGTCACCTATTGTCTTTTCATGATAAAACATGTTTATTGTTCCTTTAATTGAATGAAATCAGGGAATACATATTTTGATGTCAGTTACAGACAAATTGATTGTTTTTAATCAATTGTGATCATCAATATCTTGTTGCTTGAGCTTCAACATTGTAATGGCATTACATGGTGTCTTTTACATGTTTTCCTTTATTTTCCTATTTAGCTGCTCTTACAAGCCTTTTTGAAGGGGAAAATGAACACCGGGT
This sequence comes from Gymnodraco acuticeps, assembly GCF_902827175.1. NCBI lineage: Eukaryota > Metazoa > Chordata > Actinopteri > Perciformes > Bathydraconidae > Gymnodraco > Gymnodraco acuticeps. Next base: position 117,792 of record NW_022989828.1, on the reverse strand, counting down.
TTTGTCTATGGTCATTTTTAAATATTATTTAAAAAAAACACAAGATATATAAAACTAGAAATGAAAAATAATATAATGAACACTTCACATACAGATAGCATGCAAACACACCAATGACAAATGACAAAGTATGTCATTAAAATTACATATATTGAATAAATACATGTTTCTTTAAATATACAGCCACAAAATCACGTGGAGCTGCATAAAAATAGACTCACAAAGGTAACTAATATTTACAAATGTGTACAATGATTTGTAGGTAACTTTGAAGCTTCGGCATAATTACAAGCGGAGAACGGACTAATGTAACATCACAGCAAGCATAACAACAGCCGGTGTTTCTTGTGAGTGTTTCCCTGGTACACAAACACACACACACACACTCGCGAGCTTCCCCCAGACCAGCAATACAAACAAAAATGTGTCTTCGGGTCAATGTGACTGATTTCGATAGAGCAAGTCACATTTGGTTTAGGCACGAAACATACTACCAGAAGAAATACATTGCTTTCAAAATCGCTCTGTGTCGAATCAATAGATTATATTTCGTGACTATAACACAAAATGCCGTGAGTGCTTCATCCTCTGAACACCACAGGATGGCGACTGTAACGCACATAACATAGGTACGCTCCACTGAAATGATTGTCCCCTGCAATTATTATTATCCCTCATGGAGTTCGCTATTCAGCTCGCTAACGTTAGCTTAAACAAACGTAACATGCAACGTTAGCTTAATCTAAAATGCTCTACTACGGCGTACCTTTCATGTGGCTCGTCAGCGCAGACTCTCGCATCGTTATTTGTTGCAAACTTTGCAGGAGGCTACTCGTGGGCTTGACCCTCGTCTTAGCCATGGCTTGTATTTGTCTTCTGCTAGCCAACACTCGTTGAAACTGCAACCTCCTGGCACACAGTCATCTATCACTCTCATCAGAATGCCCAGGTCACACGTAACACAAACACTTGCAGGTCGCGCGCATAGCGCGGGAAGGCTGGAGCGGAGCTGTTTTATGTAGAAGTGAAGCAACTACGCGCGCTCCGACTTCTTTATTTTCTTTTAATCTAAAAAGCGAAGTAAAGCATTTACAATTTCAAGCACTTTATCCCAAATGCGAGCACCATTCCCAAAATTCAAGCACTTTTCAAACCTTGAAAACACCTCGTACAATTTCAAGCATTTTCAAGGATTTCCAGCACCAGTACGAACCCTGGAGTGTGGGGGACTTGGTGCACTTACGTTCTCCCCATGCTCCTTAGGGACCTTGGAAACGTAGTGCGCAGTGTATAGTCACTTGCACTGGCACCTGCAGGGTGGAGCTATGGGCTTATTCAGACCAATTAGGCTCCACCCAGCCAAGCTGCAGCCCGACTTCTCCACGGTCTCAACCGGATAGGAGGAAGTTGGGGTGCGGTGGATGTTAACCAAAGGCCGGTCAGGGGCAGTGTGATGGGTCGATGTTGTTGGACGACAGGGTGTTTATACATCGGGGCTCTACCCACTGTACCCATAGAGTCCGGTAGAGGGCGGAGCCTGTGTGAGATAGAACGGGGGGTTACGTATTGTAACCCTGGTTATATAAGCACAGGCGGAGCCCTCTACCTGGGGGCCCTGTCTTTCCTATGCCGCTCGCTGAACAGGGTGTAGGATGACAGTCGGGAGGTGTAGCCGCCTTATTTGCCCGCGCATTCAGGGAGGCTCGCCCTGATTGGCCGGCTACGATTATACAACTTCAGTGTGTGAACGCTCGCATATCGCTGATGAGAGTAGTACCCATAGAGTCCAGGAGACCCCCGTTATTGTTTCGCCCATGACAAATTGAACACAAACTGGAGTTTAAATAATTTGCCTTTTTGACTGCCTTGTGCAGGTTGATTGCCAATAAAGCAAAAATTGAAAGTCTGATTATATATAAAAAAAGATTTCCCTTTGGGAGAATCTGATAATGTAGATTAATTAACCAGCGGCCATATGCAGACGCAGCCATGGTAGATGTCCCACTTTTTGACTGCAGACCAATTAACTAATGCTGGTTAATTATGGCTGCTAACTCCACAGAGGAATCATTTGGGAAATGCACTAGAAACTGCAGTAATTACAAGACTGGAGAAGTGGAGGATGGGCGGTAAGCTGTGTTGTCTGACAGGAGGAAGCTTTCTCTACACCATTGTCACCCTGAAATAGGAGGCGTGCGTGTATATATTTCACTATAAAGCATGCAATTTTAATCTGTCCAATAAAACAGCTCCCAGTGCAGCAGCGGATCGCTTACAAGGATGTAAAAGTTTGATGCGGCTCTTGTCAGGTTGGATTTAGCGTCCTCGGCTCTGTAAATCGCAGACCGTATGGCCAAGTGCGGAGTGCTGGATCTCAATCCTGATTTATTTATCGTCGTCTTGTGTCTGCCAGGACAGGCGATGCAGCTTGGCCTATTTCTGTTCCTGCACTATACTTGGAGTATCAGGTCCCGTGCCACTTTAGTGATGACATTATGTCATATGTCATTTTTACAAGCAGGGCTAATTTGATATCAACAAACCTTAGTAGTCAATCAATCAATCAATCAATGTTTATTTATATAGCCCAATATCACAAATGTTACATTTGTCTCAGTGGACTTTACAGTTTGTACAAAATATCAGTATGACAATACGACACCCTCTGTCCTTAGACCCTTACATCGTACAAGGAAAAACATCCGAAGAAAACCCACAGTTTAAAGGGACAAATGGGAGAAACCTCAGGGAGAGCAACAGAGGAGGGATCCCTCTCCCAGGACGGACAGACGTGCAATAGATGCTGTGTGTAAATTGAAAAGATAATACATTTGCAACATAGGTAGTCCAAATGTTTGGAAATGCATGTGTGTATAATAGGAAGATGAATCCACGAGGATATCCATCCAGGACCTATGATCCAGGACCACAGCCACGACTCAAGATCCAGGGCTCGCGATCCAGGACAGAGGAGCACAGGATCATCCATGACTCCGGATCCCGGCGTATATAGACACCAAAAAGAAAGACATTTGGGGAAGCTGGGTTAATCGGAACATGAGAGTACACAGGTATAGACAGAGAGAAGGAAGAAGTAAGATGTCCCCCGACAAACTAAGCCTATATCAGCAAAACTAGGGGCTGAATCTAATCAGCCCTAACTATAAGCTTTATAAAAAAGGAAGGTCTTAAGCGCACTCTTAAAAACGGATAGGGTGTCTGCCGCCCGAACACAAACTGGAAGCTGATTCCACAAATGTGGAGCTTGATAAGAAAAGGCTCTGGCTCCCATTGTACTTTTAGAGACTCTAGGAACAACCAACAACCCTGCATTCTTGGAACGCAATGCCCTAGTAGGACAGTAGGGTATAATGAGTTCTTTAAGGTAAGATGGCGCCTGCCCATTAAGGGCTTTGTAGGCGAGAAGAAGAATTTTAAATTCTATCCTGTGTTCTATAGGGAGCCAGTGTAAGGCAGCCAGAACAGGAGTAATGTGGTCCCTTTTCCTAACTCTGGTTAGTACACGAGCTGCAGCATTTTGAATCAGCTGAAGCGACTTCTTGGTACACCCTGATAATAAAGAGTTACAATAATCCAGCCTTGAAGTAACAAATGCATGGACTAGTTTCTCTGCATCGTTTTGAGGCAAGATATGCCTTATTTTTGCAATGTTACGTAGATGGAAGTAGGCGGTCCTTGAAATTGATTTTATGTGGGCGTTAAAGGATAAATCCTGATCAAATATAACACCAAGATTCCTTACAGTCTCACTGGAGGCCAAATTAATGCCATCCATAGTTAGTATATCCTTAGATAATTTGTTTCGTAGATTCTTCGGGCCAAGTACAATAACTTCAGTTTTGGTCGTGTTTAACATCAAAAAGTTTAATGTCATCCACGTTTTTAAGTCCTTGAGGCAGTCTTGAATTTTATTTAGATGATTCATTTCATCAGGCTTGATTGATAAATATAGTTGAGTATCATCCGCATAACAATGAAAATGTACAGAATGATTCCTTATAATATTGCCTAACGGAAGCATATATAATGTGAACAAAATAGGTCCGAGCACTGAGCCCTGTGGCACTCCATGGCTAACTTTGGTTTGCGTGGAAGATTCATCATTGACACGTAGAAACTGAGAGCGTTCAGATAGATAGGACCTAAACCAGCCTAAAGCAGTTCCCTGTATGCCAACTAAGTGCTCTAGTCTTTGCAATAAGATATCATGGTCGATAGTATCAAATGCAGCACTGAGATCGAGCAAAACAAGAATAGAGACACGTCCCTTGTCAGAGGCTATTAGAATGTCATTTGTGACTTTAACCAGAGCTGTCTCTGTGCTATGATGTGTTCTAAAGCCAGACTGAAAATCTTCAAATAAATCATTGTTTTTTAAGTAATCACACAACTGTTTTGCGACCGCTTTCTCAAGCATTTTTGAGAGGAACGGAAGATTGGAAATAGGTCTATAATTGGCTAAAACCTCTGGATCGAGGTTGTGCTTTTTAAGAAGCGGTTTTATCACTGCTACTTTGAATGATTGTGGAACATAGCCTGATAATAAAGACATATTCATAATGTTTAATAAATAAGTGCTAATTAATGGAAAAACTTCCTTCAACAGCTTAGTTGGAATTGGGTCTAACATACACGTTGATGGTTTAGAAGAGAGAATCATTTAATTTAATTGTTCAAGGTTTATGGCTGAAAAGCATTCTAGTTTACTATCTAGTGTAATATTAGAACTTACGTTTCCGGGAGCTGTTGATAACACTATACTGGTCAATGGCAAGAGGTCATTAATTTTGTTTCTAAGAGTAACAATTTTATCGTTAAAAAAGCACATAAAATCATTACTACTGAGTGCTATGGGAATAGAAGGCTCAATCGAGCTGTGGCTTTCTGTCAGCCTGGCTACAGTGCTGAAAAGAAATCTTGCATTATTCTTATTCTCATCTATTAATGAAGAGTAGTAGGCTGCTCTCGCTTTACGCAGTGCTTTCTTATATTCATTGAGAGTAATATGCCAAATTAAACGAGATTCTTCAAGTTTAGTGGAACGCCATATCCTTTCAAGTTGTCTCGACTTTTGCTTTATTTTGCGGGTTTCGGCATTAGGCCATGGAGCTAATCTATGTTGTTTTATTTTCTTCCTTTTCAAAGGAGCAACAGAGTCTAATTTTATTCGCAGCGCATCTGTAGCACTATCAACAACATGATCAATTTGGGGTGGTGTACATTTTGTATAAGTTTCCTCCCTTACATGCAGACATGCTATCGAGTTAAGTATTGGTGGAATCTCTTCCTTAAATTTGGCTATAGCACTAACAGATAGGTTTCGGCTGCAGGAGCTTTTGACTAATGCTTTGTAGTCTCGTAACAGTACTTCAAAAGTTACTAAGAAATGGTCGGATAAAGCAGGATTATGCGGTTCGACTAATAGTTGCTCAATTTCAATACCATAAGTGAGAACAAGGTCGAGAGTGTGATTATAGCAGTGGGTTGGTTTATTTACACTCTGACAAAAACCAACAGAATCTAATATAGAGTTAAATGCAACAGTAAGGCTATTTTTATCATCGTCAACATGAATATTAAAGTCACCTACGATAATTACTTTATCTGTTTTAAGAACCAAAGTTGATAAAAACTCAGAGAATTCAGATAAGAATTCTGAATAAGGACCTGGTGCACGGTACACTGTAACAAATAAGATTGGCTGCAAAGTTTTCCAGGTCGGATGCGTAAGACTAAAAACAAGACTTTCAAAGGAGGTATAATTTAATTTTGGTTTAGTATTGATAAGTAAACTTGAGTCAAAGATTGCTGCAACTCCACCTCCTCGGCCCGTGCCTCGGGCAATATGAGTATTGATATGGCTGGGTGGAGTGGCCTCATTTATGCTGACATATTCTTCATGTCTCAACCAAGTTTCAGTGAGACAGCATATATCAATATTATAATCTGATATTAAATCATTTACCAATATTGCTTTAGATGCTAGAGATCTTATGTTTAAGAGACCATATTTAATATTCCTGTTTTGTTGCACTGTAGTAGTTGTTACATTTACTTGTATTAGGTTATTATGTATGACACCTCTATTAGGTTTTACCTTAAATTGTCCTTGGGCAGACACACACACCGCTAATATTGCGTATTTTATTGGGTTCGGGATTCCTATGGATGACTGCCTAGGAGAGAGCGCAGAGAAGCGTGTAAGACTGCGACTCCGCCTCCTGGTCTCAACTCCAGTTTGTCATGGATTAAGTCCACAAAGCCCTGAAATGTTTGCCCAAATGAGATTTGCACCTTCCAAAGTAGGATGAATGCCGTCTCTCTTAATCAGACCAGGTTTTCCCCAGAAGGCTGTCCAATTATTTACGAAGCCCACATTGTTTGCTGGGCACCACCAAGACAACCAGCGCTGAAATGATGACATGCGGCTATACATGTCATCATTGATCAGATTGGAGAGGGGACCAGAGAAGATTACGGTGTCCGACATTGTTTTAGCATAACTACACACCGACTCCACATTAAGTTTGGTGCATTCTGATTGGCGTAAACGAACATCATTACCACCGACGTGAATAACAATCCTACTGTATTTACGTTTATTTTTAGCCAGCAGTTTAAGATGCGCCTCAACGTCGCCCGCTCTGGCCCCCGGAATGCATGTGACTGTGGAGGCTTCGGGTCTCTAATTTCACGTGTCTCATAATAGAGCTACCAATAACCAGAGTTGGCTTCTCAGCGGGTATCTCGCTGAGTGGGGAATATCTGTTAGATACGTGAACGGGTTGGTGGGGACCTGCGGGTTTCGCGTTATGCCCCTTCTGAACAGTCACCCAGTCTCCCTGCTGCTCGGGAGTTGCCGGGGGACGGCTAATAGGAGCTACCTTTTGCCGGTCCGCACCGGCTAACATGGGCTTTACTGTAGCTGAGTTACTTTCTAAGATGCGGAGCCGGGCTTCTATGGCTATGATTCCCGCCTCCAACCTAACAACTATACTACATTTAACACATGTACCGGTACCAGTAAAGGAGGTAGGGAAGTAACCAAACATGAGACAGTTAGAGCAGGAAATAGCACCCGAGGGTGGGGAAAGAGCCATGGCTAGCTATCAAGCTAAAGTAGCTACCGTTAGCAAACCCGAAAAGAGTGTAGGCAACTGTAGAGTTACAGTCGCTAAGAGAAGGAGAGTTGTGAGTGCTTAAGTTATAGTAACGTGTGATTACAACGTCAGGCAGTTGCCGTGATCAAGAGTTTTAAAACAATCGATTAAGTTAAGATAATAAGCTATCAGCAACAGAACAGGCACACAGGATACCCGGAGATGACAACAACCGGAAGTTACAACATGCTTACCGCAATAGTGGTCCGTTAGTAGTAGTCATAATGAACTGGATTAATTTCTACAATATATAGTCTAGTAATATTATTGTATATGTATTTTACCATAGGTTCAATGTATGCTGAATACATGTGCAATTTGTGTAGGTACTTCCTGTTCCAGGGCATACTTGGCTTAGCGTTGTCAGCTTTATCAACCTTTACAGAGAACACGACTAGGGATGCATATCGTTGACTTTTTTATGATACCGATACTCAACCGATACATATCGTGATACTTTGAAAATGTATCATCCCACAATTACTCCCATGAAGTGCTTTACGATATAGTTAACATGTCAAATGAATATTAAATTCAATTGTGGGACTTCTTGGACCTTTTAGTACTGAACAAACAATGAAAAATACATTAAAAATATGAAGAAAACCGATTATGGAATATCTTTTATAACACCAGCCATCAGGTGTGCCGCGTGAATAGCACATCTTGTCAATGCAAACAGACCGTTATAGCACCGTTATAATTAATGTTAAACCTGAGATTCGACTAGAGAACAAATAAATAATAGAATAAAGGTCATGGGATCTCGGCATTGCACAAACAAACAAATCTCATCTTTAAAATCAACATTTACCTTCACTGGTGAGAGAAAACAAATCCCATCACAGTTCATTTGTGGGACTTTTACCTTTCAAGTATTGAACAAACAATGAAAAATACATAAAATATGAAGAAAAACGATTATGCAATCTAATTTATAACACCCGCCATCACGGGCCACGGACTCACTTTTAAAATTAATTTTTAAAAAACGGATCTGATTTCGGTACGGTATACCGTAGCTACCAGTAACTGGTATTTCGGTTATACCGGATACCGGTATGCATCCCTAAACACGACACCTTTGGTAGATGCGAGTGCTCGTATATCCTAAAATAGTTTTAAATGTTGCCAGTTTTGAATTATTTTGAATAGTTTGTTTTACTTTGCATATTGACTGGCTAATGTGCCATGTTATTTGTGTTTCACAGCTGTATTCGTCTGCCTGTCATGTCTGTGTTTATCTGTTGTAACTTCGTACATGCTGCCCCTCTTGGAAAAGAGATTTTAATCCAATGAGTCTGTTACCTGGTTAAATAAAGGATATATACTTGCCAATAAACAGTTTTATTAGACTTTTTCCGGTAAGAAAATAACCATTTAGATTACCAATATGTCATTAGTCTATCGGAAAAACGCACATTTGGGAACTTGCGCCAACATTTCGAGCCATGAGAGCGAGGCACAAAAACCATGTCTTTATTGTTACTGTAACTGCCCGCACGTTAGACACAGGTCTGTACTGCAAGTTAATTATAGGATCTTTAATAATAATAATTTAAATGTATGAGAGCAACCAATTTAGCTAGACTGATTAACATTTGCTTGGTAGGTACATAGCTAACTTATATGTAAGGTGATTTTGTTCTTGGTGTTATCAAAAAAGTAATCCAGGGGACGTATTACCACAAATAAATGAAAGATAAAACATAATTATTGTTTTAGATTAACCTTTTAAGTTGCAAATATTAGTTTCCTTTGACATAGTAAAGCTGGTAATTATATTAACTTAATCATATGTTTAATTCAAACTTGAATTTCAGCATTTCTTGATTTGAAACCAAATGCGTGTTGTACTAACTTAATTAACTTCTCTTGATGAGTTACCTTGAGTTCAGAAGTACCCTCTCCTTATCACTTTACATGCTTGGACACATTCAGGACCTTAAAGGATTTGTTAGCTGAACAAATCTCACACAAGACAATTTTATCAGGATCCCATATCGATATTTCGTAATGGTTTATGTTTTCAAATGATTCACAATGTTATTCATTTAAACTGGCAGGACTTTCAAATCCTACAATGGGGATTTAAAAATGCAATGGTTATCATTTTTATATTAAAAACGTAATAAATGGTTAAAAGTACTTCCTGGATAATAGGAAAGGTATCACCCAGCTGGCAGTGACAGCGTAATATCCCCCATCTTACTTCAGCACATTTTAGCATCATTCAGCACATTGTTGAGCGTTCTCTCTCAGATTCCCAGAACTCATTAACCGATTGTTTTCAGACGCAGCTGTTATTGTAAAAAAAAACTCTTGATAAACAGTTAATGACTTGTGCAGCATTTAACGACTAAAAAGAGCTGAGTGCATAAAGAAACAAACTATACATAACATATTGTTGTGGTTCAGAGTGGTTAGAGGCCCTTATGTTTGACTCCAGCTAACGGAACTATAAGGCCGTGTCCTTCCCTCAACAAAACTATTTTGAAGCACAGTTGACGTGAAAATGCAGCTTTTTTGTCCGCCTGTAGAACGCGAAGTACAATTTGTACGGGCCATGGGCTCCTTCTGTTGTGGCAACATTCAAGGGCGCTGGTTTAGGCTGCACTTCACATTGCTAAGCGACAGTAACCAGCTCCATTATTATTAACCTGCTTAATACACCAAATGTATGTTAATTATTATCGTTTAAAATGTTAACATTAAGTAATGCCTTCATTTCCATCAGTGCAAAACCCTTTAAATTGGCTAGCTCTTAGATGTGGATCATATGCAGTTAAATACTGAGAATGTAATTGTTTTGTCAGAGCTTGAGAAGTGCAATTCGCATCTGGCTCCAGTCCAGCAGGTGGAGACAGGGAGCCTAGGGTCTGTGATTCCACTGAGAATGTGGCTCAAAGGAAGTGAGCTTCCTACTTAATGAGCTAAATGCAACACACCTGGGAACACACTCTCAGCAGAGGACAAACAGTTCGCTGTGAGAGAAGAGACTCAAAGATTCAACCAATATTAATCTGTTTGAACCATGTTTGATTTGATGTATTATTATTAGGGCTGTCAAATTAACGCCACTAATTATTTTAACGCGATTTAACGCATGTGTATTTTTTGTCCTCGGCCGCCCCGTAGTTTCAGAGCACATCGAGTTTAAAATACCATCTACAAGCTGATGCTGACAGCCCCGCTCCTGCCGCCCGCTTGCAGCAGACCACACTTCCACGCTCACCGGCAGGAACCGACTGGCCATCTGGAGGACCGGGAGGGTGTGTGTATGTGTGGCCCGAGCGAGCGAGAGAGAGACCTTACGTGTATTGTTGTTGTTAGCATCTGGTGCTAGCTAGCTGCGCTAACGGATATAAGGAGCTGTTTAAATGAAAACAGAGGAGCGACATTTCACCACAACTGCGCCGAGCACTTGACTTTATGCAGGAAGCCAGACAGTGGGACATTGTACGAGAAGTCAGCACACTCAGCACGGATAGTGCGCGCAACATGATTGCAGCGTCCAGGCAGCTCCCGTTCGAGCATATGCCTTGAGTTGCACATAGCTCCAACGATCCATCACACACACACACACACACACACACAGTATGAGAGATATTCCAGGTTGTTGTGTTTAATATTCATGAGAATATTTGTCATTGTTCAAATGATAATAAACATTAGCATAAAGCATATTTGTCCACTCATATGTTAAGAGTATTAAAATATTCCTCTAAGGTACATTTAGAACGGATCAAAAATGTGCGATTAATTTGCGATTAATCGCGATTAACTATGGACAATCATGCGATTAATCGTGATTACATATTTTAATCGACTGACAGCCCTAATTATTATTTCTAGTCCTGAGGAAAGAAGCTAAAATATAAGATGCTGAAATATAATTTACTTTGTTGAAATGCATTTATTTTTGATTAAATGTTGAATTTAATTGTAAATTAAGAAATGAAAGTGCTTGTTAAAAGATGGCATGTTTTTTAGTTGAAAATGTTTATGTACCTAAAGTGAATGAATGTAATGTTTTGTGTTAAAGGTTTTCAACCTGAATGAGCATCAAGAGGCCAACAAGAGGCCAAATGAAGCAATAAGGAATCTGCCACACTCAAATAAAGAGAAAAAGGATTCAAATTCCAGTTGTCCTTCTGGAGTGAATCAAGCCATTTTCAGGTTTAGGCAGGAGTCAATAAAACCAACCAAATCACAACTTGACAGTAATTGTTTTATCTTAAAGCTGAGATTGGATTTAATTCTTATTTTCCAAGGGAACAATTGTATTTGTTAAAGACTGGACTAACAATCTGAAAACACATTAAACAATATCTGTTTTTGAACGGCTGGCTGGTTATAAGTCTCATGTAAACAGTGATGGGGAAATGTGCTTAAACCTCCAACTTGTTGTTCATGTATCTAGCTACTGGAGACTTATTCAATCGTGAGCAGTGTGTGTGACTTTCTTACATTTTGAATTACATGTTAGTGTTGGCTTTTATGTTGAATGTTGTGCCACGTGTATCATGGGGCTGTGATCCTGGCCCCTGCCTTCAGTGGATCCCATTATTTCAACTATAAAGATTAGTCCTTAATTTTCCACCTGGCAGCTTTAGACGCCCGATACATCCACGGCTTGTAGCGATGGTGGCACATTGGCTACCTCTACATTTGGAAGAAGTCTACAACAAGTAGGCCTTCACATCCAAGAGGATGCTCTCCAAGGTGCTGGAAGTCTAGGCCACATGCCTTGGACGCTGATGAGGCATTTTACCTGAGGAGAGAAAAGCTGGTTGCCAGCTGACCTGGGCAAAAAGAGAAGGAACGAGGTTAAAAGCCAGAGCGCTGGACGCCTGAGACATCAACAGGAACTTGATTTCAGTGTGTGAACTTTCAGCAATATATTTGTTCTTGCATTTGTCAATGTCACCAATACCAAATGGAGTCCAATAGCAATTGTCTTCATGCGGACAATGTGTGACTACATGTATGTAAGGGGTGTTCCTCTGACTGATTTAAGGCAACTGTGAGAGTAACGTGGAGCTCTCAAAGGTGTACATTACATATTGTTGGAGCCACTCTTTTCAGGCTGGAGCAAAGTCCCCACAGCACAATCATCAAACTGTTTATTACATTTCAATAAATAGTTAGTAAACTATCAGTAATATAATGATCGTGTTTTTAGTAGAAATGTTGTATAGTAGTTTGTTTGTAGTTCTCCCTTTAGCAGCTGTCCACTGCTGTTTCCTAGTATGAATAGGGGTTGAAGAGGCGCTCCTCCTGGGTGATGACAATGCAGGCCAGCCGGTCGCATCACAGATTTCTGAGCGCTGGGCTCTGCCTGTTAGCCGTCCTCTGCCTGTTAGCCGTCCTCCCAAATCCCATGGAAATGATTTACTCTTAGGTTTTGCACCCAGAGAGTTCCAGGGAGGACCACCACTTGTAGATTTATTACCCAGTACACAGCCCTCCTGTTTCTTGGAATCCTTGTAGCTGCTAACTAGCTGTGAGTTAGCATACCCTTCTCCATTATTTTGCAACACAGGTAAAGTGGTGTCATTCCCACGACATAGTACATCCACGTTAACTTCCAACCGTTGCATTTTCATTTCCAACACAGCCATCTTCTGTATACGTTTTTGGAAGTCATCTTTATGTATATTGTTGTGGGAATGGAAAGATAATTGAAAGAAGGTGGATATATCCATTTCACATACAAGCCGGCTGCTACTAATCTGTTGATTAGTAGCCAGCAGGGCTCGCTGCAGAAGCCTGCTGGTTTTAACCTCGGTTAATAACCTGCAGAGCTCGCTGCATTCCTTTGTCCGAGATACGCCTCCTACAGACGGTCATAATAAACCCATGAGCGCCGTTATAACGCCTCGTGTGGACAGCACTGCACACACCTCCATCCATCCCCTGAGCGTGTACGCGCCTCATGATGAGAGCCGGAGTGAGACGCAGCGTGTGGAGGCCCCCGCGCAGCCCTTTCGGTCCAAGCACACCTTGGGTTGCCTCACGGGCAGCGCAGGAATGCATACTTCCACGTACCCATCATCCCGAAACACAGGAAATAGCGTTTGGATATTATTATTTTCATCACTTGCAGCGCTCATCGTACAGGGCAAATGAAAAGTGTAACCGGGAAGAAAAGGGTGTTACATTTACTTAATTATGAATGTTGTTACATCAAGGCCGAAAATTAGGATGAGCACCAACGGTCAAAACATTTTTTTTTCCTCCCAGAGCTGTCAGCGCAGAGCCTCCACAGATCTGGCGCCCTAGGCGAACATCTATAACGCCAATGTGATGGGCCGGCCCTGGTCCCAGGTTACGCTGTAGGAAATGTAGGTACAACGCTACATTTCCCGCCCCGCCGCAGTCATACAGTAGGCTACGGAGAGCGGTGAGAAACATTTCCTCAGGCATCGAAAAGAGGAACCGAAATTCACATTTCTAAATGATGCCGTTGGAATCGAAATGTTGGTTCTCGGTACCCAACCCTACTTAACACTGAGTGTGGTATGGGCATGGGCGTCGCCTGGGGTAGGAGCCCCGGATGTTTTTTCTTTAGCCCCGGACAAATTCTCCCTCAATAATATAATACATTAACCTACTTTACCTATAGGACGGACGGCAGAAATGTAATTTCCCATGTTCAGTGAATGCAACACAGAGGCAAGACGACGCCACCAGACCAGAGCCGTATAATAGAAGAGTTATGACATCTCCGTTCACTCCAATGGACCACTTTTTTACAGCAATGGCGGATCGTGGAGCCTCTCATTCGTTCCCCGGAAGTTAGCGCCAAGGCTAGCAGAGCTGTAGAGTTGCAGCATAATAGACCGTTCGTGACGGACTTTTAAAGGTAAGAAGAAGTTTAAAGATTTATATTGCGGATATTATCAGTACATCTGATTCAAATGAACATGTGTATTAAAGGATGTCAGTGGATTATCCCTAAATCAGTAGATTTAGGGAACGTTTACAGATAACAGATCAAGCTAGGATACCGAAGCAAGTTAGCAACAGACGTTGAACAACCTTTTAATTGTAAATTCCGTTCTCTTAATGTCATTTGGTCCAACGTTGTTGAATTAGAGAAGAGGGGCTTCTAAACGGGATTGTATGCGGGGGTGGAGGGAGTTAAATATTAGATAAATATAACTTTGGTGCGTGTAAGAGTGAGTGTTTTTAGCAGAGCCATATTGTGTCCTTGTGATTATGTTGATTATTACCTGCCTGTATAATGTTGCAGCTCAGCTGATTTTGGATTGATGGCAAAGGGAGAGGGACTTAAGTGAGAGTGAACACACAAGGTAAGTTTAATACTACTGTTTTATATAAGTAAGCATACTAAACATGTATTCTATCACTGTATTATATAAGTAATCTTGTTAGTAACCTACTGTATGGCAGGTGGAGGGGCAGTGATGTTACAGGTGGAGGAGCAAGACTGCAAACTCACAAGACAGAGAAATCAAAGTTTGTTCTCCAGAGAAGAGGTTGATTTCACTTCAATTTTTTATTTCATATTTTCTAAAGATGTGGAAATGGCAACAAAAAAACACGTGAGAGCTGTAACCAAGACAACTGTAACAACAGGAGTAGAGAGCCACCAAGGTTTTTCAAGTCCCTCTCTTACTCCATTTTGCCAACCCAAACTTCCAGGTACATGACGGGACACCTTGCTTGTTTTTGTTGTTTGCTCTCCTCTGGCTGGGTGCTGGCAGGTGGAGGGCAGTGATGTTGGCAGGTGGAGGGGCAGTGATGTTACGGGTGGAGGGGCAGTGATGTTAGCTGGGTGCTGGCAGGTGGAAGAGCAATGTTTAGTCCAAATATTTCCATTGCAACGGCTAATGGAAATGATTGCAGCTGTGGATCTGTTTGGGGGTTGCTGGATGTGGTAGCTTGGCTGCTGTTGTTCCTTTTCACCTTTTTTCACCTTTTTGGATTGGCTCTTGCTTCCAAAATGGCCATCTTTTAATTTTATTTTTTTTCTGTCATTTCTGATTTGTTTTGCCTCAATTCTCAGCCCCAGCCGTATAAATCTTTTTACGAGTTTTTGTTGTACTCCACAGCATGACGGAAGCCTGCTGGAGAGGGCCTGAGCTTCTTTCTCCAAGACACCCACTGCGTTGGGGAGCTGCATGAGGGAGGAACCAGTCTTGGTCCTAAATAGTTCCTCAATTTGGTGAATGAAGTCAAAGGCTTCTTGGGAGGGACGACAAAGAGCACCTGCCTTGAAGTATTTCAAGTCCACTAACAAGCTGTTGTCACCAGAAGGACTCTCATCATGGTGCTCTGTTGCAATTTTGCATTTTTCACAGATGCTGGCAAACTTGATGATTTTGTGGACGATGTAGCCTGCAAGATGGAAGAGAATACATTTCTCAGTTTTTGTGAGGTCAGGTGCTGCTGCTCTGTTCACCGCCATCAGCTGTTCCACTCTGACTGATGGAGTGGTTTTTGTCTCCCCTGTGTCCAGGAAGTCTGCCAAAAAGCTACTGTGGTCTTCCTGGTAGCTCCCAGAGCTGATGGTGGTGAGGAACTGCCCCACAGATATAATTCTCAGTGCATGATGGAATTCCACTGGAGTTGGGACAGGATTTTTAGACCTCACACAGCTGAATGTATTTTCAAGGCAGTCTTGTGTGAACCTTGACGTTAACACAAACCTGTGTCCTTGTGTAAGCATCTCCTCTTGTATGGCCAAAATGTATGTTGTTGCCATTATCACCCCTGTTTGAACAGGCTTCCAACCTCCCTTTTGACCTATCTTTATCCCACGAAACAGATGGACGATGTTCTGGAGGAAGGTGATGGCCTTTTGGTACTCCTCCATCTTGAGCCTGCTCAGGGCTGTAATTGGATGGCGAGATGACATCAGATCAAACCAACGATCAACCTGCTCCAGGAACCACGCTGTCGTCAGGTATGACAGAGGGCGGTTTTCTTGCTGCACCATGTATTTCAGCCCAGCACTTGTAGCCTTACTGAACACATTTAGAGCAAGACCAACCTTCATCTTATCAAAGTGACTTGGCTCGATGGCTGCAGCTGAAAGATGGGGAGCTATTTTTAAGGCCATCCCTTCCTGAAAGGTCAATAAGTCCTTAATGGGGACCACAGAAACCTCATTAGAGGGGAGGTTCTCTCTGTTAACAACATCCTCAGGAATTATGAAGACCTGCCCACGGACAAGGGCACTTTTTAAATTGTTTACCAGATGTGGGACATCGGGCATGAAATAGAGCTGCCTGTCTGGTTTTGCTGGATGTGGTACCGATGTTTTATTTTGGTCCACCCCAAAGGATTTCCACATGGCTCGGTTAGGGCTACCCATGTCGGTGGTCACATCAAGCACATGTAGCCCTATGGATGCTGCCCTCTGTATTATCTCAATAATGATTGGCCTGTACTCTGCTCCATTGGTAGAATTGCCAGTGTAATGATATGCCACTACTTGCTTCCACCGTGTTGTGTTTCCAGCCAACATAAACACACAAGCATGTGTTGCCACCCCTGTGTGACCTGGTAAAGTCACATCACCGTACAGTTTGCCTGTAATCATGTCTAACTCCACACTTGGTGTGATTGCCATTTCATCCAAGGTCAACACACACTCCCTTTCAAGGTCTGTCAATTTATCTGCCTTCAATTTTAGGAAATCAAAGACCTCTGTCAACACACCAGGCTCAAACTTAACACATTGCATCCTTCTTTGCAGTGTCCTTATTCCTGGAAGGGGAATCTTCAATTCCTCCAGAGTTTTGTAACCCGTTGGTCCGCTCGCAAAGCGAATTTTTAAAGCCTTCTTAATTGTCTCATTGCTCCATTTCATCCCCTTTGTGGTGAGTCTGCCTAATGCCTTCAGTTGGTCTTTTGAAAACGTTTTCTTATATTTCTTGTCCCTAATTTTCATTGTTTTCTTGAGAGCTGCATTTTCCTTCCTGATTTTTCTTAGTGCAGCCTTTGCTTTTTTGGTGATTCCTTCTTGGCTCTTTAATTTTCTCTTTAATTGTTGTAATAGATCTGTTTGACTGGCTGCTGGTTCCCTCGTATGCTGACTGGCTGCTGGTTCCCTCGTATGCTGACTGGCTGCTGGTTCCCCTCGTATGCTGACTGGCTGCTGGCTGAGTGGGTGGTGTCCGCCCTCCCTGTCTCTCCTCACTAGCCATGTCCTCTCTTTCTTCACCCTCACTTTCCTTTCTCTCAGTCTCCTCATCCCTTCTTCCCTCAATCTTTGAGACTAATGTAAGTAGAAGACATGGCACTGTAAATGTTCGAACATTTAAAATATTATACCACTTAAAAATAAGAAATATTACTTTTGTTACTAAGAGTTCATACTTATTATACCTGTGTCACCTTTCACACTATAGCTGTGATCATGAGCTATGGGCTTTGTAGATACAGGTCCCGGGGTGAATCGTGGTGCAGGGGCCCTTCTCTTTTTGACCACAGGGCGATGCACGAAGATGGTGGGTATAGCCTCTGCTCTCAGCCTAGTCTTGCCCTTTTTTGTCGTGACAAACTGGTCTGCATCAAAATGTGCCTGCGGAGTGACTTGAGGTTACTTCACACACAGAACAACTGTGTCTGAATCTTGTCTGCCCACATACATATTCCATAGTGGTTGAATACACAGTATTAGGAAACACTTTATACTTACTGGACATGTTATACTCATTACATACTGTATATAAAATATGACCAATAATGTGAGACAACTTTATAGAAATTCATATCACATCTGTTACTGATGCCATTTGTCATACTTTATTAAATTCACAAATAATAAAGTTCCATAACTTCAGTTGGGAACAAAGACCACACCTTATCTCCCCAAGGCAATTTCCCATCCAATAGGTGTGCTATATAGGTGTGTATAACCCTTTCTCCTGTCTGTTTATCCCTCTTTCAGCACAAGAACCAGAGGGGGATTCAATGGAGCCTGAATACCTGCACTGAGACCCTCACCCTGCACCCTGAGTCTCAACTCTGTGTTTTTCAAGCCTTTCCCTGTTGTATTAAACAGTTGTTGTTCCCTTTGTATTAAACAAAACATTAAGCTTTCCCAATGGTGTGGTTTTCGTTTTGTGAAAAAGTGCAAATGCAGTGTTTGTATATAATTACCTCACATATTTTTTTGCTGTTGGTCGTGAAATTGCTCCTGCTGACTTGAGCCAGCCATTTTTTCCTCCGCTCTGTGTCAGTGGGGAAGCCGTACATTCGTACTCCTTTCTCTGAGCGATTTGAGCATCCCCAGGCAGCACAGCAAACCATGGTGGCGACTGGGAGGCAGCACAGCAAACCAGGACAACACGGAGGAAAAGGCACAGACAAACTGCATGATATGCTATTCAATGTTTATTGAATTCCATGTATTTGCAATGGATGTTCCTAAAACAACACATTTAACATCATCATCATCATGCTGCTGCTGCTAGTCCTTTGATAGTCACCTGTCCTTTCTGAAAGCCATAAAGATGACATTAGTCATTTAGATAACTTGTGTCCTCAATTACCATGGGATTACTGAAACTACCATGAATTTAAGAAAATGGTAGACATTAATCTAATCTGAATTTTAAAGCATTACTTTAGATCCCCTCCCTCTAAATATATCAATAAACATTAGAAAGTGATGCTCCTGACTACCATACAAGTTTAAGAAGATAATATTGGTTTTAAAGAATTCAAAGCTATAAATAAACAGCAACAGGCTCTTTAACCAAGGCACTGTTAGCCTACCATGTAAACTAGTTGTTCACACTAATCCTAATATTATCACTTAATATTAGCAAATTCTATTTTATTTTTTAAAACATATTGATGTAAATACATACACATATCGATTTGTTGTATAAATATTGCAAATCAAAACCTTTATTCACTAATAATTACCAAAAATCGTAGTTCTATCTCCTGTTATCAGTGCATTCACATTGCCCGCCATGAACTTCCGGGGAACGATCCTCGTCTACATGAACCACGTGACGATAACCGTTTTTGGACTTCCGTTGTCGTAACTCTTCTATTATACGGCTCTGCACCAGACCAATCAGAGAGTTGCATGGAAATAAACGTGTTTTATTGGCTGACAGGTACGTACCTCTCCTCTGTGACAATGTTTAAACTTTAAACTGTCAGCCCCGGACGCGGAGATTCTGAAGATGGACATTAGACATTTCTTTAATAAAAAAGACGGCCATTCTCAAGTGGTGGCTCACCCAACAACCCCAGAGCCACCACCTGAGCCAGGTGAACAAGGTATGTACCTGTCAGTAAACTTACAAGTTATGCGAACATGTAAGCAAAGCATAAATTATAGCTACGTTGACGTTACTTTGAATCGCGCGGGTAAGCTAAACCGTTAGCAAGTAGCTATAGCTAGCCAGATATATTAAATAAACACTTTGTCATACAATCTAAATGTTGTGTTTTTTAGCGTTACTTGGTGATTTCAAAGAAAGCTCTCTGGGAAATGTTGACTTACTGTCTGTTAGTGTTCGACATGAAGCTAGAAGCTACCTTACATTACACAGTTGATCCTGATTCCTGTCAGTTAAAGTGTTTCATAGTTAGCTTAGCTAAGCATCAACCTAGCACTGACATATATGGATGTTATGTGACAGTATTTCTGAGAAAAAGTCAGCTGAAATGGTGGCATAGTTGCCACTGCTTTACGTGTCGACAGCATGTTTGAACGTATTTGCAGCAGTAAATGTGGCTGTCTGGCCACTGACGTTGCCATAACAACACCTGCATTTAAATGTGCAACCTCTTTTTGTGACAGATTTTGCATGAAAATATAATTCTTCTGATTGATATTTCCTATTGACAGCTAGTTTCTATGTGAACATTATGAGATGGACAGCCAGCTAACAAGCTTTTTATACAAATATAATATATATATATTTTATACAAAGCCAATCCAGTGGGGCTCCTGAAAGGGAGCAAGGGACATATGCTCCCAAATATTAAGCCTTGACCCGCATCTTAAAATTGATATGATCAAAAAATGATCTGCATTGTCGGAGGCCTTTTTTCCTCATTATCATGTCAAATTGTACAGCTTTCCTTAGTGTTGAAAGCAGAAAGATGACTATATTAGAGTATTAAGTGAAAATGACTATATTAAAGTTTTAAGTAAATGTATTAAGTGAATTACTCAAACTGCATTTGTATAGGAATGATTCTGTCCTATTGGCAGATAACTACTCTTAACAGTGATATCTACAAGAGGTTTCCAATGTAAATGTAACTATTTTCAATTGGTTAGTATTACATTTTGTGACAGTGTGGTGACACTCATTTTAATTAAGACAAATGTGTGTATCTTGAAATTCATTTATTTGACAGAGCTGGAAACTGATTGACTTACATACTTGTTTGTGTTTACCTACACAGTCATCACAGATGAGCCAAACAGAGTAGAGGATGAAGAAAGGAGAACAGGAGAAAGGGACACACAAGAAGGAGATACAACAGACAAGAACGACAATGGAGACAACAATGAACAGGAACACCAGAACAGACAAGAGTCAATGGGTAACATGACTGATTTAGGGACTGCAGATACAGGGCCAAGGCAAGTGAGACATCACTGCTTTCCATTTGGCCAGCAAAAGAGATCATTTCAACCGCAAACAGCAAGTGATGAGGGATTATTATTTCCTCCTTCCATCCCTTTTTTCTGTTTAATCTGATTACTAACAACTTCTAATAATTTGACATAGTTTATGATTTAATTGGAAAATGAAGTGTTTTTAAATAATAAAACCGTTGCTGATTCTGATTCTTTGATTTCTTTTTGACATATGGGTGTTGAGAGATGTATCCATATCTCTTAATGTTGCTCTCAAAGTGCACAAGATTGATGCTTTTAACTTCAGTATTTAAAAAAAGTCTTCCTGGGGGACCCCAGAGGAGGTGAGTTCCCCCCAAAATAGCACTTTATCTCTGCTTATGTAACTCTGGTGTAGTGTCCCCTCGTCAACAGATCACTCAGAGCTGATTACTTTCCTGCATTTCAATGGACAGCATATACAAAGGACACGTGAGCTGCATTGCTTAAGAGATCCTCTCATGCTATCTCTTTTACAAAATAAGTGTCCAGTCAACAACAAAACATCAGTGATCGTATAGTGGTAGTATATTTTTCACAAGCAATGGGAAACATTAAACTTATACAAACTGGTGTACAAAACTCACATACCTGCGTTGATCTCCTGGAGTGTCTCTACTCTTTCTTCTCCACATCTCTTGTCCACCATCAGAGATTGCAAACATTTCAGAAACAGCTAGAGGTAGGGGACAAACAACTTGTTCGCTGGGCATGTCAAAAACCTCCCTACTTTGATCAAGACTTTAGGGAGCCTTTCAGCCCCTCTAGTAAAGGAACTGGAAAGCAAGCTTTGAAAATTCAGTACCATCTACATGTTTGTCATGTTCCAGACACTGCTCTCAACCACTCAGAGCCTGCACAAATACCTGCAGAAAGAAACACTTGACTTGGTGCAGGCAGTAGATTACAAAACACTAGTTGAGAACACACTGAAAAGTTACCGAAGTGACGAGAAAGCACATGAGGTCTATGACAAGACCAAGGCCTTGTGCAATGATCTTGATATTCCTGAAACTGTGACACAGAGGAAGAAGCGTAGAAACATGGAAGACTTTGTAGTCGAGGCATCATGTGGAGCAATGTGAAACATTAAACATAAATAAACTGGTGTACAAAACTCACATACCTGCATTTCAATGGACAGCATAAAAGGACACGTGAGCTGGGTTCTGGTGCTCAGATTAGCTATTGATGATAACGTTGATAAATCATATAAAACAAATAGCCAATCACACAAAAAACATGTTGCTGTGACTGTGAGCATTAAACAATTAACATTAAACTAAACAAACACAACAGTACGTTATTGTCCTTATAAAATAAAAACAGGTAATAACAGATAATACAGACACCTTACCCTCAAGAGATCCTCACGTGCTATGAGAATCTCCCACAATCCATTGCCGTAACAAAGCTAATGCAGGCACACGTTTGTGACACCAGATGGCGCAATTTTTTATGTGCGTGTGGGGAGTCTTGCAGTAGAACATTTGACTGTAGCGCCGCCACTGTGGGCTAAGCCCCGAATGTTTCCAGGTCCAGGCGACGCCCCTGGGTATGGGAAAGGTTTCTATGAAAGGAGGGAGGAAGAAATGTTCTAATACCAAGCCATTGCTGCTATTTTGAAGAACCATATTGAATGTTAACAGTAGAAGTTATGCACAAGGGAAAACTTTTATGTTTAAGCACAGTCAAAGTATTTTTTGTATTTTTGAAAAGTTGAGGCTATTGAACCATTCCATTTTGATTGTATGTTTTTGATATGAGTTATGTACTATGCAAAGTTCAGATGAAGAACTCATTGATTTCAGTATTATACACACCTTTTAGGTGTGTAAGGAGGGACTGTTAGAAATTAAAATCAATGTTTTATGGCATAATGTACCTCAAACATACCGTCAGTTTAAATGCTATTTTATTCTGGAAAAAAACGGAAGTTCTCAATACCAAGCTTTTATTCTGAAAATCCTTCATGACGACATCCGGGACTACCATCCATTAGTATCATTAAAGTGGCTATTGACGCCGTTAACATGTATTACATATAAAGTTATGAAAGAGATAAGGAGGAGAAAAGGCATGTGGAAGTAAGCAATGAATGTAAAATGTCGAAAGCCTCCGTTTAACGCAATATCGGACACAGAAGAACGAGGGGGGAAGTCCCCTACGTCACTACAGCTCCCAGAGAGGAGGAGCAAACAGCCAGCAAGCAGGAAGGATGAATGCTTGTGAGCTCTCTTCTGCACGGCCAGCACCTGGGAGAGGAAGCTGCAGCCTTTCTCTCCTGACTGAACAATATCCTGTTTGTAACATTACCGCGCTTTTTATTAATTAAAGTACCAATTTTGAACCTTCTCAGAGACTCCATTTAGTCTCCTTTTTAAGCTTCTCTCCTGGACGCGAGAAAAACGATCACGGTTTACAGTACTAACCAGAGTTAGGAAAAGGGACCACATTACTCCTGTTCTGGCTGCCTTACACTGGCTCCCTATAGAACACAGGATATAATTTAAAATTCTTCTTCTCGCCTACAAAGCCCTTAATGGGAAGGCGCCATCTTACCTTAAATAACTCATTATACCCTACTGTCCTACTAGGGCATTGCGTTCCAATAATGCAGGGTTGTTGGTTGTTCCTAGAGTCTCTAAAAGTACAATGGGAGCCAGAGCCTTTTCTTATCAAGCTCCACATTTGTGGAATCAGCTTCCAGTTTGTGTTCGGGCGGCAGACACCCTATCCGTTTTTAAGAGTGCGCTTAAGACCTTCCTTTTTGATAAAGCTTATAGTTAGGGCTGATTAGATTCAGCCCCTAGTTTTGCTGATATAAGCTTAGTTTGTCGGGGGACATCTTACTTCTTCCTTCTCTCTGTACCTGTGTACTCTCATGTTCCGATTAACCCAGCTTCCCCAAATGTCTTTCTTTTTGGTGTCTATATACGCTGGGATCCGGAGTCATGGATGATCCTGCGCTCCTGTGTCCTGCATCGCGAGCCCTGGATCTTGAGTCGTGGCTGTGGTCCTGGATCATAGGTCCTGGATGGATATCCTCGTGGATTCATCTTCCTATTATACACACATGCATTTCCAAACATTTGGACTACCTATGTTGCAAATGTATTATCTTTTCAATTTACACACGGCATCTATTGCACGTCTGTCCGTCCTGGGAGAGGGATCCCTCCTCTGTTGCTCTCCCTGAGGTTTCTCCCATTTTCCCCTTTAAACTGTGGGTTTTCTCCAGGAGTTTTTCCTTGTACGATGTGAGGGTCTGAGGCATAGCCGCGGGAAGTAGGGGTGCTGGGGGTGCTGCAGCACCCCCTGTTGGCGAGTGGTGTACATTTGAAAAACTGAGTGACCACCAAAATAAAAATGATTAAACTACATCAAATAGTTATGATTTCACTTAAAATAAAATTAGCTGTATACAGTAGCATATAATAGTCATAGTATATATTTGTATCAGTCAGGTGGCTTGAATTTATTTTCCAAATAAATTAAATCTGAGTCATCTAGGTCGTAGGTCGTGGGAGAGTGACGTAATTGATGCGACACACACACTGCAGAGTGACAACTTTATAGAATGGCGCAAAAAAGGATTTTGGATTTTTTTCTCCAACAAACAACCCAATAAAAATAGTGGACCACCAGCTACTCCTCAGCCCACCACCTCTACAACTAGAGTAATATGACACAGAAGAGACTGACACATCTGACTTTGATGCATGTCCATAGAAACATTTTGGATAATGTGGATGTATCTGCTCTAATGAGGGTCTTCATTAGTGCCACCCCAGGCTACATTTGGAGCTTTGTGAAGCCCCAACACAAGGTAAGACGATATTTTTTTCTTTAATGCTGCTGCCGCTGTGCAGTGTTTTGCCTTGTCAATTAGTTAAAATTGAATTCATAGTTTTATTAATATTGTAAATAATATTTCCTGACTATTTGTAATGTTATGTAGGTTCGTAAGACCCATAGTTAGCATGTGGGCATGTGCAGCTGTTGCTAAGTGATGTAGGTCTATAGGTGTATGAAGCCTAACAGAGGCGAGACACCAGGTGAATAGGGTAATTTTTTTTAACTTAAAGATATCAGCTGGAAATCTCTCCAGTTAATTACCTACAATGAGGCTATTGTTTCTTGTATTACAAGTTTTCTGAATACGCAAATTATCCATTATCTCATTAAATTTGCGCATATCTTAACACATTTCAGGAACCGAAATCTGAACTTTGGATAAAGCCAGGTTCAAAATTCTCGTTTCATTTTGTAGTCATATTAGTATCTAAGGCTTTTACAAAAGGGATTTTGGATATCTCTTTTTATCACTCCATTAATCAGAAAATACTGTCAACAGCCCTAAAATATCAATTTTCGCCATGTTTCTAGGTACACAAACTTATATAATTCAGGCTATGAATGACTTATGAACAAACCCTTCTGTAAAAGCCTTCATAATATTGATAGGAATATAACTGGAAGGTTTGGTGTATGTACGTGCTACTGAAGTTGAAATTTCGGACTCAGAGTAGGAGAAACAACTCATTTTGAGAAAACGACCTTTAAAGATTGCAGTGAGGCGCTAGCTAAACCCTCCTGTTCTTTGGATGATAGCTTGCGCATCGACGCACTCCGTGAAGGTATTTCATGTTCGGGGTCATTTGTTTTTTGTATAATCTTGCTTCGTGCAAGTGACAATTGTTGTCGTCTTCTCTGTGAACGTTTTTTTCGCCGTTCTTTTGCCATTTTGAGATTTCAATTTCTAGCGGAAAGCTAACCAGGAAGTGTTTTAGCACACCACGTGACGCATCTGAACGAATCACGTTGTCAGAAGTTGACACCAGCCAATGAGATTTTGTTTCTTGGTTTAAGACCCTTTTGTACTTTCACAATTGGTTGCTGATACAAAGGAAATGACCATATTTGGATCTGATGAGATTGTGCAGGAGAGACGGAGCTTTCCAACGATATCTCTGTTGACATGGTGCACACAGCGGTCACGGTACTTTATGTTACGTTAGAATGCTAACTTTTGGTGAATTTAAGAGAAATCTACAGACGCAAATAGACAAACTATAGTAAAATAAACACTTAAATGTGTATTTTATACTTTTTCCTTCCAAAAGCCTGAAAGAAAACATGTTATGGAATCAAAATAGCACAACATCTCAAAATTGACCAGTGCATGAAAAACGATGTTTTTGCCTCGCCTTAAACAAACAATTTATGTGGCTCGTATCGCTGACAGCCGGGCCCGGCCCGGCACCGCCTTTTTTCTTTTCTTTTTTAAGCGGCCCCCTCCCCACTTTTGGCAGCACCCCCTGAGCAAAATGACTTCCCGCGGCTATGGTCTGAGGTCAGAGGGTGTAAGGACAGATGGTGTCGTATTGTCATACTGATATTCTGTACAAACTGTGAAGACCACTGAGACAAATGTAACATTTGTGATATTGGGCTATATAAATAAACATTGATTGATTGAGTATTCTACTCTATTGAAGCTTTCTTTAGGCTTTTTAAAGCAAGGCTCCACCGAGATTGAACTTAATGCTACAATAGCAACTAAGGATGTCACAATAACTGATCTATATATCCACTTTGGCCCTCGTGCAATTTTGGAATTGCAAAGGTTTCTTGCAGCCTGACACGGGTTGATGCTTCACACGCTACAGTAAGAAGGCTACACGCCGAAACTCCCAACTAACGAAAGTAAAGATAGTTGCCGCCTGTGATTGGTTGTTCCTCATCACATGACATGCTGGGCTTGCTGCTGCTGCCTTCCAAAACATCTCCATTCAATGGAAATGAGGATGACTAAAGTGTAACTAAATAACATTCTTTCAAGTTCATATTGTGTCAAACTTTGAGAAGTGTCGACATAGCCCTGATCACGGTCAACAGCTTCTAACAAGAAACATTGGCTGGAGTCTGAAAACATCATTGAGGCCCCGTTACATCACAAGCTGCTAAATACAATGGGAAATGTAATAGCTTAAACTGCACTGAACGGTCAGAGTAACGCAACAGCCTGCAACTACAATCTCAAGGGAGCAATCAGTTTGTGTGAGAGAGAGGTGACAGACAGAAGGTGTGAAGTATGTTGTGTTCAAAATTCCAGGAAAGACAGACGACTTCGAAGTTTAACTATTTATTATGAGAGCAAAATATATATATTCACTTGGCCAAGGCCTCCGTCACGTCACAGAAACCACAGGCAGCAAAGCTGTAATCTGTCTTTTTCCAGAAAGAGCCTCGAACCTCGTGCGACAATACATTTTATCACACAGGGCGTTGCCCGTACATTTATGATTGGTCAAGACTAGCTGAAGAGATACCGCGGTGTAGACTTGGTTCTCTTTGGTTGGTGCGCAGACTCAGAGTCTCTTGGCAACACGATCCTCCAATCAGCATAATTTGTTTTCCCAACGTTTCTACAGAAAAAGTGGAATCTTCATAAGGCTGCTACCTAGCGGAGCTCACCCAAAGCTCAAGGCCGGAGCGATGTCCTGTTTCTGAATGACTCTTTGTATTCTCCCAGTGTCTGCACCTGACCTTGCTGCTCTGCAGGCTAAAGACGTCTATTTATTCCAAAGTCACAGCCACATAAATGAGCACAATAAGCTTATAATGTATAAGAATCAGTCTTTCTAATATAAAAATAGCCTCCACAAGTGCTGTACGCATACATAAAAGTGTGAATACATTATAACTCAGCGGGGAGAGACAATGTGCAGGAGTGTGGTTTTGAGTGGGAAAAACTTTTTAAGTTATTCATATGTTTGAGCCCATTTATGCATTTTCAAGCATTTGATCTGTGCATTTTATGTGTGTGTGTTTCCGAGTCAACATTTTATGTACCTTTAAGCGAGTGTGTGGGTGTAAAGTGTTGTTTATCTCTGATATAACCTCCTGTCTCTCTAGTCTGTTCCAGTTAAAACAGCTGTAGGTAGGACGGCGCATTATGCTGCTGCAATTGCTCATTAGTTCCTTTGTCTCTTGGTCTGACTTATCAAAGGAAGTATTTAAAATGCTCAGGTAGCCTTAAAAAGTAAATACTGTACATTCCCAAATGAGTCTTTTGAGCAAACTTTAAAGGTCCCATGACATTCTTTTCTGGTTATTACCCGTCCCCTTGTGTTATGAAGATTTTTCTGCATGTGAACGGTCTGCAGAGTCACAAACCCTCAAAGTGCACCCTGTAGGGAGTAAAACTCTAACACAGAGAAGACCTGTCTGTGCTGCCCCAGAACGCCTCGTTGGACATTTCTCTTTTTCCATTGTTTCCTTCTTGGGTACAGTCAGCGCCATATAGAGAGAAGAGTTACGACAGCGGAGGACCAAAATGCTTGATCGTCACGTGGTTCAGGGAGACTCGATAGTTCCCCGGAAGTTCGTGGTGGGACATTTGAATGCATGATTACCGGAGATATAACTACGATTTTTGGTAATAAGTAGTGAATAAAGGTTTTGATTTGCAATATTTATACAACATATCGATATGTATGTAGTTATATTAATATTTGAAAAAGTTAAATTTGCTAATATTTGAGGATTAAGATAAAATAAGAAGTACTTTATTGATACCAATTTGGGAAATGTTTGCTTTGCAGCAGCAAAAGACAAGGCATTGTACATAAGACAGTTAAAAGACTAGAATTAAACAATCGAAAATGTAAACATCTCAAATAGAAATAAAATAGCAGAAAATATACATAGTGTGAACAGCTATCTTACCTGTTAACATATACATGTTAGGCTAACGTTGCCTTGGTTAAAGAGCCTGTTGCTGTTGTTTATTGCTTTGAATACTTTAAAACAAATATTATCTTCTTAAACTTGAATGGTAGTCAGGAGCATCACTTCCTAATGTTTGATATATTTAGAGGGAGGGAAGGAAGGTTTCAAAATTCAGATTTAGATTCATTTCTACAATTTCTTTAATTCATGGTGGTTTCAGTAATCCCCTGGTAATTGAGGACATAAGTAATCTAAATGAGTAATGTCTTCTTTATGACTTTCAGAAAGGACAGGAGACCGACAGGTGCCTATCAATGATTGTCAACTGACAGTAAATACATGGAATTCAATAAACATTGAATAGCATGTCATGCAGTTTGTCTGTGCCTTTTCTTCTGTGTTGTCCTGGCATATAGTCTCTCCCATGGTTTGCTGTGCTGCTGGGGGATGCTCCAAGCGCTCAGAGAAAGGAGTACACATGTAAAGTTTCCCCACTGACACAGAGGAGGAAAGAATGGCTGGCTCAAGTCAGCAGGAGCAATGTAACTATCACTAAAGACAACAACAGCAACAACATATGTGAGGTAATCATATTGTTCACAAAACGAAGATCACACCATTGGGAAGCTTAACGTCTGTTTAATCAAAATAAGGAACAGGGAGAGGCTTGCAAAGCTCTGGGAGTTGAGACTTAGGTGCAGGGTGAGGGTCTCAGTGCAGGTCTTCAGGGGGAGACAGGAGAAAGGGTTAGATACATCTAGCAACCTATAGGATGGGAAATTGCTGACCTATTTTAAACGTACCTTGTGTTTTCACTCTCACTTAAAGGAGACCTATCATGCTATATTTAAATGATATAGTGTATGACCATACCTATATAAGGTATATTTATACATTTTATTTTTCAAAATACCAAACAGATCATTTTTTAGCCATGCCTCGTTTCGCTCATTTTCGCTCTATTCCAAGCCTGTCTTTGAAAATTCTGAGCAGCAGCTGACCACGCCCCCCTGCAGAAGAGCGGGGCATGAGCCGGCGAGAGTCACGTTACCATGCTTGCTGTGATTACGAGTGTGGAATAAACATGTCATCTCAGAGCAATGCATGTGTTCAAGCATATTATCAATTTGATCCAGAGACTGACCCTGAAGCAGCGGAGGTTTTGGTGGAGGTGCAAAGATCTCGGTTGCAGCAGGACGTTTCTGAATGGTTAGTTGACAAGCTGTTGTCCCTATTTATTTTACTCTGTTACGATGATTGCTACTTATTCCGTTCATATTTTGGCTAATTAGCAAGAATGCAATGTGTACAGTTTATAACTTAGAGCTTGTAACGCAAAAACAGCAATACATATATATATATTTATAAAGGGAGACATTCATATTTTCAGCATATATACAATGGCCTCATTGCGTTTAATAGTTTACAGTCCTTTTCTTCCAACATCGTGCAACAACCGTTGGAAAGTTCAATAACTTAGGGTGATAAAAAGTATAACTCCAACAACACCTCAGTTGTCAGCAGTGTGTGTAGTTTCATGTGTTTTTAAAAGCTCAGTTATTGACTTCTTTCTACAGGTGTACATGTGCAAATTGCGCCACGATGCCTTCTGAACAGAGCATGTGCTGCATGGAGATACCACAGGTAACATTTTTGATAGCTTCACTAAGTTGTCTGTTTAGAGAATACATTTTTCACATGTCATTCAATATATGTTTATCACACTAGGTGTCAAGACGGATGCAGGAACTTGAGGACTCTGTAACCTGTATGGTGGAGCATCCTGGATTGGAGCCTGTGTGCCTGAATGTGTTCTCCCTGCAGAATGCATTGAATATTTACAGAGCTGAACATGGTGGACTACAGTTGAGGCAAATAGAGCAGTGAGTGGTTTGTTTGTTTTGACTGAAATTGTAAAACGAATGCTAATATTGTTCATGGAAATAAATACTGGTGTATATGGCTTTATGCAATCTTTCATTCTGTCATTGTACATGTACTATGATATACTACACAGCAATGGCATAACACACCCATGTGTACAAACAAAAAAAGTCCACACACAACCTTATGCTTTTGAAATCAGAATATTCTTTACCCATCCAAACATGAATAATCACGACACATTTGATATCAACTCGGAACTTTATTGTCAAAATCAACGGTTCTTTGAACCCATAAAAAAAAACTAAATGTAATTGTATTTTGTATAAATGACACTAAATATATTTTTTAATGATTTCAGGCGTCACAGGTATCTAGCCTACAGAAGCTTTGTGAGCTGGTGCTGGGGCTTCCTTGGACGCAGGATCAGAGTGGTGATTCCGGCCTGCGTTGTCCTCAAGGAGGCAGGAGTTTCCTGATCCGCAAAATGTCGATGTTGGGTTCAGACAGCAGCCAAATTGAACCGTGTAGCATACCCGGCGATGACCTCCTCCCTGTCAGGTCGCTCATAATGGTGTAGGGTAGGGCTGTGCGATTATGGCAAAAATCATAATCACGATTATTTGGGTGAATAATTGATATCACGATTATTTTGATGATTATTCATTGACCATTTATTGAACTTTAAAACAAGTAATATTTTACCAATAAACAAGATCAACAAATATGTTGGAGCGCACTTCCAAAACCATACTAAACATATATTATTAATATGATAAATACAAATAAATTAGACCAAAATAAATTAAATCAAATATGATGCAGTGCACCGTCACAACCTACTGAACACTCCTTAACATATAGCCAACATGTTGGTTCAACATATTCCACTCAGTTAAACGTTGAAGGCTGGCCAACCGTCATGGTCCAGAAGTAACAGGAAATAAATGTTGAACTACAATTTAAGACCAAATAAAAATGTTTAGGCCACCATGGCAAATGCTGGTAGGGCTGCTCATGTCATCTCTTAAAGATTTTTTGCAAGAAACACCAGCCTGTTTACATGGTCTGGTTTCAGAGATGAGCGCAGGCAGGTGACAATATTGCAGCCTGTACTGAAGACCCTCAGCCACGCCCCGACACATGGGGTGACGCCGGCCAATCACAAAGCTTTGATGCGTTCAAGTGCATTATTCTGGCACAGGAAGATTATGTTACAGGACATTAACGATAAAACAGAATATTGTTGTTCTATTTTTAGACACATCTCGCGATCGACTGGTTGGGCACCCCTGGGCTAGACCATAGGTCTGTTGTGGTAGCAAAGTAGTCAGCTGAAGCCACATCTCTCTCAACTTCCCCACGGCATTTGTCATATAGTGCAGGCAGCGCAGACCTGCTGAAATAATACCGAGACGGCATCGCGTAACGCTTGTCCAACGTGTTGACAAGTTGCTTCACCCTTAAAGACCTAGACGGAATTTTCGCCTGCCTGACTCTTGTATTTATTTGTTTTTCCTAACCTGTTCTAACCTTTTCTAGCAGTCAGCATCAAGTGCCTTACCTCATTTGATTCAAGAGAACCTCTAGTTCAAGTCTGGCTAATTTAAAGTCCAAATTTTACCATAACTTTGTGTGATAATGGCTGAATTTACCAGCACTTTTCAAAAACGCCAGTACAAATGTTGTGGTTTTTTTACTGTTTACTCCGCCAGGAACATAGGAATTTTCTTTTTTATTATTTACAAAGCTGCATTTAGATGTTTTAGGCTTTCAAATTAAATTTCATCTGCATATTATGTTCCCTGAGCAAATTACAGCGATTTATTACAATATTATCCTAGGCGTTTTTCACTGAAAAACGCCTAGGATAATATGGAATAATTAAAACGAAATGTATTTCCATATTTAAATGACTGATCATGTTTCTTCTGTCAAAAAAAGGTTGAGAGAGTAAAAAATTAAACCATAACAGATGACATTGCAACAAAAATAACTTGTTTCAGAGAAATATATTATCATTTGAACATTGAAATACAAACAGTGAAATAAATTCAAAGTGCAAATTAACAAAGTGCAAATGATATTGAAACTATAAACAAAGTATTAGAAATATATAGAAAGTGCAAAGGAAATGTATCAAGATTCATCATGGTCTGGGTGTACAGCTCTGCTGATTGCCATGAACCTGTCTCTTGTCATGACAGAAGCAGGAAAGAGAACACTTAGGTGTGATCCCTTCCTCCAGTAGTCTCTTACTTTGAGCAGTTTTAGAAGTGCCATAAGGCCGACATATGAGGAATTTTACCGGCTTTCCCAAACAAACTTTTCCCCCTTAGCCTGCTCCTTTTCAGCATTTTTGTTTGTGTTCTTGCAGATGATATTTACAGCTTGGTTGTTAAAAAAATTTCTAAATATTTGTGCAGGAGTATACTCCACACCAACAAAACCTTGGACTCCAGGGGCTCTTTGTTGTTGGGCAGTATCTGGCACCTCAGGTCCGTTCCAAACAGCTCCTGGCTCTTCTGGGGTCAGAGATGTTTTTTTCCCTTTTCCTCTTCCTTTCACTGTCAGGGCCCCTGCGAGATGGAGTTCATGACTTTATGAGCTGTTCATGAGCACTCATGAAACATTCATGAACAACTCATTATATGTTCACTTGTCATGTTCATGAACCAAAATTCTTAAAATGCTCATGAACCATTTTAAAGAGCAGTTCATGAAATGTTTATGAACATTGTTCATTCATATAAAGTTCCTGTTTTGCTCATGACATACTTTTATGAGCAATTTATGAACTTTTCATGATCCAGCCAATCACAAAATTATAATTAAAACCCCAAAAAGTTTGCATGAGCATTACATGAACTTTTCATGACTATGAGCATTTCATGAATTTTGGATGATTGTGGCAAGTTCAGAATATTTTTGAATATTCATGAGCATTTTATGAACTTTTGATGATCAGTGTGATGATTTTAAAGACCTCTTGAATATTCATCTACTATTTGAACATTTCTTTATTTTTTAAAACTTTTAATCTTAAAACAAAACAATAGTGCATTTGAAACTGAACATTATCTGTATTTATTTTGGTGACATTCATATCATTTTATGGTTTATCTGTACTGTTTGAGAAGCAGTACGAGTAAGTAGCGCCAAGGTGGAACCTTTGGCAGGTGAGCGGTGACATCTGGGTTATCTTAGGGGGGACACTTCCGCCCCCTCCTCAGTCAGAAGCAATCCAGACGATCAACCGGATCCTGTGTATAATTATTGCTGCTGCACTTTTCTGTTTTCTACAGGTCAGTACATGATGTAAATGATCGATGTTAACTTGTGTGAATTAGATATGATGTTGGAGATGTTTAGGAGAGTGTGTCAGAAAGTTTTGAGCATGTTTGACATAGTAACGGTATTTTAAAAATACTAAACTGTCGGCAACAATAGATGCCATTTCGCGGGCTTCAGCCGCGCCTGGGTAAATGTGACCTGAGCGAAGGCTCGCAGGCAGATTAGCTGCTGCGCACGGGTAATATGTTTTGTTTACCTGAGTGAGGTCTTGCAGGCACATTGCCTTGTTTTTTGTTTATTAACATTGACAGTGTATTTTTGTGATCTCCATAATATGTTATATTTGGTAAAGATAGATATATTGATAGAAAGTATTATTTGATAGCGTTATGTGTTTATATTGACTATGTTGAATTTCTCCTTGAGATACAGTAATGGACTGTGACAGACGGATAACTTAAATGTAGAAATGTGATGTTTGTAAAGTACAGCTATTTGAATGTAACTGTGTATTTTGAATTTTGAATAAGAAGCAATCCAGACGATCAACCGGATCCTGTGTATAATTATTGCTGCTGCACTTTTCTGTTTTCTACAGAAATCATTTATTGTTGCTGTGGTACCCAAGCTTTTGGGACCCGTAACAAAAAAATGTGTGCAGCTGTGTGTCAAGAACTGTGCTTCAAATAGTGATAGGATTAATTGTAGTGCTCCACCTGTATACATGTATGTTTGTTAATTTGAATAAAGTTCCATTGTGATTGACATAATTGTTGTTTTCTATGGTTGCCAATTGACCCACAGTCAATGGTTCATGTACATGAACAGTTCATAGCCAGCCATTGAATTATATTCAGTGACTGGGTATGAACTGTTCATGAAGTTGTTATGAACAGTTCTTGATATGTTCATGAACCATGGTTAATTCATGAACAATTCTTGAAATGTTCTTGGTTGAATACTGAATATCCCTACACTGACTGAAAACTCCATTTCATGAATTGTTCATGAACCTGCCTAAAACCATATTCCATGAATTGTTCATGAACCATTCCAGAACAGGAGTTTCATGAGTAGTTCATGAACTTCCCTAGTGCCATTTAATGTTCATGGAACTTTCATGAACAGTTCATCAACTTTGTTATGAGCTGTTTATGAGCTGTTCATGAATATGGTTCACTAATATTCCATGAACTTTTCATGACAAGTTCATGAACAGTTCACTATCATCTCACCGGGGGGGGGCTGCCATTGGTTTGGCCTTTTTTCTGGATGCTGCACCCTCCTGGCCACATTCTTTTCCCTCTCGGTTTGAAGGAGGCCTACTGATGGGGACAGTGGCTTGTGCATCCCCTCACTCATCCTCTGTACTAAAATAAAAGGGAGGAAAATATACAGATATAAATGTCTGAATTTATTTTATTTCCTTTATTTCTCCAGTGTCATCCTATCTATTTTCTAAACACAGTCTCAACTTTTGATTTGATTCACACTTTATCCCTCTGCTAACATTACTAGTTGATGGAATCAGTAACTGAATTGTAATGCAATGAATATAATAACATTAGACCTCATAACAAACAACCAAAGAGGGCAAGCGGAATAAATGAAAGGTATTGCTTGACGTTTTTTTACTGAAATAAATAGTAGCCTCTATTGATAGTGAATCTTGAGCTCAGGACTTCACTTTATGACACAATTACGGCAAATGGCCATCCATTATAAAAACTCTTAAGACTAATTATTTTCGGCGTTATACAGAAACAACAACCGATAAATGCAACACAAACAATAAGAAATAAGCAAAGTTACTCACTTTTTATCTTCGAAGGGATCAATCCCGTCATCATACTCTTCATCACGTCAGCTGCAGAATCTGAGGAATCCACCGCTGCATCGCTAAGCGGTCCGCCAGACAAAATAAATGCTATGGCTTCTTCCGTAGTGTAACGCCGTTTTGACATGTTGGTTTGAATTTGTCTTGGGATATGTGTGTGTGTGTGTGTGTGTGTGTGTGTGTGTGTGTGTGTGTGTGTGTGTGTGTTGTGTGTGTGTGTGTGTGTGTGTGTGTGTGTGTGTGTGTGTGTGTGTGTGTGTGTATGTATGTATGTATGTATGTGTGTATCAGGGTTTCCGCTAGGATTGTTTCTCACCGGTCAAATGTCCGGACAGAATTAATTTTACCGGACAAATTTGAAACTTACCGGTCATGTTTCAATAATAATAATAAGAATTGTGTAGCAGAGTTTCCGTTAGCAGGTAATTACGGATTAGGACCGGATATGCTGATGTTTAAAACTCAGTTAATGGGGATCGTTTTTATATTGCTTCAGTTTATAATCGTAACGGATCGGAAAAATTCAGATTAATTTTTCAATAAATGATTCCGCAAACAACAAACACCATAATTATTACATTCAAATAAACTACTTGTAGTAGATGAAGTACATTATTCAAAAGTTTACATTAACTTTGAATAATAACACGGGAGAAACGGAGCCTCTCTTTTCCTCTCTCTCTCTCCTGACAGCCCGTCAGTTTCTCATGCAGCTCACTAAACAGTAGGCGGGGCTTCAGGTGATTATGGAGCAGCTGATCTGATCTCTCTCTCCCGTCCGGTTACACTTCACTCGCGTTTATGTCCATATCGATCAGATCCAGCTCTCCTGATCGGCCTTTATAGAGAGCACAGATCAAACTATTAAGAGTGAATATCGGCCGATAATGATCGACGGCCGATCGATCGGAGCATCGGACATTTTGACCGGCAGGTTTTGAATTTACCGGTTTTTATAAAATTTTACCAGCTAAAAACCGGTAATTACCGGCTAACGGAAACCCTGGTGTGTATGTATGTATGTGTATTTGTGTATGTGTGTGACTGTATCTAGATATCTCGTGTTGTATTTATTTCTCTTACGCTGGCAAAATTACACTTCTTTAGTATTACTCTCTCGTCTCTCTGTTTCTCTTTGTTTATCTCCCGCCGCCAAAAACATACACAGCAACCTATGTTGATTGGTCGAGAAGATGGTAGCATGGGCAGAGGTTTGCCTGGACCTTTACATTTTAAACCTATCCGGACACAGGGGGGTGGGACTTAGTCTAAAACCTTTGCTGTTTGGCTCAGACGGAGGGGCCGCGTGGGTCTCCTTGACGAATCAAGGCTGTAAAATGTGATGACGTTGCCCCGATCACGTCGGAGCCTCTGAATCCCGGAAAAAGACATAGTTATACCAGCGAAAAGCCTAGAATAGCCGCTTTACCTCACTTTTTAAATCAGATGGATAGAATTAGCGGTTAAAAAGTTATTAAGCATTTTAGAACGCTACCTCTTTGAAGCCGCGGGCGGCTCGCTCGGCCTTTAAGGGTTAAAGCCCTGGTTGCTAACAGTGCTAACTGGGCACATATCTTTAGCGATGTGAAATGTAATGACAAAGTACTTGCAAATAGTGGAAATAGTTTTACCCTTCTTTTTAACGAGTTGCTGCTCTTGTTCTGACATCTTCGCTCGTGCTGAACACTCACAACACCTGTCACTCCCACGTGGCCGAGTGGGCTTTTAGGGAGGGGCGAAAGCGCACCCAGCAAAATAATCGTATTTTGTCAATTATGCTGTTTTCATAATTGTCGCAAGCCATAATCGTAATCGCGATTAAAATACGATTAATTGCACAGCCCTAGTGCAGGGTCCACAAAGACTTGGTCGAAGATGAGGTCCATCAAGTTGGCCACGTAGCCTGTGCAATGTTAAAAAAAAAGCACAACAAAAAATGTGGTTTAGATTAGTATATGCATGTAAAAAACTGAAAGTTCTTTCTAATTTTTTTATTTTATATTTGTAAATAGTTGTATAATAAATATTTTAAACACTTACGGAATGTGGGGTCAGTCTTTACTGGTTTTGCTCTGCATTCTCCCTTCCTGGCCTTTGGGAACTACAGTTTATATAGAGGGTTTCCAGTGGATGTTGGCTTGTGCACGCTCAGCGTTTTCATTGTAGTGCAGGGCTGCCAGGTACAGTCTTTCATTTCCGCCATGATAAAAAAAAATGTAAATAATAGCAAAGGATGTACAAATTGTCACTAATTAGTAAGTATGTGAGGTGCTGGCCTGTAAAGAAGAAAACATAGTTAGAACAAAATCATCTCAATTTAGTATTCAGGATGAGAAAATACTATTTGGATAAATATAGTCTGAAATCCCAAAAGATGGGGCTTAAAACTCTCTATTTAGCAAAGCTCTTTGCTTAGCCTTTTCCAATCTGAGTTAGTTTTTAACCGTAACGTGCATGCTGTGTTTCTGACTCAATACAGATGATGTGTTGGAGAGGGGCTGAGCTCAGTAGACTGACTGTAATGAGTGCTAGCCACTAATTAGCCTGTTGCTAGGTAAGGCCTCGTCAACAACAACAGACCAACGGGGCTTTAGCTCCGTTTTACTCGTGGTGTGTGTCCCCTCGCATACATACACACAGTGTTGTATCCGAACACACCCCCATTTATATTCATGTGCGCAAACAAGTAAACACACAAAAGCTTTTACATATAACGCTGCAAAAAACGGCATGTCTCATTAGCGTAACGTAGCTTACAGATCGATGATATCTGATCGTTCTTACAGACTACAATCACAAAAGCTTTTACATATAACGCTGCAAAAAACGGCACTTACCTACAGAAGATTACGTTTGTTATTATAACTTACTCAATATGATTTTAGAGGATACAAAATACTAATAAATAGGAGAATAAATACTTGTGTTATCGGCTAGGGCGTGGCTTTACAGCCTTCACACAGATCGCCATTATGGCAGTATGTCTGAACATGTTAGCAAATGCCTGATAATTAAAATAAAAGACAAAGCAAAGACTGCGGAGCGTACAAAATAAAATGTTACAAAAACATATAAACACCTAACCGATTACTATTTGGGTTTGAGGCGACATTGATACGGCGAAGCTACATGCTACATACTACAAGCTAGAGATAGCTTTATCAGGAAAAACACCGCTAAATAAAAACTTACAGCTTCAAAATTGGATGTGTCCTCACTGGCCTGGTCCCGGATGGTTGGTATTGATCCCGGGTTTAGCATTAGTTTGGAGGCATATCCGTGTTGGACTTGAGAGAAGTTCATAAACATGTCCGTCGTAAAATGTTTGGAACACAGTCACACCAACAGAAATCTGCCGTGGTCTTCTGGCACATGTCCCTTGAAAATGAAGTCTAGCCACAGATTATTTTATTTTTCCACTGATGGCATTGCATGCATTCCCCTGTCCCGAGTCTTGCAGCCAACAACAGCACAATGTTTAACTCGCTTAGACATCCTGGCAATAGTAGGCAAAAACACAGATGTGACTGGGGTTGATTTAGCCTGCCGATAGCCTATATGCGAATGAGAGGTTTGGCAATGCACGTGGCCGTGGCTCATTCCCCTGATAGGTGGAGAGTTGACCAATAAGCGGAGCACGTCTTTGTGACGTAGAAAAGTGTTGAAATCTGGATCAATTTTTTTTAGATCCGTTGCAGCCCCTTTTTTAGAGATTTGGCTAAGGAGGAAAATAGAGAGGGTTGTGTTTTCTGACACTTGGTGAGTTCCCTGGAACACCGGGGACACATATTCATGTATAAAAGACGTACAAAGGTGCATTTTGCATGATAGGTCCCCTTTAAGTCCCTCTCCCTTTGCCATCAATCCAACATCAGCTGAGCTGCAACATAATACAGACAGGTAATAATCAACATAATCACAAGGACATGATATGGCTCTGCTAAAAACACTCACTCATAAGTTACGTTTTTGTTTACTGTTTAGAAGTCTCAAATATCCACTCTAAATCCATATCAATAGCGATGTATCACAAAAATAGCTATCTTCCTTATTATTGTGTAACGTTAACTATATTATACTAGCTTGAACTCTAAAATGGATATCCTCATTTCACCACCTCCACCCACTACAATCACACGCCCCAATGTTATATTTAACTAATATGTAACTCCCTCCACCCCAGATAAAAGCACGTTAAGAAGCCCCTTTTCTCTAATTCCACAACGTTGGAGGAAATAACATTAGGAGAACGGATTAATAGGCTGTTCGTGGTTAACGTGTGTTGCTAACTGGCATTCTAGGCTAATCTGTTATCTGTAAACGTTAAATATACTGATTGAAGGGATAATCCACTAACATCCTTTAATACACATGTGTAGTTAATTTGATTCAGATGTTCTGATAATATCCGCAATATAAATCTTTAAACGTCTTCTTACCTTCAAAAGTCCATCACGAATGGTCTATTATGCTGCAACCATAGACTGCTAGCCGCAGATCCTCTCAATAGTTCCCCGGAAGTTAGCGGCAAGCTAACTTCCGGACTTTTAAAAGGAAAGAGAAACTGCCCCAGAACAGTGAAAAGGCCAAAAAAATAACAGCCAAGATAGCTGAATTCATCGCGTTGGATGACCAGCCGTTATCTGTTACCTTTTTTTTCTCTTAATGCATTGCATAAAAATCGGATCGGGAAAAATCAGTATCGGCAGATTGTCCAAATCAAATGATCGGAATCGGATCGGGAGCAAAAAAAGGTGATCGGGACATCCCTAATTATGACGGCATTATGACTCCGTAGTGCCACTCGGACTCCTGCATGCACGTCGCATACAGAGGTGGCTTACCGGCCTTCGTTTAGATCTCAAGACACAAACGACGTCTGGTGATCATCCCCCCCTCAGTAGAGAGCAACCTCCGATTCTGGGGGTCCCCAGAGAATCTGCAGAGGGGAGCTCCACTGGGGCAAGTGACCTCCTATATCACAGTCTTCACAGACGCTTCAGTGACAGGATGGGGGGGACGTGCCTAGAGAGAGCTGTAGGTG
This sequence comes from Gymnodraco acuticeps, assembly GCF_902827175.1. Classification (NCBI taxonomy): domain Eukaryota; kingdom Metazoa; phylum Chordata; class Actinopteri; order Perciformes; family Bathydraconidae; genus Gymnodraco; species Gymnodraco acuticeps. Next base: position 77,182 of record NW_022989828.1, on the reverse strand, counting down.
GTTGCTGGCCTCTGACAGAGGCTCGGCACAGCAACCTCCTGGAGCTGCAAGCAGTGATGCTGGTCCTACAGCACTTCAAACCCTTAATACAGGGCAAACATGTGCTAGTGAGGAGCGACAACCGCACCACAGTGGCGTACATCAACAGGCAAGGCGGAGTCCGCTCAATAGCTTTGTTGACCGCAGCAGAGAACCTGTGGTTGTGGGTTTCACAGATTGTGTTGTCTCTAAGGGCCCTGCACATCCCGGGACAGGAGAACGGGGGGGGCCGACCTCATGTCAAGAGGCGGACCCCTGCCAGACGAGTGGAGGCTTCACCCGGAGGTGGTGAAGCAGTTCCGGACTCAGTTCGGGAGAGCAGAGGTGGACCTGTTCGGACAATCCGCTCTTGGGGGTGGACACATTTGCACACGAGCCATGGCCAAGGAAGCTGCTTTACGCTTTTCCACCGCTGCACCTTATCCCCCCCTTCTGGATAGGGTGAGGCGGGAGCAGCTGTCAGTCATCCTAGTGGGCCCAGATCGCCGCCTGGCGCCGTGGTACGCGGGGTAACACAGATGATGGTGGGCCAGCCCTGGGCTATTCCTCAGGTCTGGGGAGCGCTGTCTCAGGAAGCAGGGGCAATAGGGGCGTTACCCACTCTGGGCCAACCTCTCCAGGCTTGGCTCCTGAGAGGGACAGGCTGAGACAGGTGGGGCTATCTGACAACGTTATTCAGACTATCCAGGCAGCAAGAGCAGAATCCACCAAAGCCTGTTACAGGCCAAAGTGGGCGGGATTCCGGCGATGGTGTGAAGGAAGGAGTCTAGAGCCTCTGTCATGCACGCTGGGCTCTATTCTTACCTACTTACAGATACTGGTGGACAGGGGGCTGGCTGATTCCACAATTAAGGTGTATGCAGCAGCCATTTCGTCCTGCCATGAGGGACTTGGAGGCAGGTCAGCCTTCAGTCAGCCGCTTATGTCGCGGTTTTTGCAGGGGGTCAGGAGGCAGCGCCCAGTAGTGCACGCCTCCGCCCCACAGTGGGACCTGCCGTTGGTGCTCGAGGCTCTGGTCACAGAACCATTTGAGCCCCTGGAGCTCCCCGCCCTGAAAGCACTGTCATGGAAGACAGCATTGCTACTTGCCTTGACTTCGACCAAAAGAGTGTCCGAGCTGACCGCTCTGTCGGTGCACCCAAGCTGCCTTTTGATCCGGGGTGACCGTAGCGGGGCGACACTCAGACCGAACCCCTCCTTTACTCCTAAGAGCCTAAGGAGTTCGTTCAGGTCAAGGGCTATTCAGTTAGGTGGCTTTAGTCTTCCACCCCATATTGAGGCCAGGGAGGCTAAATTGCACCTCCTCTGCCCAGTGCGTGCGCTAGCATGTTATGTAGAGTGCACGGCTGCCATTAGACACACTGAACAGCTGTTTGTGTGCTTTGGGGATGGTGTGGCTGGAAAAGCTCTCTCCAAGAAGCGCCTAACAGGATGGTTATGCGGGTGCATTACACATGCCTATGGACGGGCGGGGAGAGCCCTCCCCACTGGGGTCCATGTGCATTCTACATGGGCTGTGTCAAACAGCGTTATTCAGCAGCGTGAGTGTAGAAGATATATGCACGCCGGCGTCTTGGTCTACGCCAGGCTCCTTCATAAAATGTTATCTCCTGGACATGTCTGGCTCCTTCTCGTCGTCTGTGCTTGCCGAGGCAACGCATGACTAGTGAGAGGGGGGGTGGCTGTGGGTCAGCAGGTGTCTGACCCCCCCCCCCCCCCCCCCCCCCCTGGACATAAAGCACTTGTGTTTTCCCATGCTCCTGAGGGACTCGGGAGACATGGTGCGCAATCAGCCCCATACACGGCTGGAGGCAGGCTGGGAGAGCCTTCCTCACTATTGTCCATGCCCACTCTACACGGAGCGTGTGGGGGACGTGGTGCACTTGTGTTTTCCCATGCTCCTGAGGGACCTGGGGAACATGGTGCGCGGTAGGCTCCATACAGAGTCTCCGCACAGATCTTTTCCATGCACACTCTACACGAGGTAAGCGTGTGTGAGTGTGCCTTATCCAAATTGCGGCCCCAACTTCTCTACGGTTACAACCGGATGGGAGGAAGTGGGGATGCAATGGATGTTAGCCAAAAGCCGGTCAGGGACGGTGTGGTGGGTCGATGTTGTTGGATGACAGGGCGTGTATACATCGGGGCTCCTCCCACTGTACCCATAGAGTCCAGTAGAGGGCGGAGCCTGTGTGAAATATAACAGGGGGTTACGTATTGTAACCCTAGTTATATAAGCACAGGCGGAGCCCTCTACACCCTAAAAAATAAGACCATTGGTTACTTAATAAAAATGGGGTAACAAAGTGACAATTAATATAATTAGTAGAATTTAATTTCAACGACTTTGATTAAAAATGATTGAATAAATTGACTAAATATAAACAAGAAAAATAAGTACAAATTAACTAAAAAACAATTCAAATGTGTTGGATTAACTAATAGTGGGCCAAATGATTAGTTAAACAGGCAACATATATTAATCAATTTCACGAGGACATTTTATTTACCAAGTATCTGAGCAAAAATAAATTAGATTTATTAAATCTCTGTTGAAATTGTATTTACTATTTTGTATAGTACAAATTGTTTAGATTTACTAATTAACTGGGGGAAATTGATTTAGATCTACTGAATATCTGGCTGAAAATGATTTGGATTTACTAGATAAAATAAGGTATAACTACTCATATTTTAGCACATTGGTTCTTAATTCAACACAATTACAGTGCGAATATTATCTACCTTAACATAAATTAGTTGTTTAAATACAAGTGTTAATTGATGAAAAATTACTTTAAGTCTATTCAATACTATTAATTGTCACTTTGTTACCACAATAATTATATGTCTTATCTACTCAATATTCTGCATTCTTAGTGCCAGTTTACTAAAGTACAGTCATCACATGACAATGCATATAACGTACAGGTAAACATTTATTTAAACAGTTTTTTGCAACTTTACATAAAAATACCGTATATAATCTAAAATAAGAATTTAAATATTACTATGCATATTAAAATCTCTTATTCACATCCTGAATTACAATGGAACTAAAGGTACAATACATGTTGCTTGTGCAAATACCGATTTGAAAACACGATGGCCCTTCCAGGAGCCCAGTAAGGCCACAGACAAACCATGCAGTATCCTTCAAAAGGGCGTCCTTAAATAAACAGGAACAAACTTCTCAAACATGTAACAAAACGCCGAAGGTAACCATGTGCCATTTTTGATGGAGACATAACCATTGTTCTCAAGCAAGAAGCTTATTTTTCAGGCAGTTCAACTTTGGGGACAGCTTTGAACAGTCCAGTCCAAGGCTTTGAACGTGTAGTTTAGCTGCTTGGGATAGGCAAGATTGACTGCATATGCAATCCCAATGAGCATGCAGCAAGCCCTTGGAATGGTCCCCTGAGAAGTCAGCACTCGGATGCCCTCTACAACAATGCCGATGTCATGGGAACCCTCTGAAGCATTTGTCTTGATGCTGTAGATCGCCATCTCTTGAACAGCAAGGTCCTGTGATGCGCTGTCTGCATCCTGAAATTACAAAAATATTGTATATGTCAGAATGTTCTGCCAAAGGAGAAGGTGATAACAATTAATATATAATAATTTACCAAATTTCTTACAACTTGAAATTAATGCTCCCTAATTACATCAGTGTTTTAGAAAAATAGAACATAAGGCATTTTGCAATAGCATATTTTTATCCCAGCTAAGTTAAGAATTAGGTGATTATTTCACCAACAACTTACAACAATTTAATTACAACATAAATTGAGTCTGAATTGAGTCAAATGTTTTTTAATTTAAATAAATCCATAGGTATTTTAATGTATAAATAACACCTATTGATGAATATCTTTTTTACATTTTCTAGCAAAAGCTTGCCACCGGTCAACCAAACTTGATCATTCACTGTAAGACCATTTCTGAAGATGGCAGTCAATTACAGCAACTGGGTCAATCCTGCTTGTTTCTGGGAAAAATATTTATCATTTTATTTTATGATTAGACCTTGCCAAGACATACCAGGAGAGAAGACAGAGAGAGAGATGAGGGAGATACACTTACATCATACTCTTTTAAGAGCTGATCAGTACGTTCCCCAAGGTAAATCATCAGACAGCGAATGACAACCTCTCTTGTGATGTTGATGTTGGGATTGCTTGGAGTCTGAAATAAAAAATAAACATGGTTTAATTTGAATGAAACACGTCCTATCACCCAGTGCTTTATTACAGAAAATGTTGTCTCAGTCTGTTACTTTAAAAATAAACATTACCTTATTTTATTGCTCATTACTTATACTATAAGAGTTTGATTTAAAAAAAAAAGAAAAAAGAAACCCATCAGTAAATGACAAATGTCAGTTAAGCTGTTGGCATACAATCTAACAAGTTTAAGTACACCAGACATATCTTTTCAATAATCATTCAGTGTTAAAAGCAACCCCGACCAACCAATGCTGTAAATAACATATATATATATATATATATATATATATATATATATTACAAATAGTTACAATGCTGTAATTAGAGACAATGTACACTCAGTGGCTACTGAAAATACATGCACCTGTTCAATATGATGAAATTCAATTGTTCTATAATGTGTAATTGTTTTGACACCCTCAGTGTTTAAGTATATTTTTTAACATTGAGGTTTATTCTATTGAAAATATTGTCCTGGACAAGCCTATTTTCAGAGGCATTTCAAATGTTCTGACGCCCGCTTGAATATAAATATGAAGTACTAAGAATGAGAAACACCCTTCAATATAATTGTGTGAAGTAGACTTTTAGCCTGACCTCGAGTAAAAATCTAATTGAATGCACACATTTCTGAAGATGTTAACTTACAATTAACATTATAAACCTGAGTAAGTATTGATCTTAATAAAGCTGAAAACTATTTTACTTCTTTTGTGAGAATTACAGCCTTGCATTACCTCCTTTTGTCATGATAATAATATTCATTGAAGGGTAAGGACAGCTTTCAACTTCAACCCCATGGTTCCTCCCTTGGAGTGGAACAGTTTCAGAAGGCCAGGAGTATATTCATCCAGTTTGGACATGAACTTCGATTCCAGGTGCACCATCGTGATTCTGTGAAACTCATCCTGGATCTAAAAGACAGATAATGAAACCAGAATTTATTTTAATATTACAATTTAACCTATTATTCCTACAAGATTTTAAAAGCAGAAAGCACCTACTATGATCTTTTTGTTTGACACTTTTCATTTTGGTTTTTGTAAATATTGAGCATACATCTTAAAACATAAAGTTTGTTTTAGACATTTAAAAACACAATATTTGTTCACAATAAACGTTTTGTCTTGTGTTACATTACATAAAGAAATGTACATATCTACAAGTAAATATCAACCTATAACAATATATGGTAAATGTGCTTTTTAACAAACAAAAGTTGATAGAAATACTGTAATAACCACATTTTGTATTGCAAAACAAACTGTGCAAAAACATTTACTTGAAATGTTGTATCATGGCATGCAAGTGTGAAACATACCTTTGATAATACTCCACGATTCTTCATGCACCTGAAACGAAATTCATATTACCTTTAATTCCATTGGATGAAGTCACATTTAACAAACACATAACTTTAAAATCAAACATTAAAATCTGAGAAGTTGCTAAACAAACACTTGTATTACAACAAATGCATTTAATAAAAGACGGACTTTTATTAATCCCTCGTGGGGAAATTGTTTCTCTGCATTTGACCCATCCTAATTTTAGGAGCAGTGTGCTGCCATTTTGAACGGCGCCCGGGGAGCAGTGTAGGGAACGGTGCCTTGCTCAGGGACACCTCGGTAGCACTTGCTCTTGCCGGGACTTGAACTGGTGACCTTCCAGTTGCCAGACCAACTCCCTAAGGACTTCGCCACCACCACCATTTATCATGCACATTTGTTACAACGTGTGTTTCAAACATGTGATCTTTCTCGTTTAAAAGTTAAACAAGTGAGCATGAGGTTTCCGTAGCAAGTAATTACTGGTGATATAAATAAGTTGTTCAAAGGTAATTGCTATCTTTTCTTTCTTAATATTAAAATGACCATTTTAATACCACTACATTTCCATACTACAAAAATCAATGCGAACCACAGAAAACTAACATCAGCCGTTAGCTGTTAGCACTCAGAGCCACAGCTCCTCATATCTGTTCAGAAACTAGACAAAAGTTAAACAAGTACAAACCACAGACTGCCTGTGTCATGGTGAATACAGTCGCTGCTTTATTAATGTCTGTATAGGCCGTTGTTGTGAGTGTGGACGGTCGGAGCATATACTGCATTAGCTTAGCTTACTCCATTAAGAAACACGCATTTTAAAAAAGGTGTTTGGCCTGCCGTCTTGTTGCAGACTTGTCTAAGCATTAATTCATGATTTTACTAACCGGTATCAGTATGTTGTTACTTCGGCATCATTTTGAAACGTGTATTACAATTAAATCATGGTAAAATATGTTCATTTTGTTGTAGTTGTAGCCCCCTTGCCAGCGATTCTCTCACTAGTTTAGCATATTCCGCCTGTTTGCTGGACCGCTTGTTGGCCCCGATAGAACCGAGATTTTGTCGGGCCAGAAAAAAGGAGAAAAAGTACCCCCGGGCCGGAACTAGGCATAGTGTTAACGCAACCAAAAACGGGCCCAGCACGACACGGCACGCTTAAACCGCGCAGGAGGAACTGCGCCATAACTGTTAGCGCCGGTATTATTTCATTTTAGTGACTGAATCCCTAATGCTAACGTTAGCTACATTTGAAAAGTTGGTTTAGCCTATATGCAATGCACACGCAAATAGTGCCTCAGTGAATTTGGTATAACAGTCAACACAAACATTATTGTCACATAGTACCGACCTTTTTTCTCCTTGCAATGCTTTTAGTCGAGACAAAGACAACACAGACTGACTGAATCCCTAATGCTAACGTTAGCTACATTTGAAAAGTTAGTTTAGCCATGCACATCCAGTAAAGTTGGCATGTTTGGTAACTTAGAGTAACACAAAACGATGTTCAACTGCAACAGCAACGTAATTTAAAAAATGTGTGTTAATTAACAACAATAAAGCAGGTCTTACCTTTGGTAAACTGGCAGTCTCGAAGTGAAGTGTGGCAGACGCTCGATGAACATGACCATGTGCCGCAAAATGCCTGGGCGGAAGTATAAAGGCTGTAGAACTGACAACCTCCCAATGAGTAAAATGTATCAATATTTTGCATTTTTGACGCTACTAAAAATATACCATTAATTTCTACTCAGTAATCCACAGCTGATTTTATTGAGGCAAAACTAAGTAAAATACAATTAATAAATCATTCAAAATTGTTTGAATTTAGCTTAATGTGATTCCAAACTACACAAAGTCATTTATATTGTGTATAATTTACTTGGTATTATTTATTTAATATTAATTGACCCCAATCCCAGTTTTTACAGTGTACCTGGGGGCCCTGTCTTTCCTAGTCCGCTCGCTGAAGAGTGTATAGGATAGTGGGCGGCGGGTGTAGCTGCCTTTATATACTGTGGGCCTGTGCGCTCATTCAGGTAGGCTCGCCCCGATTGGCCGGCTACGTTTACGTAAACTCAGTAGGTGAATGCACGCACAGCATGATAGAGAGTAGTACCCATAGAGTCCAGTAGAGGGCTCCGCCTGTGCTTATATAACTAGGGTTACAATACGTAACCCCCTGTTACGTTTGGACCAATCCGGACTTCCTCACACACACACACACTCGGCGGGACGTTGCGAGGCTCGCTGCTGCGAGGAGCGAACACAGTGAGCTGGCTCACTGGTGTGGGGTCGGCGAGACAGCGAGTCACCGCGGAACTCAGCCTGCGCACACACACAAACTCCCAGCCAGGCTGCGGGTGTGTCTGTTTCGGGCTGGGTTTTGCTGTGTCTCACTGTCTCGCAGACGGCCACTGGGCTCACAGGGGGGGGGGACAGGAGCTCCAACAAGCTGTGTAGGACAGAGAGTGAATACACATACTATACAGAGATGCTGTATGAGAAACCAATGGGAGTGTGGAACATTGAACAATGTGAATCTATTCTAGTAAACCACACAAACACTGACTTAACGCTAGGGCTGCTCAATTAATCATATTTTAATCGCGATTATGTCTTGCAACGATTACGAAAACGTAATCGAAATAAAACGATTATTCTTTTATTATTATTGCATTATTAATTTTTTGGGTTTTTCAGTTGAATTATACTTAAAGTTCAGGGTAATCAACTGTTAAAAACACACTGTTGAAATGTTTTTTCTCCAAATTGATGTTTTCAAAGTAAATTGATAATCGTTTTTAATAATCGTGATATCAATTATTGACCCAAATAATCGAGAAGCCCTAGTCTTCAGTACAGGTGGCAATATTGTCACCTGCCTGCGCTCATCTCTGAAACCAGACCATGTCAACAGGCTGGTGTTTCTAGCTAAAAATCTTCAAGAGATGACATGAGCAGCCCTACCAGCATTTGCCATGGTGGCCAAAACATTTGTATTTCCTGTAACTTCTGGACCATGACGGTGGGCCAGCCTTTAATGTTTAACTGAGTGGAATATATTGAATATGCTCTACCAAAATGTTGGCTATATGTTAACCCTCTATGGTATGATGTTGCCTCCAGGCAACATACCCATTTTTTGCCTTTTACATTCACACAATACATCTCAAATTATGATGCAATACTTTAAAAAAAGAGGCAGGACCATAAGGAACCAATAGTAGTGTTTGAATTTGTCCCATGACTCTGGTGGCCAATTTGAAGACCCTGTTTGCCGCCTTTCCCACAAGGATCAGCTCAGCCATTTCTCTCCTCGAAATGTGTCTGGAAATAAATATATTCACAATAATAGGTGAGTAAACCTTCATTTCTAATAGTTTTAATATACTTAATTTGCTAATTAGGTAATGGAAACGTGTTAAAATGCAAGTGTTGCCTGGAGGCAACACCGTACCATTATGGATTCACCATGATATTGTGGTATTGTGTGTTTAGGTATAAACTGTTCAAAAGCATACCAGTCATCATAGATCTCTACAATTTAACCAAGATACATTTGATGTTAAAGCCAACCCAACGATCTGTGCAAAGATGGGATAAGAAAAAGAAAGAAACATTGCAGGTTACCTGCCCAAGTGTCGTGCATGCATACAATAAGAGTATGGGAGGGGTGGATCTTCTAGACTCGCTGATAGCTCTACAGAACAAAGATCAGGTCAAGAAATAACTTACCATTACGGTACAGTGTTGCCTCAAGGCAACGCACCCCAAAATAATTATTTAAAATGTCTTTAGATTATGTTTATTTGGTCTATTATATGACAAAAAAACACTCCAAAATGTTTTTTCCCAAATGGCATCATAGTGCGTACCATAGAGGGTTAAGGAGTTTTCAGGTTGTGACAGTGCATTGCAACATGTTTGTTGATCTTGTTTATTATTTTGATATTATTTATTTAAATGTGGACATGAATGTATAATTTATTTTGTATTGGCTTTTCAGTTGATTACCCTGAACGATTCAACAGTTGAAAAGTTCAAATTATTATTTGTATTTGTTTTAAAGTACAATAAGTGGATGTTTTCAAAGTCAATGAATAATCGCATTTAATAATCGCAATAGCTTGGTTTCACTTGACGTCACACCGCTGCGTTCCTTTGGCGCGAAATTCCATTGGAGGTCAGGAAGTCATTTTCTACAGAGGATCTAGCTGCTGTTACCATTGTGAAAATGCCGGTGTGTTGTGTAGTTTACGGTTGTTCCAATCGATCCGGCCGAGAGAAAAACAAGAGGTTTTACCGAGTGCCGAAGGTTGTCGTCCATAAAGCTGAGCAATTTAAGAAGCTAACCGAAGAACGCCGGAAAAAATGGCTTTCAAACCTACATCTGCGGTCGGGAGGAGCAGAGTCGTCTAATGCACGTGTCTGCAGCGAGCACTTCATCAGAGGTATTAGCTAACTTGGTTTTTGTGGCTTTGTTTAGGTATTATTGGGTTGTGGTTAAATGCTTATTTACTTAGTAATACTGATCATGTTTAAGTTACCTGTAGTCTAATGTGGACTTTGTTGGGACTTTTTAGGGTGCCCTAGCGCTTTGGGTGACGTTGAGTCGGTAGACTGGGCTCCCACTGTTAGCCTCGGTTACCACACAACAAGTAAGCCCAGATCAGAGGCATCTCTTCGACGAGAGCAGAGGATGGAGCTCAAGGAAGACCAACAAAGAGAATCAGAATGTGCAGAGGCTTTGTTGGATCTCCTGCAGACAACCGAGAGCCCAGAACCGACGCAGCCCCCGTCTGACAGCCCACAACCAGAGGACACCAGTGGGATATTAAATGACCAACAAGGTAAATTAACCACCAGCATTATTATTAAATATTACAAATGTGATTGTCAGAAAATCAATGCAAAGTTTGAATTAGGTTTAGGTTTAGAAAATAGAGTACTAACTTGAGAATCTGCAATAATTGGAACAGAGAACTTGCATGTCTGTAAAAAGGTTGTCAAAAAGATAACTTCACAACAATTCACATTCATATTTGACTATTTTAAATAACTAATTATGCTTGCTCCTGCTATATTGTATGCAGATGCAGGATGCCAGACTGATTTAACGATGGAGGACATCGAGAGGATGGAGGATGTTCTGAGACAGAACACAACAGAGCTGGGAGATCTTCGGACAAAGGCACTGGACACAAAGTTCAACCAGGAGTCCTTTGAGAGCAACGAAGAGAAGACAACGTTTTACACCGGGCTCCCCAACTTCTTAGTTTTACTTCAGGTTTTTCAACTGTGCGAGCCCTACATCACATGTGGCCCTATGTCTGTGCTCTCCACATTTGAACAGTTCATTTTAGTTTTGCTGAGACTAAATCTCCCACTGAAAGATTTGGCTTTCAGGTTCAACATCTCTCTCTCCACTGCTTCTAGAATTTGGCATAAGTTAATTGACATACTTCATGAGAGTACAGAATTTATAATTGAGTGGCCAGAGCGACATGTACTTCAAGCTACAATGCCAATGGGATTCAGACAGGCATTTGGATGTAGAGTTGCTGTGATTGTTGACTGTTTTGAAGTTTTTATTGAGAGGCCCTCTAATTTACTAGCTAGAGCACAAACATGGTCCAACTACAAGCATCACCATACTGTTAAATCTCTGATTGGTGTTGCTCCCCAAGGCTATGTCACTTAGATATCTTGTGCCTGGGGAGGAAGAGTTAGTGATAAACAGATCACAATACAGAGTGGGCTCCTAAAAAACCTGTTACCTGGAGATATTGTCCTAACAGACCGTGGGTTCGATATTGGCGATAGTGTGGCATTTTACTGTGCTTCACTAAAGATGCCTGCATTCACCAGGGGGAAAAGTCAGCTGTCAGCATACGAGGTGGAAGAGACAAGAAAAATAGCTAATGTGCGTATTCATGTCGAAAGAGTCATAGGATTAGTCAGAAGAAAATATCAGATTCTGCAAAGCAGGGCTGTGCCCATAGAGCACATGCTAACAAAACCAGGTGAGGCACTAGCATTAATTGACAAGATGGGGGTTATTTGCTGTGCCTTGTCTAATCTGTCAGTGTCTGTCGTCCCATTGGAGTAAAGTCATGGAGCTGTAGTCTTGTAAATAAGAAACCATGTATTGTTCAGTATCATTTAATCTTTTCAGTAAACATCTTTTTGTGTTCAAACATCTTGTGTTCAAGTCTTTTCAGTAAACACATTTGTGTGTGTTGTAATTGTGTAGCCCTACTCAATATACAACTTTCATCTACATTCAGGCTTAATTAATTCAACAATATTCTAGAGATGACAATTGGTCTGGTGACGCTCCCATGTATGGCCATTGAGGGTTATTGTAAATGTAAATAAGAAACCATGTATTATTCAGTCTTCTTAGTATCATTTAATCTTTTCAGTAAACATCTTTTTTACAATAGCAATATATCACACAGCCCTACTTCCTCTAGTGCAGTGGTTCTCAAAGTGGGGGGAGTCCTCTCCTGTCAGACTGAGAGGCTCAGTGAGCTAAAGGACTCTCTCAGTGTTATCTCAGTGGGTCTCAAACGTTTTGGTCACCATTAATGTAAACAATTGTTTCCGAGGCACACGTTTATATGATCATTATAGTTATACAAAAATAAGAGAATAAATGAAAAACAGGTATGAAATACTATATGACAGTAAAAAAAGAATAAAGTTTAAAAGGGTGATTTGTAAAATATCTATAAAGAAAAAGTAAATCTGTTTACAGTTCTGTTTCATATGGGTGTTGAGAGAGGTATCCATAGAGCTCTTCATGTTGCTCTCAAAGTGCACCAGATTGATGCTTTCAACTTCAATATTTAAAAATAAATCTTCCCGGGGGAGCTTGCCCTCGGACCCCCCTAGAGGAGGTGAGGACCCCCCTATGTGAGATCCACACACCACCTATAAAAATAGCACTTGACCCCTGCTTACACCTATATGCCGTGAGCTGATTATCGAGCCTTCATTGTAACAGTCGCGGGTACACTGTGTGTATGCGTGGGGATTGTTAGGGTAGAAAATTCCACTGTAGCGCCCGGTACATTAATGGGAAACCCTAAATGTTTGAGCACCCTCTATGAAACGTCAAGCTACCCCACAGCACCCCCAAAAGAAATCTCTGGCGCCGCCACTGAGCCTGACTATTTGTGTTGGGGGGGCCCGACTTTTTTTTTTCTCCAAAGGGGGGGCCTGACAGAAAAAGTTTGAGAACCACTGCTCTAGTGAGTGTGGTCAGTGAATATGAAGGTGCTGTAATGCAGGTTAAAGAGCTGCCACTGTGCAAATAATAATGCAACAAGCAGAGAACCACAACTTCCGGGACCAGGACAGACCACAGGTGCTGGTAATCACGCCTTCTCTTCCTCCTGATCATCTTGCAACTGAAACTGAAAAATGGAACAGCAGACAGGGAGAGGAGGCTTTTAGTCACCTGATAGTTATGCACTATCATGTTCTTGTGGGAAAAAAGGAGCACACCAACTCTTTATGACTTTTACCTTTCCCCTTGTAAGTTGCTGTCCCAACACTTCAGGGAGAACACATAGTCTGAAGAAACGCTCAACTCTGGGAATGATGTTGTCCCACAGGTCCACATCACGCACAATTCTCTCTACAAAGAGGTCATTTTTAGTCCAGACAACAAAGTCGCAGTAGTCAACGTCAACGACGTGGAGCTGAGCCTGTACTTGATGGTAGTAGGTCTCCTGTCCAGCTTCACAGTGCCCCCATCGTTGACGAGACAGAAGCCCTGTTCTCCAGCACACAGGCGAAGATTGGCCTCCTCTTGTTTGCTGTGTGGGCACTAAAAGTTCAATGAAAAGAAAAGCAATATATTGTACTGTAAATAAGTGTCTGCAGCTCAAAATGTATTGGGAGAGGATCCCCAGACTCAGGATCACGTCACAATCCTATACTTACCCGCTTTACTGTAGCACAATACTGAACAAATAACTTACCTTTATCTCACAGATACCAGTTCCATGGCAGGTGCACGTGACACATCCGTCTGGCGACGCTCCCATGTATGGCCATTGAGGGTTCAGCCAAAGCCCGCTGTCTTTACAGCTGAAACCCTGGTGGTGCAGACTTTGTACTCCTTAATACTGCTTTCGGGCAGTTGCCTCGTATTTGCATCCATACCTGTAATGTATACAACAAGGAACAGAAATAGAACATTGTACATTATAAAACGAACAAGTCAAATCAAGCAATCTGATTGGTTCTTAGCCGTGATATAATCAGCGTATACCACGGGTAGAATTGTAAGCTACTTTTCACAACAAGTTGGTATCCCTCCGCGTATGAGAAAAACTGTATACAGTTGCTTTTCAAACTGGAACAAGGAAGCAGCGGAGAAGTAACGGGGCAGAAACCCTCCTTTTTACGCAGCGGTCCGGACGCTTCGCGTCGGGCCGAACCATGCCCCTTAGCTGTGATATAATGACCATATACCACGGCCTGTCGTGAGCTATTGCTTAATGATACCATGGTCTGGGTGAATACTCCATTCTGATTGGCTCCCTAATCCCTAATAAATACCTTGTTGCAGCTGTAGAGAACTTGTGTGCCTCTGGGTAGCATATGGACTTGATCAAGGACTTTGATGGCTGTGCAAGACTAGTCTGTAGAACCTGCTTCAGTCTTGAGGCTGTGATCCTTCCTGCTCTTTGGCTAAACCATATTGGTGATAAGCTCTGGTTTCTGGTCTCCTTCTCTACTGCCTGGACCTGTGGCTGTGTCAGCTCTTCCTGTCTGAAGTCCTGGCATGCATTCTGCAACTCTGTTGGGGATAGCTGTGGCATCTCTGGTGTCCTATACTGAGGTAGTGGTTTAGGTAGCTTGCTCACAGATTTAGGGACAAATTCTTTGTAATATGGTTCCCTGGACATCAGTGCAGCACTTCTTGGGGAATTTCTGCTCAAAGTCTTGAAAAACTGCATATACCTCTCTGATCCTCGCTCCAATGAACCCTGGACTGTGGGAAGCTGAAATGTGTGCTTCTCACCTGTCCTTCCAGCAATGGCATCATCCAGTTTTTGCTTTTTGGATTTTGCGGATGAAAAGTCTATCATCGCAACTGGAGCAGCAGGAATCTGCACATGTGAGAGACAGACCAACATGTATGTGAACATACATGTATGTGTATGTGAACATACATGTAGGTGCAGTGTAACAATGAGACAGGCAAGGACGGCATGAACAGCTGACTGACCACTGGGGTCTGAATACCTTTTTGACATGTGATGGCATTAGCCACTTGCACTTCTCAGTGGTGCAGGATGCAGTCTCTCTCATCTTCACACCTGCTTCGATTGCAAACAGAACTGCTCCAACATGTGAGCAGGATTCTGACAAACTGTATAGACAGAGACATACTAGAATAACTAGATTGATCGTAAAAGCTAGTAATGGTATAACATGAATATTATAGCAGGCAGGCGACAGCCGTAACACTGCCTTACATGAGTCCATGTAGCTAAAGTTAGCTAGCTAGATGTCTCCTAATAATGCTACTTAGAGGTAAGAAGGTATAGGTAGTTAACACTCACCCGGGCAAAAACAAGGCGACAATGGTTTAATGCCTCTTTGGTGCCGAGGTCATTCACCCATCCACACACGAAGTAGTTGAAAGCTTCCAGGCTTTTATACGCTTTCATTTGGCTAGCCGTGTAGTAGGAGGTATGAAGGACGAGGTAGCTGGTGATATCCATCGCCTCGACAGCGGGCAAATCTGATAAATCTCGAGAAAAGTCGCTCTTTTTCAGCTGATACGGATCGTATCCGATGTGTGCTGTGATTTTTTCACGATATCTGCGGCGTGCAGGTTCATTTAATTGTTTGACATAGTCGGTGTCCTCCATGATTCCTGCGTTGATGAATGATTGCGTTTTCACTTCTTGACCTCCACTTGAATTTCGCGCGTCGTAGAAGTCACGTGACTGAAACCAAGCTATTACAATTATTGAGCCAAATAATCGAGATTATGATTTTTGCCATAATCGAGCAGCCCTACTTAACGCTGTGCAACTAAGGATGTCACAAGAACTGATCTTGAATAAAAAGGTGCAGTAGTGAGTACAGAACAGCACAGATGTTTGCACTGCCGGTTCCCTTGTCTCGAAGTCAACGGTACTTTGAACGTGTTTTTGGTTGAAAACCTGACATACTGTAAGGTCCGTTATTAAGAAAAGATAAGGAGATGTTCAACTTTCGTTCTACAACATAAAATATGTCGGTAAAACTCCACAGCTGCTCATATTCCTTGCATGTCTCTTTCTTTCTAATAACCCCCTGAAAACCCTCCTCAGCAGCAGTTCTGGTTGATGTGCACTGCCAACATAAAGCTGATGTTGAATGAACAGCTTCATTAAAGCCAACGATGAAGACTTAAGCTTTGGTGTCAAAAGTCATCAGCTTCACGTTGCTGCAGATAAACACTGAAAGCGTACATCTCTGCAATTTCAATCTATTCACTAAATATTTAACAGGATGCTGTCATCATGGAAACCTGGTAACTACATGAGTTATACGCCCTGACATTTAAAAACTGAATTCCCTTTAAGCATTAAACGACTTTTTCCAAATAATGTGAAATACTTCATTATTAACGTATGTGTCTGTACACCATTGTGAGGTAAATCACAAAACCACCCTCTTGTCTTTGTAGAAATGCAACTTTTTCGTATAATACAATACATTGTGTAAGGGTCAGCCAAATGGTTTGTGGACTGCCGTTTTGGCCATAGACAACTTTTTTAGGTCTCACTTAAAAAAACTGAAATAAAACATTTTGACGTGAATCAAGTAAAAAGTAAAGTCATCTGTTTTCCTTTCTTAAACTGCTGAACAGCAAAGAAATGTTTTTCTTTCCTCTTTTTACCTTACTAGAATATAATTGGAGGATGAGACCCTCTTTAATGGTCACACACACATGCACACACAGTGACATTTGACCTCTGCATTTAAGCCATCCTAGTACCAGGAGCCTAGTTCGAGGAGCAGTGTATACTATATAGTAGAGTGAACATTGGCTACGTTTAGGGGCAATGAAAACAATCCCGTCTTAGTAAAAGACACGTGCATTGATGCTAGAATAAAGTTTGGTACCAATCTGTTAGTGTACGTAAAATATAAATCAATCAATGTTTATTTATATAGCCCAATATCACAAATGTTACATTTGTCTCAGTGGACTTCACAGTTTGTACAGAATATCAGTATGACAATACGACACCCTCTGTCCTCAGACCCTCTGTCCTCAGACCCTCTGTCCTTAGACCCTCTGTCCTCAGACCCTCTGTCCTCAGACCCTCTGTCCTTAGACCCTCACATCGTACAAGGAAAAAACTTCCGGAGAAAACCCACAGTTTAAAGTGAAAAATGGGAGAAACCTCAGGGAGAGCAACAGGGGAGGGATCCCTCCCCCAGGACGGACAGACGTGCAATAGATGCCGTATGTAAATTGAAGAGATAATACATTTGCAACATAGGTAGTCCACATTTTTGGAAATGCATGTGTGTATAATGACTTTTTCATTGGTACACAATGCAATTAAACCTCAAAATTGCTTTGCATGCTTTAATTGTCTTGAGGGTTTTTCATAAATGTTATCAAAGCTGATATTACATGATTAAAAAGTTGTGGGTGGGTAGTTAGATTTAAGTAGTAGGTATCAATCCATCAAGCACATGTGAGTGAATGACACCCACGGCACCTCGGGGGGCTAACTTGTTATCTCTGCTCCCCTCTCACCAAACATCATGAATAATCCCTCTCAGCTTGCTACTACACCACATCCATGATTCATCTAAAAGCATCAGTTACCGATCACACCGTGATGCCAGATTGTGTTCTCGTGAACTGTTAAACAAGAACCGAGGGGATGCCTATTAAAAAGACATCATTTGTGTTTGTATGTATTATATATGGTATTAGTAGCCCGACAGATTCAGATATTGAAATCACAGCTTGTCGCTCTGTGTTGACGGGAACAGATTGCATCTCGGAGCTGAGGAGCACCGGAGCAACTAACTGTGTCTCTAAAAGCTTTCCAGTATCTCTGTCAATGCATCTCATTAACAAGACAACAAATGGTGTCTGCAGTAAAGTGGAGCAGAGTCTGTGCTACATGTTCTAGTTAGAATAAGGATGTCAAGGATTGATTTAGATGCAAAACATGTCAGTCATAAGGGCATATGCAAATATGGATTGTTTGATGTGGAATATAAAGCTAAACATACTCTAACACGAACATCCATCTTTTTCGGGATTCTCCTCAAACCAATAAACAAGTCGTGTTTCATTGTGATGAATGTTGGAAACAGAAAACATGGCACTTGAATGCTGATTAATAGGAACATTTGATGTAATGAATGCTGTCCTTCAGATTTCCGCAAGTTTCGAGGATTTAATAGTCCTGGTGCAGTGTTAACTTTGGCAGCTGTTTTTGATTTAGTCCAGTGGTTCCCAAACTTTTTCAGTCGGGCCCCCCTTGGGTATTGGAAATATTTTCGGGACCCCCCAACCTGGTTCCCATCTATATTGGTAGGATTAATTGTATATTGTTGTAAAAACATTACATTTTCTCTGCTAATAATAAGAAGATACAAAGATCCAACTATCATTTTATATTTTATTATGGATTACACATGAACAAAAGTGCTTGTAATAGATACTGTGAATTAATTTGGCCTAATTAAAACTGGTTGGCCTTCTTCCCTGAGTAAATTTCTTTAAGGAAAATATATGAATTAACTACTATTTCTACTGCAGGTTGCAAACGATCACATCACTATACCATTCCTATTCCACACATAGCTCATCAATGACTTGTGTGTGCTTGCTTTCCCTCGCAGATCTTCTCAAACCGGGGCTGTTGTTTTGAGACTGCCCCTCTCAGTTCATTCTCAATGTTCAGCTTTGATTTGTATTTCGTTTTGATGGCAGCAACAGCAGAAAAAGCCGATCTCACACAAGTAGGATGTTGCAAAAGGCAGCATTATGCCCACAGCTCTCTGACCAATGAGATATTTTCGAGCAGTGTTTGTTTACAATTGAATAATAATAATACATTTGATTTATATAGGTGCACTTTAAAAACAATGTCATCTCAAGGTGCTTCACAAAGCTAAAAGGAGAAAATAAAAAAATCTTCCCGCGACCCCCCTGCAGTAACTCCGCGACCCACCAGGGGTCGCGCCCCACAGTTTGAAAACCACTGATTTAGTCTTTAGACAAATGGTTATTAGTTTGTCACATTTTAGTAATTTCTATCCTTCATAGTTTTAGTCTAGTTTTAGTCGATGACAAATAAAATTGTAGTCAAATGTTTTCTCTCTTTAAACCAATTAGGCAAATACAGGAATCTGAAATCTGAATCAAGGTGCCAGCATCAAGTGTTGAAATTCGGAATTTTTTTCTACAGTACTACTACTCTTATCGATCCCTCTGCTGGTCTGCTAACCGCCCCCACCCCACGCCTCGTCACCATGGGTGCTCGGCTTTTAGCTGCACTGCTCCCAGACTCTGGAACTCCCTCCCCCCGCACATCCCACAGTCAGACACAATCACCAAATTCAAATCCCAATTAAAAACCCATCTGTTCAAATCTGCCTACTCACTGCAGTGAAAGTGAAACATCCGGGGCTTTTCAGAAAACATCCGGGGCTTGAGCCCAAGTAGCCACCCCCTAGCGCCGCCACTGGCTCTCTCGCTAACTCCCCTATCTTGTCAGGCGGAGCCGAGGACCCGACCTGCACCTGCCAGACAACATTCCAATCAATACGGTTTAATCAGTTAATAAATAGGGGAGACCAGGGACAGTTGCAACACTTTTTGGGTTTTTCCACAATAAGTAAAAAACCATTTACAATAGGATAGCCATTTTGCTATATTATACATTATCAATATGTCAGCTACTGAAACAATGTATTTAAGATGTTTTTATGAAATAAGTACAGGTTGGAAAATGTATTTTTTTTTTAAAACTCAATTGTTACAACTGTCCTTGTGTACAGGGACAGTTGTAACACATGCCAGGCACGGTTGTAACATGTTAATAACGGTTACCTTTTTCACACTACATGACAACAAATAGGGAAAGCTGTCAAATTATAAGGCAACAAGATTTGAATGGGGTTTCACACATCCTCCATCAAACAATGAACAATGAACAGGATAACAGATAACACACACAGCATCATCCTCTGTGAAGGATTAAACTGTTCTCTGAGAGGTGCTTCTACCTTAATTATGTAGACCTACCTCCTTTGAGCTGAGACCATAATATAAATCAGCTGCCTCCATCAGGTAGTCTCTCAAAAGCATCTCCTGCTCTGTTGAGAACACCTTCTTTGGTGTCCAGTAGCCTACTCTTGGGGGTGTTTGTGATCCCTGACTCTCCAACCTCAGCCTCTTTGCATGGAACCGGTACAGGGTGACATGGCACTTTGCCACTTCCCTGAATGATTTGCCCTTCTCAACTTCATTTGAGGCTCTCTGCAGCTGAGCAAGTGGCACTCCCCTGTCTGTCTTCCTCTTTCTGACATTTGGCATACTGTAAACACACACACACACACACACACACACACACACACACACACACACACACACACACACCACACACACACACACACACACACACACACACACACACACACACACACACACACACACACACACACACACACACACACACACACACACACACACACACACACACACACACACACACACACACACACACACACTTTAAGCCTACTGTACAGTATTATATTCTGTTTATTTTTACAGGGACAATGCACACCAATCAACAATACAACTGTATGCTTGAATGAACAATTGATCATTCAAGCAAATGAGCCATCATTGTAAATGTGCCATGTTACAACCGTCCCGTTACAACCGTCCCAGGACCACCAGTCTTGCTTCCACCCCCTGTGAACCTGCCTGGTTGCTAGCTTGACCGATATTTAGCTAGTTATATTTGAAGAGTTTGGTTCCAAAACGCTATAAATCCATGTTGATTAATTTGAGTAAAAATGTATTTTCTTTACCAAGAAAAGTGGCAAGTGAAAACCACTATTTTGTGTTTCAAACTTTCACATAGCATCTTGAGGTTATAATAACATTACAAATTAAAATCCAGAATTTGATTTTCAAAGATTTATTTTAAAAACTGATAATTTTTTCCCCAAAATGCAATAAATCCATGACACGTTTTTTTCCCTCCAAAATGCAATAGATCCATTTTATTTTTCATATTGAAACTGTGCAAAAATACATAACAGTAAGTCAGTTGATACATATGAAAACCTCTGAACTTGGTCAATACTAAAATTATATGGGTACTGTGCCAAAAATACATCAATCATCGCTCCCAAAATGTATTTAACGGGTCATCTTGTTAATGCTACACATTCATTACAACAATAAAACATTACATGTGAGGGAAATGTATCATGAACAAGAACAACAATATCACATTAGACCACAGAAATTCCAAAATCACATTCATCTTTGCCATGTTACATTCATATTAGTGCTGTACGTTGTACGATTGTCTTGTGCATACTATAAATCCATTGCATTCATATAACTATATCTGTGTAAAGAACTGTAAAGAAGATTGAAAACTGATTTGCACAGGTCTTGTGCATACTATAAATCCATTTAATTCATATAACTATATTTCTGTGTAAAACATTCAATAACTTATCATTCATTAAGAGTGGAATGGTCATTCTCAAAAGGCTGGCACAATGGGCAGCTACTCTTCATGACTGTCACAGTCAACCTCATTCATCTATGACTGAGAGTGCATCATCATAGAAGGCACGCACATTGTCACTCACACCAATTTCAGAGAGCAAGTTCAGGACATCCTTCCTTTTTGCTTCTTTCACTGTGCTTTCTTTGGGAAGCTGACTTGGCTTGAAGTTTGCCCACTTCTTTCCTCTCTTCAGCACTGAGTGGTAGTATTCACCGCTATACACAGCCTTGAATCCTAGTTTCTCCTTCCTGAATTCCAGCATTCTTGCTTCACTTAGCTTAAATTACTTCTGTGACTTTACAAAAGCCTGTGTTTCTGTCTTGAAATCATAAGCCTCCCAGTCTTGACCATAGACGTGTACATTGCCATGATTGCGCAACATCTGGTAGTATTCCTCTGGCATAAGAATGGTGTCCTTCTTTCGAACCTGTTGCTCAATCCTCCCAAACACACGATCCACGGGCAGAAAACTGTGCCCCCTTATAGGACACACATACTTAGCACTGATTCTTGGAAAGGCCTCCTTCATAAAGGAAAACAGCATGGACAGCAGGTTAATATGTTTGTTCTGACCAAAACAAGAATCGCTGAACAATCGCAGCCTCTGAGCGTGGTGAAGAGCACCACTCAACTGTTGACATAAACAGTGGTCCAGAGCTGAAGCAGTCATATTGCTACCTTTTCTATTCTCATGCTCCATCCATGTGTACAGATGAACATCATCCACAGCTTGCTTACTTCCCGTCCCATGGTGAATAACGACACCAAAGAGATACATGTAGAGCTGTCTGGAATAGTATGCCTGACCTATGGCGGTTTTAGGGAGTACCAAATTCTGCATCATGTCAAAGCAAAGGGTCACTGCATCATGATCTACCTGCCCCAGCAAATCATAGAACACCCGTGCTCGTCTCCTGTGTAGGATGTAGGATGCAGACTCATTGCGTTTCTCTTCTTCAGTCAAGCTGGGGTCCTTGACTCTCAGTTGAAACCTGGCACATGAAGAACAGGCATCTGTGGCAGGATGCCCGAATCCAAGGTTGAAGTGCTGTCGAAAAACAGTGTAATACAGGGAGTAGCTGACTACATCATGGTTTTGTTGGTCGAATAGCTCGTGCATTCTTTTCACACTGAGGTCACAGGGTAGGTATTTCCGGCCAGGTGCTCCCCTTCTTCCATAATGGCTAGCCCTACATGTAAACGTTTTGATGTGATCCATCACATGCTGCTTCTTGGCATCATTTTCTGCCACCTTACGAGCACCACCCCTGAGTTCTGGTCTGGCTGTAGCGTTGAGTGCATAATACCTTGCCACTCGAGACACACGATCCTTGCCAATACCGGCAATGACAGAAAAAGGACATTTTGTATGTATGTAGGTGTGTTTGTAGTATGTATGTGTGTATGTATTTATTTATGTATTCATCTATATATTTATTTATCTATCTATTAATTAAGTCATCCATTGCTTCATTCATTGCTTCATTTATTAATTCACAGTATCCATTCACAATGACAGATGACATGGCCAAGAAGGGCATTTGTGATTAAGCAGTGCATCAGAGAACTAAATAGCAGTTATTCATACATTTTAAATGCAAACCTATAGCCTGCTAGTCCTATTTATGTAGCCTATGTATTGTGTGTGTAAGTACCTACTTAGGCTACTGCCTACTTTTCTACATTAATTCATCTTGCAGTAGGCATTTATCAAATAACAATGGCAGATGACCAGCCAACTAGGCTAGGACATTTGTGTCCAAGCAATACATCTGACAGCTATAGGCTAAGTTATACTAATTCCTTAAGTAGGCTACATTTTAACATACGAAAAAATAGCAAGAAACTTAAACATTAAAGATTCAACAGAAAAGCTTAATTGTGCCTTGTTCACTTCATGATATAACCTAGGCTACACATCAGGCTGCATTGAAAAGCTGTTAGGAACCTTGACTCAATAGCTTGGAGGACTCAAATGCACAACCCAGAGACAAAACGGTTTGAAGAAAAAATAATCTTTACTTGCAGAAAACAAAATCACTCTTTTAGAGGAAAGAACAAACTGACAAAAGTAAAGCGCTCTCATGGAGGGAAACAAAGCAAAACACTGACTCTCTTTAACCAGTTAAGCCCGAAGGTCCCCCCAGTGGACCCCTCCCACAGTTTTTTTTTTCTCACATGTCTCAGGGCTTCTTAACATTTATGAAACTATTAATGTTTCATACCCTTTTAAAGGTAAGAAACTCCGCTAACTGACAATAAGAACAATTGTTAGCTAAAAGAAACACAAGAGTAATACCAAGTCTTTGAATTAGCATTGAGCGAAAAAATGCTAACTAATGCTAACGCTTTTTTACACACAACACACGGTAGAAATGCCCTTATTACTATCTTAACTGCACAAACAAGATATACGATTTAAAGCTGAGACTCCACAGATTCCACACATGTAATGTCATCACTGTAAGACCTCGAATTCCTGGAGCTATCAGCCAGAAAAGAGAAAGTAAACAACATCTGGTTCCAAAAATATTACAATAATTACGTCTTACCTTTTTTGATTTGTGATCAAAAGTTGTGTTCAACGGAATAAAAACGCATCTCAAAGTTAATCCAATGTCTTTGTGTCACGTAGAATTTTTTACTGATAATCAATCATCATATTTATGGCAATATACTCGGTATAAAGTATTGCCGTCCAGGCTTGCACTTTCAGATATGCTTCGTTTGCTTCTCTATTACGTCCGCTATGGTAATATTTACGTAGATTTGGGAACTGCCCATCGATTCTATTGGTTCTGATGGTTAAGAAAGAGGTGTAAATCGCACGAATCGACCAATGGGTTCCAGAGATATGGTCCTGCGTAAAGTATAAAGAATGCCAGCCAGCGTAACAACATTACGCAGCCGACTTCATTTATTGTTTACAACGTAACGAAGCAGGAAATGCAGCAGGACCCAGAGCGCACGGAGCACAGAGCGGACAGCAGATAACGGAATTGCAGTTTTATTGCTTATAGATTATCAGAACATTTCAAAGGGGACACAGCCCCATTGGATATTAATCTATGGATTAACTACATCATCGTTTTTATCGTTTTAATGCCATTGAAGACCAGTTTAGACCAGACAACGAGGAAGGTAAGTCATTGTTAGCCTAGCGCATGTTAGTACCACTTGTTTTGATGTACGTTTTTGTTGATAACTTTGATAACGAGTTTGTATCTTTCAGTGTTGAGGTGGGCACCGTTAGATTCTGTGTCTCCTTGCGATCATAAACGATGTGTTGGATGTGCAGCTAGGATAAGTAATAAGGGAGCGAGGAGTGATTTTCGGTGCACTAATAGGTTAGCATTTTTCGCTCGGGGCTAATTCAGAGGATAACAGAGTAGCCATATGTTTTATTTTTTATTTTATTTATTTTTCCACAACAGTTGTATTTGGATGTAATGAATACCTATAGTGATAATTCAAAGTAATAAAATGATTTTTACAGTGAAAAAGTTCAAATGGAACCGATGGTTCCCAAATTACCCAGAGGTGAGTCCGCTTGGACTTTATTTTTCTAAATCTCTCTAAAAAGGTTAAATGTCACTTGTTTTTGCATCAATCTTGATACAGGGTACTTATTATATGTTATAGTTTGGATTCCTAAAGCTTTTAGTCTACTAACCCATCATGCAAGGGTAGTTTTCACTATAAGTAACGTTTTATTTTTAGGTGGACATTAGAATTTACATGTTTTTACTATGTTCCATCTGAATTTACTTTAAAATAAAAACATCTATATTGATTCTGACACTTCTACATCCAACTCACAGATGTAACCTTGCTTTGAGAAAAATAATTATTAATTTACCCCTTTTAGAAGTGAAGATATATCATTTGTTGTGTTAGTGGCATTTTCGAGCCTGAAACCTGAAAAACAGGCGCAGGGCTTAACTGGTTAAGCAATGGCTTAGATCTGGCTTCTTGGAGCAATGAACAAGACGAACCGACAACTAACAAGGGGAGACAGGACAATATATACATGAGGTAAGTGGGCACAGGTGGAAACAATCAGGGGCAGGGCAGACACTGACGATGGCGGGAAAAGGGACCAGAGCAGGAAGTAAAGGGACCTGGAATGAGACAAGGTGAGTACAAAAAAAAAACAGGAAGTGGAACATAAACTAAACTAACATGACAAAACTTAACATAATTGACGGGACACAACAGTACCCCCCCTTCTAGGGCCGACTCCTGACGGCCCAGGCTGCTCAGGGTGACGTTCATAGAAGTCACTGATTAGTGTATTTTCCACAATGAACGTTGAGGAGACCCAACAACGTTCCTCAGTGCCGTAACCCTCCCAATCGACCAAGAATTGTCGTCCTCGGCCCCGTTTGCGGACCGCCAGAAGTCTCCTGACCATGTACACCGGGCCACCCTCAATGATTCGGGGTGGTGGAGGGGGCTTGGAGGCGGGAACCAGAGTGCTCTCTCAAACTGGCTTGAGTTTGCTCACGTGGGATGGACCCTCAAAGATCTGGGGAGTTTGAGGCGCACAGAGACAGGGTTAATGACTCTTGAAATTGGGAAAGGACCCACAAACCTCGGTGCCAACTTCTTGGAGTGAACGTATAGGGGTAGATCCTTGGTGGAGAGCCAGGCTTTCTGGCCCGCCCTGTAGAGGGGAGCCGCACGCCGGTGACGATCCGCTGCTGACTTCATCCGGGTCGAGGTCCGGAGTAGCGCCTGCCGAGCACCGGCCCAAACCCGCTGACAGCGTCGGACCATGGCATGTGCGGATGGAACCTTGACTTCTTCCTCATTAGCAGGGAAGAGAGGAGGCTGATACCCGTTAGCACACTGGAAAGGGGAAAGACCCGTGGCAGCCGAGGGGAGAGTGTTGTGGGCATACTCTATCAAGGTAAGGTCATCGCTCCAAGTGGTCTGCTTTTGGGACACGAGGCACCTGAGGCATGTTTTGAGGTCTTGGTTCAGGCGCTCTGTCTGACCGTTGGACTGCGGGTGATAACCGGAAGATAAGCTGACGGTGGCGCCGAGGAGCTGGCAAAACTGTAGTCCAGTCACAAAGTCCATGGAGATGTGCGACCATGGTCGCTGAGGCACTGGGAGGGGCTGGAGCAGACCCATCTGGGCCCGGGACGAGGTCTTATTCCGGGCACACACTGGACAGGCCGCCACGTACTCGGAGACCTATTTTTTCATGGCCGGCTACCAGAACCACTGCTTTATGGCAAACATTGTTCGTCGGACGCCCGGATGGCATGTGAACTTGGACGTGTGAGCCCAGTGGATTACCTGAGAGCGTAAAGACACAGGGACAAACAAGCGGTTGCCTGGACACTCGCTGGGTGCCGGGCTCACAACATTGGCCTGCTTCACATCTGTTTCTATCTGCCATGTTACCGACCCAACCACACAGTTCAGTGGAAGGATTGATACTGGTTCCTTGGCATTATGTTCAGGCTCAAAGAGACGAGACAGTGTGTCTGGCTTACGGTTTTGTGTACCGGGCCGAAAAGATAATATGAAGTTAAATCTGCTGAAGAACAGCGTCCACCGGGCCTGACGTGAATTTAGTCGCTTGGCTTTCCTAACATATTCTAAATTATTGTGGTCAGTCCAAACAAGAAATGGTTGCTCCGCCCCTTCTAGCCAGTGTCTCCACTCCTCCAATGCTGCTTTGACAGCTAGTAACTCCTTGTTCCCCACATCATAATTTCTTTCAGCTGAGGTCAACTTACGCGATAGATAGGCACAGGGGTGCATCCTGTTATCCTCGGAGGATCTCTGGGACAACACAGCCCCGATGCCCTCGTTAGATGCGTCAACCTCAACCACAAACTGTCTCTGGGGATCCGGAACAGTGAGTACAGGTGCCGTGCTGAATCTTTTCTTGAGGCATTGGAAGTAGGACTTGGCCTGGGAGGTCCACTGAAAGGAGACTTTAGAGGAGGTGAGAGCATGCAAAGGTGCGGCTACAGAACTGGAGTTGCGTATAAACTTCCGATAAAAGTTGGCAAACCCCAGAAATTACTGAACTCTTTTGCTGCTATCAGGAGTGGGCCAGTTGGCCACCGCACTGACCTTGGATGGATCCATCTGCACCTGATTGGCGGTGACAATATAGCCCAGAAAGGAGACAGTGGTTGCATGGAAGTCGCACTTTTCAGCTTTCACATACAACTGATTCTCAAGAAGCTTCTGGAGAACTTGGCGGACATGCATGACATGAGACTGACTATCTGGGGAGAAAATCTAAATATCGTCCAGATACACGAAAACAGAAACATTCAAATACTCTCTAAAAATGTCATTTACCATGGCCTGAAATACAGCAGGAGCATTACATAATCCAAAAGGCATGACCCGATATTCATAATGTCCGCTTGGGGTGTTGAACCCCGTTTTCCACTCGTCTCCCTCTCTAATCCTGACGAGGTGGTAAGCATTCCTAAGATCGAGTTTGGTAAAAACTTTAGCTGTTTGAAGCAGTTCAAATGCTGAAGACATCAGCGGGAGTGGGTGGCGGTTCTTAACAGTTATTTCGTTCAATGGGCTGTAGTCAATGCATGGCCTGAGCGACCCATCCTTCTTACCCACAAAGAAGAATCCTGCACCAGCAGGTGACGAAGAGGGACGGATTATCCCCGCTTTCAACGAGGAGGAGATGTAATCGTCCATGGCCGCCCGCTCCGGTCCCGAGATGGAGTATAAGTGCCCCCTAGGGATGGGTGCGCCAGGCAGCAAGTCGATGGCACAGTCAAAAGGACGATGAGGGGGCAGTGACAGAGCTTTGCTTTTATTAAAAACCTCCTTAAGGTCATGGTAGCATGAGGGGACCTTGGAAAGGTCAGGAAAATCTGAGCTTCTAACTGAAACTGCAACAGTTTGTGGGACTCTACAGGACATGGTCTCTGAGCTGAGTTGGGTTACTGGGGCTTTGGTGACAGCATGGTGGAGAAAATAGCCGGACTTACAGGTCTGTTCACAATTCCCTCCCCATCCTTTAATTTGTCCTGAACCCCAATCAATATGTGGGTTATGTGTCTTTAACCAAGGAAACCCCAAAATCAGCGGATGTTGTGCTGAATTGAATAGATGAAACTGCATTATTTCTACATGATTATTATCAATTGTTACTTGAATGGGTTCCGTACAATCAGTTACTTTACACATTAGTCTGCCATCTAGGGCGCTGGCATTGACAGGATGCTTGAGAGGGACAGTCTTAATATTAAGGCGTTTAGCTAAACCCCAGTCTATGAGGCTTTCATCAGCCCCAGAGTCAATTAGCGCCCCCAGAGTATGTGTCTGACTGTTAGCTGTGACTTTAACCTGGGTGAGTGTGCGAGGAGGATAGTCAGAGGAAATCTTGCTCACCAACGCCCTCCTCATGATTGGTGAGCATGCCCTTTTCCCGGGCATGTTGCCTGCTGGTGACCCGATTGGCCACAGTAAAAGCAGCATCCCTCCTGCAGGCGGTGCCGTCTTTCCTCTGGAGAAATCCTTGTTCTCCCGAGCTGCATTGGCTCCTCCGGTGCCTGTGATGGCGCTGTTCCTGCTGGGCCTGATGAAGAGTGAAACAAGGGATTCCATGAAGGCTGCTTATCCAGAGAGCGCCCCTGGTGGCTGGGATGTCTTGTTGCAGTTCGGCGCCGTTCTCTCTCTCTTTCTCTGAGGCGGTTATCAACTCGGATAGACATGGAAATCAGCGATTCAAGGTCTTGTGGTAGTTCTAGTGGAGCCATGTGGTCTTTGATGGTTTCAGAGAGTCCATTCCGGAAGGCGTCTATTAATGCTGGGGTGTTCCAGCCACTGTCTATGGCTATGGTACGGAACTATATGGCATAATCTAATACTGGCCGTGGGTGCTGTTTGAGCTGCATGAGTACACGGGTGGCCTCAGTGGCAGGTGAGGTAAGATCAAAAATCCTGCTCATAGTGTCTTTGAATGCTGTGAAAGATCCACATATACTGGAGTCTTTTGACCACTCCGCCGTGGCCCATGCGGCAGCTCTGCCAGTTAAATGGGAGACCATAAATGCTACTTTAGCCTCATCTGACACAAACGTGGCTGGGTTAAATTTGTAATGCAGGTCACACTGGACTAGGAAGGTTCTGCAGTTGCCAGATTCACCTGAATATTTCTCTGGCGATGCCAACCGCAGTGGGACAGGAGAACAACTGACCTCGGCCTGATTAGCAACAGGATTGGCATCAGGTGGCGTAGCAGGAATCTGAGCTGTAGCAGTTGCCTCTAGATGAGTGAGGACTCTATGGAGCTGTTCTGCCAGATGGTTCACCTGTGACGTGACAGAGGTTTGCAAACCCTCCTGGCGATCTGAAAGGTCTTTCACCCTATGGCTAATGGTTTTTAGCTGCTCCTGGTGCTGATAGATGATATTTCCCTGTGCAGACAGGGCGGTCTGGAGCGTCTTGGGGTTGGCTGAGTCCATACTGGTCGGTTCGTTCTGTTAGGAACCTGGACTCAATAGCTTGGAGGACTCAAATGCACAACCCAGAGACAAAACGGTTTGAAGAAAAAATAATCTTTACTTGCAGAAAACAAAATCACTCTTTTAGAGGAAAGAACAAACTGACAAAAGTAAAGCGCTCTCATGGAGGGAAAACAGGCAAAACACTGACTCTCTTTAAGCAATGGCTTAGATCTGGCTTCTTGGAGCAATGAACAAGACGAACCGACAACTAACAAGGGGAGACAGGACAATACATGAGGTAAGTGGGCACAGGTGGAAACAATCAGGGGCGGGGCAGACACTGACGATGGCGGGAAAAGGAACCAGAGCAGGAAGTAAAGGGACCTGGAATGGGACAAGGTGAGTACAAAATAAAACAGGAAGTGGAACATAAACTAAACTAACATGACACAACTTAACATAATTGATGGGACACAACAAAAGCCAGTGATGTGCTTGTTGTGAATTAAGCTGTCATTATCTAGCCTGTGTAGTCCAGCCTATCACATCAACATAGCGTCGTTTAATGATCCACACGTTTTAAGAGCAGGTAGTCCTGTATGAATAATATAATTCGTAAATCAAAATTAAACTCACCCAAAACGCTGCAAAAGGTGGCCTTGCAGACAGGATTTTTTGTGGGATGATCTTCGGTCAGCAAATGATATTCATTAGTGACCTCCCTATCCTTCTGCATATCGCTGTTGACAACCTTTGGACGTCTCCGCTGAACTTTTTTGACAGTGATCTGCTGCAAAAGGACTTGATCCTGCTCGATTTTAGTAGATCCAGAGTAAAAACACTGAACATTTTTTAATAGATCCCCTGGGGTCAATGTGTCTGCGTGACAGAAGTTTGCTTTTGTATGAGAATGATAACAAGCGACAGCCGGCATTTGTCTTCCTCCCGAGTGTCTCATTTTCTTAATCTCCTCACGTACATGATTACATTTCGATGGCTTGCGTTTCTTCCCCACCGCAGAAACCACCACAGGTTCATCAATGCCGTCAAAGTTATTCATGTTTTTATTGTTTGTTGAAGTAGATAATGACGAAAGCCGGTACATTCAGGGTGCTGCCATTATTGTTTACACTGCGTGGAATGCTCTGTGATTGGTTGAGGTGCGTGGAATGGTGCGCTGTGATTGGTTGAGCGGATGTATCGCATTCTGTAGAGAAGGGAGACTGGCGTTTGTCGCTGTTTGGAAAGAAAGTGAGAAAACAGGACAGAATAACACGGCGGATATCGCGTTTTGCGGAAAATGTAATGTTGACTTTTCAATACCGACGAAATACAATACAGATTTCGGCGGGAACTCATTTTTTTCAAAAGTGGCGTTTATCGCGTTTTGGAACCAAACTCTTCATTTGTAGCTTACAAAACAGTGATTATAATAATACTAGTTTGGATTCCTAGACATTTGAACTCAAGACAGTATCCAAAAAATACATCATATCATTTTTGTTAATATTTTACCTCAGAAACACACTTTTGCTGATATCTTACGCGAGAAATTCAAACATGGCTCCTTTTTTTCTCAGCGATCTTACCATCTAACTGCGCATGTGCAGAGTGAGTTTCATTACTCTAGCTTGTTTGTGATTGGAGATATTGAAGGTGTTACAACCGACCCGTGTTACAACTGTCCCTGGTCTCCCCTACTACCTCAATAATTAGTATAAATTATGTGCAAATATGTAATGCCAAACGGTACTGTGCAATCACGCTAATAAAGTGCAAACTGTTCACTAAAGTGCTGAGTTACAAGGCCCGAAGCCATCAGTCCACAGTGACGAAGTTACACGGACACTTGGGGGAAAATACCCTGCATTTTGAATGTAAATATACATTTGGTCAAAGTTTTCATTATCAAGAATCTATTTTTAGCTCGTCATCGTCTCGTCTTAGTCATGTAAAAAATGTCGTTGACGAACATTTTTCGTCATAGTTTTTGTTGACGAAATGAACACTGTCCTGGTGGCAGTCAAAGTTATTATAGAGGATATATAGTTTCAGGGCCTACTCATTGTCAAAGTGTGAGTGTGTGCATGTTGCAAGGCTGAAATGATCATCAGATTTAAATGCTGCATATCGTAAATCTGTGTGGGAGGGTCTGTCGGAAGTGACCAGCAGCTCAGTCACCTTTTCAGAGATCTCATGATTAGAAATAGAAGAGGGGAAAGCTTGTCTGCACGTTAACCTGAGACACCGGTGATTGTATTTCAGTATGCCATTAGTGGTCGTCCCTTTGGAGGATGGTCCCTGCCATTTAGATTGTGCTTTTAACCTTTATAGACGGTCAAACACACACCGACCCACACACTCTTGTTCTCTTTACCATCAGCTGCAAAACCCTGCAGTTCCATCACAGACGTGTCCAGAAAGAGGCAACGAATCGCCTTAGTGAAAGGCTTGGCTTAAAACAAGTAGCCTATAGTTGTTAAAATAAGCTACTGCTGACTTACACAGCTTTGTCCTGTATGAAAGTCGTTTGAGTTTTCTCTTATTCAAATGTAATCCCTGGTGGGAAATGCGTTTTCTTTTAAATGTAATTGACGATGCCGTTTACTTGTATGGGGAAATTACATTTTAGGCTTCACCCACATGTTTCTTATCACAACAGTATTTGCTGGGCTTCCAAGTCATAGGAATAACCACGGTATGAGACTATATGCAGGGCTGCACATAACTGGTGCGCAGGTGCACCCCCCGCCAAAAAGGAGCACCGGATCATTTTAAAAAAGGTGCATTTGCGCATCAACATTGAGAGAGAGAGGAAAGAAAGAGAGAGAGAGAAAAGAGAGATGAGAGGAAGAGAGAAAATAGAGAAAAGAGGGAGAGAAGAGAGAGAGAAAAGAGAGAAGAGAGAGAAAGAAAAGAGAGAAGAGAGAGATGAGAGAAGAGAGGGAGAGAGAGAGAGAGAGAAAAGAGGGAGGGAGAGAGAGAGAAAGAAAAAAGAGAGATATGTGCAAGTTGCATAAGAACTGGTGAGATAGCAGGGTTTCCCACACATAGACTTTACTTGGCGGGCCGCCCAGGTAAATTAACGGCCGCCAAAGTATAATTTGCGAGTATAATTCCGTCCGCGAGCACGACGGCATAGCGATCCCTCAATCTACCCCTCGCTCCGCACAGTAACCCTGCTGCGAGGCGAACAGTTCATGAGCGTGCTCACTAGCGCACTCCCCCCCCCCGTTCATAAAGTCAAGTACCCCTCAAAAGGTCCGGTTTATTTCATTTTAAGGATGCGCACCAAGCACCATCTCCAGGTGCTCCTTTGAGAACCAGGGCAAAACGTGATGTGCACCCCTGACTATATGACATATTAGCGACTCAAAACCATTGCAAGACATTCTGACTTCCGTTATGACAACATAGACACTCAGTCGAAGGACCTTAAATAATCTTTAATGTTGGGAGGGAGAGAGACGTATTCTTAATCAACTCAAGCCTGGAGTCATGACTACGGGACATTCAGAGAGCTCTTCTATCTCCTTCATGTCCAGACGTATTGTCAAGGATCCTCCAATAAAATGTAAAAGTTCAGGGAATGTGTTGTGCAACATTTCACAATGTGTTTATTAAGGATGTACAATGAGAACAACTCTTTTAGAACTAATGAAGTGGCTGCTATGTGTTGGGTAATCCTGTTGTGAACCTAATACCTCTTTTTGAGGCCCTCAGATTAATTTATAAACAACGTAATTCATTTTTTATTTTTTACTTGTAATACTGATACCGTCCACTAGACTCCTAGTTACGTTGCGAGCTGCGTAAATGATTTCGTTCGGCAGCCAAATACCGCAAAATAATCTGTGGCGCGTTTGTGTGTATTGTGTTTGTTTCCCGGGGAAAACACTCACGAGAAACAGCGGCTGTTGTTATGCCGGCTGTTAGGGTATTCGTTATTCTCGCGTCCAGGAGAGAAGCTTTAAAAGTAAGAGACAATGGAGTCTCTTGCATAAGGTTCAAATGGGTACTTAAAATTAAATGGCGTGGCAATGAATCAGACAGAAGGTAGTGAGGAGAGAAAGGCTGCAGCTCCCTCTCCCAGTGGCGGCCGTCGAGAAGTATGGCAAGCCATTTGAGTATTTATTCAATTTCCTTGATATCAGACGGCAGCGGACTACACTAGTTGGCTCTTTGATTTCACTTGTTAGATATATGGTCAAACTAGTTAGGCACTCTGCTTTACTAGTTAAATAAAACATTGGACTAGTCGCTCTTTTTCAGCCACTAGTGGCACTTTTGTCCGACTAGTTACCACGTATGCCTTACTAGTGACGCCAGGAGCAGCACTAGTAGCGCCAAAGTCCCAACGTGTAAGCTTTTTGATGAACTAGTGGCCCTCTGACCGTACTAGTGACCCTAAAAGTCTTACAAGTTAACTAGTGCGCTGCAAAAGCTCTGACATGTTAACTAGTCACACAAAAGAAGCACAACTAGTTAACATGTCAGAGATTTTGCAGCGCACTAGTTAACTAGTCGCACCCAGAATCACTAACTAGTAAAGGCAAAATGTTCACTAGTTAACTAGTTGACGCCTCTTTTGACCTTACTAGTTAACTAGTGGGGCTCAAAATGTCTACACGTTAACTAGTGAACCCTTTGCCTTTTACTAGTTAACTAGTGAGATACATTTAAATTCCACTAGTGAACTAGTGAGGCTTAAAATGTTCACTAGTAGCACTAGTGGATCCCAAATGTGCACTAGTCACACTAGTTGCACAGAATGCTAATGAGGAGGAGGGGAAAGAACGCATCGAGGTCTCCTATTGGCCCTAAGATATAGAGCGCCACCCAGCCCAAATAGTTTATTTAAGAGCTTAAATACACTGTTTTAAAATATGACCATATTTACAAAAATATAAAACAAAAGTATTTGTGTTATTATGATCATATGACTGTATATCAAATTAGGTAAGAACATTGAAGACTTTCTTAAAATTAGAAAGTTGCCTTAGGACTGCAGGCAGGAATATAGATCCTCTTTAACACATTTTATTAAACTGCAATTTGAAAGGTGCTTGGATTAGATTAGCATTGTGATAACAGAGGGACATTATTGATGGATAGAAAGAGGAAGTAACGCTCTTCGGATCACAGCTTTGAGAGATCGCCGTGACTTCCGTAAATATTAGTCTTGGCAAATATGGAGAGGTTGTTTATCTTCATACGGATCTATCGTTACCCTGATTTTAAGATCTGTCCAGTGTTTCTGCTTTATTAATGAGCACCGCTTATAAAATGTCCCACGTTCATATACTTTTGTGTCTCGAGTGCCGGTGTTCTCACACACAAGCGTGCGCACATTCGCACCAACAAAAACACACACACAAAGCGGAATATAGCAGAAGCAGAAACATGTATATTTCTAGGTAAAACACACACTGACTGACTTCCCACAGACAATATGTTAACAGTAGGCACTAAATACCCGACTGATGCAACTCACGTCTTCAAGACGTTACTAAAAACATCGCAGGAGAACGCCCCCTCAGGCTCTCCCTCACAGAGCTGAACTGACCAATCAGAATCTGGGTCCCGCCTGCTTCATTTGCCTATGGCTGACTAGTTAACGTGTTGGCCATATGAACGGCAACTAGTTAACTAGTGGATACATATTGCAGCTTACACGTTAACTAGTGAAGGCAAAATGTTCACTAGTTAACTAGTTGAAGCCTGTTTTGGTCTTCTAAGCTGACTAGTGAGGCTCAAAATGTGCACTAGTTAACTAGTGAGGTCCAAATTGTCCACTAGATGCACTAGTACAATTATTTTTACCTTACTAGTTAACTAGTTACACACACTTTAGCTCACTAGTGAACTAGTGAAGCCTTAGAGGAGTCACTAGTAAACTAGTGACACAGATGTTTTTCTTACTAGTTAACTAGTGGAGGGTATTTTTCTCACTAGTCAGGTTTTGTCATAAACATGTTAGACTTTGACCTGACATGTTACACATTTTTCTTACATGTAAGGCCTTTCCTTCAACTAGTTTGGCTTTTTTTGCACTAGTGAGCAACTGTATGCAACTAGTTTGCTATTGATTAAACATGTATGGCTTTTTCCAGAACTAGTGGATATTTTCAGCCCACTAGTTGTGCTTTTGTTCTCTCTAGTTCAACACAATGACTTACTAGTTGACTTGTACGTACAACTAGTTTACTAGTGATGTGTCAACAAATGCACTAGTAAACATGTATGACTTTTAAACAATTCACTAGTTAACTAGTTGCACGTACACGTCAACTAGTAAGTCATTGTGTTGAACTAGAGAGAACAAAAGCACAACTAGTGGGCTCTAAATATCCACTAGTTCTGGAAAAAGCCATACATGTTGAATCAATAGCTAACTAGTTGCATGCAGTTGCTCACTAGTGCAAAAAAAGCCAAACTAGTCGAAGGAAAGGCCTTACATGTAAGACAAATGTGCAACATGTCAGGTCAAAGACTAACATGTTTATAATATAACCTCACTAGTGAGAATAAATGCCCTCCACTAGTTAACTAGTAAGAAAAACATCTGTGTCACTAGTTCACTAGTGACTCCTCTAAGGCTTCACTAGTTAACTAGTGAGATAAAGTGTGTGTAACTAGTTAACTAGTAAGGTAAAAACAATTGTACTAGTGCATCTAGTGGACAATTTGGACCTCACTAGTTAACTAGTGCACATTTTGAGCCTCACTAGTCAGCTTAGAAGACCAAAACAGGCTTCAACTAGTTAACTAGTGAACATTTTGCCTTCACTAGTTAACGTGTATGCTGCAATATGCTTCCACTAGTTAACTAGTTGCCGTTCATATGGCCAACACGTTAACTAGTCAGCCATAGGCAAATGAAGCAGGCGGGACCCAGATTCTGATTGGTCAGTTCAGCTCTGTGAGGGAGAGCCTGAGGTGGCGTTCTTCTGCGATGTTTTTAGCAAGGTCTTGAAGACGTGAGGTGCATCAGTCGGGTATTTAGTGCCTACTGTTAACATATTGTCCGTGGGAAGTCAGTCAGTGTGTGTTTTGCCTAGAAAAATACATGTTTCTGCTTCTGCTTTGTTCCGCTTTGTGTGTGTGTTTTTGTTGGTGTGAATGTGCGCACGCTTGTGTGTGAGAACACCGGCACTCGAGACACAAAAGTAGAGGGAGTGATCGTGGGACATGTTATCAGCGGTGCTCAAGAAATGAATAAAGCTGAAACACTGGACAGATCTTAAAATCAGGGTAACGATAGATCCGTATGAAGATAAACAACCTCTCCATATTTGCCAAGACTAATATTTACGGAAGTCATGGCGATCTCTCAAAGCTGTGATCCGAAGAGGGTTACTTCCTCTTTCTATCCATCAATAATGTCCCTCTGTTATCACAATGCTATTCTAATCCAAGCACCTTTGAAATTGCAGCTTAATAAAATGTGTTAAAGAGGATCTATATTCCTGTCTGCAGTCCTAAGGCACGTTTCTAATTTTAACAAAGTCTTCAATGTTCTTACCGAATTTGATAAAGAGTCATATGATCATAATAACAAAATACTTTTGTTTTATATTTTTGTAAATATGGTCATATTTTAAAACACAGTGTATTTAAGCTCTTAAATAAACTATTTGGGCTGGGTGGCGCTCTATAGCTTAGGGCCAATAGGAAACCTCTATGCGTTCTTTCCCCTCCTCCTCATTAGCATTCTGTGCAACTAGTGCGACTAGTGCGCATTTGGGATCCACTAGTTAACTAGTGAACATTTTAAGCCTCACTAGTTCACTAGTGAAATTTAAACGCATCTCACTAGTTAACTAGTAAAGGGCAAAGGGTTCACTAGTTAACGTGTAGACATTTTGAGCCCCACTAGTTAACTAGTAAGATCAAAAGAGGCGTCAACTAGTTAACTAGTGAACATGTTGCCTTTACTAGTTAACTAGTGAGTGATTCTGGGTGCGACTAGTTAACTAGTGCGCTGCAAAATCTCTGACATGTTAACTAGTTGTGCTTCTTTTGTGTGACTAGTTAACATGTCAGAGCTTTTGCAGTGCACTAGTTAACTAGTAAGACTTTTAGGGTCACTAGTACGGTCAGAGGGCCACTAGTTCATCAAAAAGCTTACACGTTGGGACTTTGGCGTTACTAGTGCTGCTCCTGGCGTCACTAGTAAGGCATACGTGTTAACTAGTCGGACAAAAGTGCCACTAGTTGCTGAAAAAGAGCGACTAGTGAAATGTTTTATTTAACTAGTAAAGCAGAGTGCCTGACTAGTTTGACCATATATCTAACAAGTGAAATCAAAGAGCCAACTAGTGTAGTCCGCTGCCGTCTGATATCAAGGAAATTGAATAAATACTCAAATGGCTTGCCATAACACACACTTTAGCTCACTAGTTAACTAGTGAAGCCTTAGAGGAGTCACTAGTAAACTAGTGACACAGATGTTTTTCTTACTAGTTAACTAGTGGAGGGTATTTTTTCTCACTAGTCAGGTTTTGTCATAAACATGTTAGACTTTGACCTGACATGTTACACATTTTTCTTACATGTAAGGCCTTTCCTTCAACTAGTTTGGCTTTTGTTGCACTAGTGAGCAACTGCATGCAACTAGTTAGCTATTGATTTAACATGTATGGCTTTTTCCATAACTAGTGGATATTTTCAGCCCACTAGTTGTGCTTTTGTTCTCTCTAGTTCAACATAATGACTTACTAGTTGACGTGTACGTGCAACTAGTTAACTAGTGAATTGTTTCAAAGTCATACATGTTTACTAGTGCATTTTTTGACACATCACTAGTAAACTAGTTGCACGTACACGTCAACTAGTAAGTCATTGTGTTGAACTAGAGAGAACAAAACCACAACTAGTGGTCTCTAAATATCCACTAGTTCTGGAAAAAGCCATACATGTTAAATTAATAGCTAACTAGTTGCATACAGTTGCTCACTAGTGCAAAAAAAGCCAAACTAGTTGAAGGAAAGGCCTTACATGTTAGAAACATGTGTAACATGTCAGGTCAAAGTCTAACATGTTTATAACAGAACCTGACTAGTGAGAAAAATTGCCCTCCACTAGTTAACTAGTAAGAAAAACATCTATGTCACTAGTTCACTAGTGACTCCTCTAAGGCTTCACTAGTTAACTAGTGAGATAAAGTGTGTGTAACTAGTTAACTAGTAAGGTAAAAACAATTGTACTAGTGCATCTAGTGGACAATTTGGACCTCACTAGTTAACTAGTGCACATTTTGAGCCTCACTAGTCAGCTTAGAAGACCAAAACAGGCTTCAACTAGTTAACTAGTGAACATTTTGCCTTCACTAGTTAACGTGTAAGCTGCAATATGTATCCACTAGTTAACTAGTTGCCGTTCATATGGCCAACACGTTAACTAGTCAGCCAT
Source organism: Gymnodraco acuticeps (assembly GCF_902827175.1). NCBI lineage: Eukaryota > Metazoa > Chordata > Actinopteri > Perciformes > Bathydraconidae > Gymnodraco > Gymnodraco acuticeps. The sequence continues at coordinate 37,916 of NW_022989828.1, read as the reverse complement.
AGGCAAATGAAGCAGGCAGGACCCAGATTCTGATTGGTCAGTTCAGCTCTGTGAGGGAGAGCCTGAGGGGGCGTTCTTCTGCGATGTTTTTAGTAACGTCTTGAAGACGTGAGGTGCATCAGTCGGGTATTTAATTAGTGCCTACTGTTAACATATTGTCCGTGGGAAGTCAGTCAGTGTGTTTTACCTAGAAAAATACATGTTTCTGCTTTGTTCCGCTTTGTGTGTGTGTTTTTGTTGGTGCGAATGTGCGCACGCTTGTGTGTGAGAACACCGGTACTCGAGACACAAAAGTATATGAACGTGGGACATATTATAAGCGGTGCTCATTAATAAATCAGAAACACTGGACAGATCTTAAAATCAGGGTAACGATAGATCCGTATGAAGATAAACAACCTCTCCATATTTGCCAAGACTAATATTTACGAAAGTCACGGCGATCTCTCAAAGCTGTGATCCGAAGAGCGTTACTTCCTCTTTCTATCCATCAATAATGTCCCTCTGTTATCACAATGCTAATCTAATCCAAGCACTTTTCAAATTGCAGTTTAATAAAATGTGTTAAAGAGGATCTATATTCCTGCCTGCAGTCCTAAGGCAACTTTCTAATTTTAAGAAAGTCTTCAATGTCCTTACCTAATTTGATAAAGAGTCATATGATCATAATTACACAAATACTTTTGTTTTATATTTTTGTAAATATGGTCATATTTTAAAACAGTGTATTTAAGCTCTTAAATAAACTATTTGGGCTGGGTGGCGCTCTATATCTTAGGGCCAATAGGAGACCTCGATGCGTTCTTTCCCCTCCTCCTCATTAGCATTCTGTGCAACTAGTGCGACTAGTGCACATTTGGGATCCACTAGTGCTACTAGTGAACATTTTAAGCCTCACTAGTTCACTAGTGGAATTTAAACTTCTCTCACTAGTTAACTAGTAAAAGGCAACGGGTTCACTAGTTAACGTGTAGACATTTTGAGCCCCACTAGTTAACTAGTAAGGTCAAAAGAGGCGTCAACTAGTTAACTAGTGAACATTTTGCCTTTACTAGTTAACTAGTGAGTGATTCTGGGTGCGACTAGTTAACTAGTGCGCTGCAAAATCTCTGACATGTTAACTAGTTGTGCTTCTTTTGTGTGACTAGTTAACATGTCAGAGCTTTTGCAGCGCACTAGTTAACTTGTAAGACTTTTAGGGTCACTAGTACGGTCAGAGGGCCACTAGTTCATCAAAAAGCTTACACGTTGGGACTTTGGCGCTACTAGTGCTGCTCCTGGCGTCACTAGTAAGGCATACGTGTTAACTAGTCGGACAAAAGTGCCACTAGTTGCTGAAAAAGAGCGACTAGTGAAATGTTTTATTCAACTAGTAAAGCAGAGTGCCTGACTAGTTTGACCATATATCTAACAAGTGAAATCAAAGAGCCAACTAGTGTAGTCCGCTGTCGTCTGATATCAAGGAAATTGAATAAATACTCAAATGGCTTGCCATATTGGCGGACCAATCCGTCCTTCCAGCACCTACAGAGAGCAGCCGACTGTCAAGAGAAGGTTTAGGTAAATAATTAAATAGGTTTGAAAAATGAGCATCCACTTGAGACTGATTCATTATCTGCACAGACAATGCACACCATTTTTGCACACCATTCAACTTCATTGAAGACTTTTCAATGTTTGATATGAATATTATTTCTGTATGGCCTGGGTGCAAGGTTGAAAACATTAAAAAATAATCTCTTTAATCCATCACCTCCACTTTTGGCAGCAATGCTTACCTTTACTGCCTAAAAACACATACACATTATGCCTATTCTATCATTGGCTTACATTGTTCAAATATTAATAATAGCTTTTTTCCATTCATAACAAAGTCAATGTCTAGGATGAGCCTTCATTCATATGGCACCTTTTTTGACCATATGTTCATAAATGTATATTTTTCACTTCATATAAAGACACGATATGGCTTAGAATCTAAATCATAGTTATTTATAGAGCCAGTATATTGACTGACACCTTCTTTTTCTTTTTTTTTTACAGGAATCCCAGCTCATGACCAGCAAGGGGTTGTTTCAGAACGAAGCTATGTCAAGCTCTCAATGACTCTTTTAGAGTTCAACAGCTATGTTTGTCAAAGTTTTCCTACAATTCCCTTGAATATGATTGGGTTCACTCTGGCAAGAGCTGGCAACTCCAGGCTACTAACGCAACTGCAGGCTACTACTATGGCAGACCTTAAAAGATATGTTGGCAGGAGCAGGGTTTATATAATCCCGCAGGCAGACATACCAACATTGTTAGTGGTGAGTTGTTGTTTTGAGCCTATTCTTTACTACTGTTACTATGTTATAAATTCTACATATATCTATGTTATACTTAATTCTTTAATATTAGGAGATTGATATTGGTTACTTTTTAAGCTGCTTGTTTCGTCCATCAAGTTCTCCTAAACTTTTTTATCATCCAACCCACAGATGGCCTCATCTTCTGCCTCTGCGGCCCTTAGACCTGCAGGAGCACCCTCTGCCTCGGCCGCCTCTACCTCGGCCACTGATTCAGAAGGAGCACCCTCTGCCTCGGCCGCCTCTACCTTGGCCACTGATTCAGAAGGAGCAGCCTCGGCCGCCTCTACCTTGGCCACTGATTCAGAAGGAGCACCCTCTGCCTCGGCCGCCTCTACCTTGGCCACTGATTCAGAAGGAGCACCCTCTGCCTCGGCCGCCTCTACCTTGGCCACTGATTCAGAAGGAGCACCCTCTGCCTTGGCCGCCTCTACCTTGGCCACTGATTCAGAAGGAGCACCCTCTGCCTCGGCCGCCTCTACCTCGGCCGCCACTGAAACTGCGGGATCAACCACTGCTCCCACACCCCCATCAACTTCTGTATCTATGGACGCTGATGTATGTAAAAAATATCTTATTATGAATTCATCTCAGGAGATTTTTGAAAATAAACATAGTAAAAGACAGTTGGATGTAATTGTTACCTCTTGTCAATCAACGGAAAGTTTGCATTCCGCACAATGGGTAAATGCTGGGACTCCAGAGGTAAAGCTTTACTGTATATGGCTGTATAGTTCAGTATTTGTAGTGTGTATATACACGTTTTAATAAGGACATTAACATTTCATGCATCATTTTTACTTTCAAGGTCTTTTATAGAAGGTCACGTTTGGAACAACCAAACAGGTATTTATAGATAATGGTGTTTTATACATAATTAACACAGTGTATTGGTTTTGAATGTAAGCTAACTGAATACCCTGTTCTCATCCTTTATATATTATTATATATAATTATATATATATATATTATAATAATTAATTATATATTATTTATATATCCTCTTAAAATAAAGAAACATGTTTTTTTTCTAGGAATTCATTCAATGACTTTTTAATTGATGATTCTGATGAGGAGGAAGAGGGCGAGGACGAGGCTTTTGGGACTTTGGAAAGTTATGTCTTTCCCGTGGTAAGTTTTATTTGTCATTATTAAAAAATAGGACAACATTTGTTTCCGGGAACTGATAATGACACATACTAAATGCAATAATTTCGCTACATTTCCGAAAGCACCAGTACCCAAGACAGACAACCCCTCTTCACCAATCACCAGTCATGTATAATGGACTTTATACATTTTAAATGATTTAGGAAGAAGTGGATCTGGCCGTCCTTTTAAGTGACTTCAGAAAGGAATTCGTTTCTGATGGCCTAGTCAGTAATATCTGCATCAGGAGGAAGAAACTTCTTGAGAGTGCAATAAAAGCCATCTCAAGGGTTACATTCTACTGGAACAATTCCCCCTACATAGAATTTGTAGGAGAAGATGGAGATGACATGGGTGGACCACAGAGAGAGTTTTTCAGGTCTGAATAACCTCATTTAGTGTATGATTCTTAATCATAATGTGTCCTAGTTTTCAGGTTGACTGCAAAGTTATAGTACTGTATTTTTTTCTCAATTGATTTATTGTAGACTCTTGATGATAGAAGTACAAACAACCATGGGAATATTCGAGGGAAAGGCTGGTCAGGTCTTCCTTACCTATGACCAAGCGGCATTAGATGGCCACAAGTATTTCCAAGCAGGCCGCCTAATTGCGTGGTCAGTGGCACACGGAGGTCCGTGTATCAAAGCCCTGGATCCCAGCCTGTACCAGCTGATGTGCGGCCAGGAGGCTCAACTGGAGCAATTTGACTGCAGTGTGCTGCCTGATCCGGATGTTCAAAGCAGAGCAAAAAGGGTGCCTGATTATTTTTATGTTATTAATTAATATTTGTTAGGATTTGATAGAAAAAAATACATTCCTTCTTGGTCAGTGAAAGTTTGTAAAAGCATAAAAAGCATTTCTACTAAACCTTTGTAATTTATCAATCCGGCTACATTATTTTATCTCTAAGATCCTACAGTGCAAGACTGCAGAGGACCTGTCTGCCCTCCAGCAAGACTTGGGGGACTGGATCTCTGAGTGTGGCGTCCCTGGCATCTTCAGTGCCACTATCGGAGAAATTCCGAAGATTTATTCCTATGTAGTTAAGCACTACATATTTCTCAGGTAAACAAAAACACTTATAAACAGTGTTTATAAGTTATGTGTTTTCCTTAATGTAGGTTAAAATGTTGCAAATTATGTATGCTCTTTCCTATTATCACTGCTTTTTAGTCCTTTCCAAAAAAACGCATCAGTTTTTATTCAGGTTATATACATGTTTGATCTTTGTTGGCTTATAGAACGGCCAAGATGGTGAACCAATTCACGGAGGGCATGAATGCTTTTGGGAACCTGTGGGACCTGGTCAGGAACAACTGGATTGCCTTCCTTCCCTGCTTCACCAACATGAGGACCCCGCTGACAAAATCCTCCTTTAAGGCCATATTAAAATATGAATACAGTCCAAGAGGAACAAATCACCGGGAAAAAGAGGAGGACACAATATACAGCTGGGAGTTGGTCCTAAACCTCATCGAAGGTACATTTTATACCTTAAGGAAAATGTAAAAGCACCTCATATGAAATGACTATAACTCAGTAAATACTGTTATTGATGGATGCTTTACAAAAAGAAAATCGATTTAATTTAATATCAATGTAGCTAATGCAAATACAAAAAGGGGCAAATACACATGTTGATGTCAATATACCATAAAGCCAAATAAATGTAAACTACATTATTGATTAATGTTTGATGTTAAATTACTTTAGTGATATTATTATGTTCCACATTTGACTTTAAAAATGAAAATAAATATTCCAATATACACTTTTGTCATTGGCAGACAAACTGACTGAACTGACATTTGAGGACCTGCTGATTTTCATCACTGGGGCAGATGAAGTTCCAACGCTTGGCTTTCCAAACAAGCCCTCCATTGACTTTTATACACAGGAGGCCGGCGTGCGTCGTTTGCCATATGCCTCAACCTGTGCTATGACGTTGTTCCTACCAAGAGGCATCACAGAGGAACAAGAGCTTCACAACATACTGAACCAGTCAGTGAAAGACTCGTTGGGCTTTTTAAAGGTCTAGAAAAATAGACAAGGAGGAAGAGAGGAGTAGGAGGAGGATTGGGAGGGTGTGCAGAGTATGACGATAAGATGAGGGAGAAAGTATTACTGCAATTTTGCACTGGGTGAAATTTGACATTATTGCCATAAATATGGAAACTGCGTTCAGGAAGTGCACTAATGATACCTCAATTGTTGCTTTGTTCTCGACGGTTCATTTTTGACTCCCTACTTATAAATGCTCTGATGTTAATACCATATGTTATTGCAAAGCCCGTCATACAAAGTTTAAAAATAATGTTACTTTAATAAAAGTACATTGGATGTAACATTGTGCAAAATGTCCCTTATGCTGCTGCTGGTAAAGATAGGGATAAATGTAACTCCTGGCTGGTAGCTAAATGTATAATAATATATCATCATTTATTTGTTGTTTTTATTTGTTCATAAACTTAAGTCATTCTACAAGTTGCAGTTTTATGGGCGTTCAAGTGGCAAACAATTTCTTGTCCTGTGAGCAGTAACTTCTAACTTGGCCCTGTTTTAAGAGGGACCTTGTATTAGCGTGGTTCGGAAGCTCAGAATTGTGTTCCATTCCTTTGATTTGTTAAGTACTTCAAACATGATATGTATGTTGACATATGCTGTAAATCCACCTATAGGAATAATAAATCTGATTTTACATGTACTTGGTGCTATGATTTAAATGTATTTAACAAAATGAAGATAACAAATTACTTGCAAATTCAAGTAACACATTACATAAAAGGAGAGATGTTGAGTAAAAGAACATTAGTAATTTCTTCTAGAATTTAAACACATAATATGGGATGTGTGTGGCGCAGTGGGTTAATGCGCTGATCTTCAAATCAGAAGATAGCAAGTTCGAGTCCCACTGCAGTCAGCATGTCGTTGTGTCCCTGAGACACTTCACCCACAGTATTGAGTATGTAAGTCGCTTTGGATAAAAGCGTCTAACAAGTAACATGTGTTAAAAGTATTATTTACTGAACCAAAAATTCATTTTTCTAGTGTGTATTTTCAGTGGTGTTACCCAGTGTAGTTGGGGAGAACGGTATTGGAAACAGAAGAGGAGAGGAGGGAGATAGAAGCAGGGGAGGAGTGTGGATGGTCATTGTAGCTCTCTTCACGACACAGACACAGGTCGGTTCTTTGAAACGGGCGTTTATTCGTGGAGTTATATCTTGTAGCCTATAATTTACAGTAATAGTGAATAATATCCCCTCACACTTAATAGTTTTTTGTAGTCACATTATGTTCTTTCAATTAGAGCATGTTTTGAATCTGTCTAACACAAAGCAGATACCTGTCCTTTAAGTCACTTGTTCCAGTCATTGCATTTTGGAGATCTTGCTGTTGTTCAGAGCTCAGGATAATGTGTGGTTGTGGCACTATCACTGCTCGTTCAAGATCATCATTGTTTGCTTGCAACTGATCGAGCCGTATGCCATGTCTTGCCAAGCCATTTTCAATATTTTCTTGGCTGTAGGGATCATTTCCAAAGACATTGTCTATAGCTGTTGAATGTTGCTCCCTGTTGGCTAGCATGCCCTCCATCCAAATATGTGTTGGTGTACGATTGTTAGCAGTTCTTAGTCTATGGTTGTTCCACGCATGTCTGAATAAATCTAGTCTTTTTTGGATTTCTGGTTTAAAAACGATTTGTAGTGCCATTTTCTGAATGTCATCTTCGGGGTTCAATATTTGTTCATCTTCAAAGGAATAAAAAAGTGTGTAAAAATAGTGCACAACCTGCTGGAAAACATCTCTCCAAAGACGCTCAATACGTTGGTTGTGTACAGATTGGCCTGTAATGTGCCTCACTTCTCCGTTTCCCTGTAGAAGGTTCATCAAGAGGGCAACTAGAGTGTTCTCCCCGCCGTGGTCAGACCTGACTCTGGATGGTAACCCATACCGTCAGGTAGCTCGAACAAAATGGGTTAGCACTGTCAAAGCTGTGTTGTCAGTGCCGCAGTTGATAAAAGTTACGAGTCTGGAGTTCCCATCAATTCCGGCATGTGTCACAAGCCCCCACCTGTGCAAATAATGGAATGAATAGAACAAGGAATTAATGCATTACATTAAATACCTTAAAGGTTATCTTTATAACATTTGTTCAATATATCCAATACTTCTATAAATGTTGTTGATAAGAAAATGATTGAGATTATATAGTGAAAGAGGAAAATAATAAACAAAACTAGGCTGGATTAGAAGATTATAATTACTACTATAATTGCTTTCTTTCAAATTCAAGAGCTGATTACCGAATGAGACGCATATGGCCATCTATGTGCCACAAGCTGTTAGGAAAGGGCACATAGTAGGTTCTCCTAGCCACAGTCTGGCCCCATCTCTGTGCTGCTGCAGCTGGATCGATTTGCTTTAGAGTCTCTCTAACTCTTCTTCTTTGTACCACAATCCCTTCTGCGTGTAGGTATGCCCTCATCATCTGAAAGTGGTTAATTTAAAAAGACAAATAAGATACAGAACATTTTCTATAAAATGTTATATATAAACAAACTCTAAAAGGGAATATAAACTAGTATGCTTACTTCTGAACCTGATCTAGGAAACTGGTTGTGGAGTCTCCTGACATGCTCTTCTAGGTCAGGATCACTAATGGTAGTGAATCTGTTCCTTGCTGAAGTATTTAAAGACATCATTTTTTTATGAAGGAATGAGGAGGAACAGCCCAACATCCTTGCCATTGCTCTCACGGTAAAACCTTGACCTAGGAGCAGCTCAATTTGCCCCCTCGTTATGTCAAGAGCAGGTCTTCCTCGTCTTCCTTATGATATGGAAATAAAAAAGGAAAATATATAATATCAATTATATAAACATGTATAATTATTATAACAGTTCATCAGAACGTTCATCAACAGAACAATGAGTTTTTAAATGTTAAGTAAGTCTGTTAACAACAGGTCACATTAATATTCATGTGAGTTCAAAGTTATATAAACTGGTAAAAAAAAGTGGCGTAGTAATCATCAGCACACTGCTTCAACGCGTGTATGTTGGTGTAATCACGGCATTCATTTTGTTATTCTACAGTATTGTTGTTTTATAGTTATTAACCCAATTTGTGTTCTTTGAAATTGAAAAAGATATCGCATTGTGTTTGTTACTTTCGTTGCAGTTGTATACAGTTGGCTTCCTATTCATGGACATGCTTTTATTTTGAAGGAGAGGTAGCGCTGTTGACAGGAAGTTGTTGTTGCTTTGGAAACAACGTGACGGAGATTAACGAAGAAAAGTAATATCTACATATAAAGACGGAGAAAGTAAACGATAACGTTTATGGTTAAGTGTTAGCACCCCCCGAAGAGGCACAAGCTCTTACGTTGATATTGGAGATTTCAATAAATTCAATTTGAAGAAAAAACGGGAATAAAAAAAACAAAACGAATATCCGAATAACGAAATTGAAACCCGAATAGTATTCCAACGAACGAATATTCAGATATTCGAATATTCAGGTACAGCCCTAAAGTCAAGGCAAGTCATTTATCAATGTTAGTTAGTAATTCACCTGAATGCACAAGGTGTGCTGCATGGAAACCAGTATGTAGGGCATTTGAAGCTTGAGGTCCGGAGATGAAAGATCTGAGATCAGTGAGACTTTGAACTATATCCTGCACAGCCTGGGCGCCAATAGTATCTCCAACCCTTCTTACGTTAGCTATAGAGCTGTTGATAGCGTAAACTTCTGTTCGGCCCAAAGATCCTTGATTAAATGCTCTTTGAATCTCAGTACATCTTCTTCTTATACGTCTCAGTACAACGCCCGCCATCTTGTGTTTGAACTTCTGTGAAAATCGATGGGCGAGGTCTATCTTAAGAGCCAATAGGAGACCGATATGCATCCACTAGTTAACTAGTTGCAGTTCATATGGCTCACTAGTGAACGTGAAGGCCATACACGTTCACTAGTGAGCCTATATATGCAAATGAAGCAGGCGGGACCCATATTCTGATTGGTCAGTTCGGCTCTGTGAGGGAGAGCCTGAGGGGGCGTTCTCCTGCGATGTTTTTAGCAACGTCTTGAAGACGTGAGGTGCATCAGTCGGGTATTTAGTGCCTACTGTTAACATATTGTCCGTGGGAAATCAGTCAGTGTGTGTTTTGCCTAGAAAAATACATGTTTATGCTTCTGCTTTGTGTGTGTGTTTTTGTTGGTGCGAATGTGCGCACGCTTGTGTGTGAGAACACCGGCACTCGAGACACAAAAGTAGAGGAAGTGATCGTGGGACATTTTATCAGCGGTGCTCATGAAATGGATAAAGCAGAAACACTGGACAGATCTTAAAATCAGGGTAACGATAGATCCGTATGAAGATAAACAACCTCTCCATATTTGCCAAGACTAATATTTACGGAAGTCACGGCGATCTCTCAAAGCTGTGATCCGAAGAGGGTTACTTCCTCTTTCTATCCATCAATAATGTCACTCTGTTATCACTGATATTCTAATCCAAGCCACTTTCAAATTGCAGCTTAATAAAATGTTTTAAAGAGGATCTATATTCCTACCTGCAGTCTGAAGGCAACTTTCTAATTTTAAGAAAGTCTTCAATGTTCTTACCTAATTTGATATACAGTCATATGATCATAATAACACAAATACTTTTGTTTTATATTTTTGTAAATATGGTCATATTTTAAAACAGTGTATTTAAGCTCTTAAATAAACTATTTGGGCTGGGTGGCGCTCTATATCTTAGGGCCAATAGGAGACCTCGATGCGTTCTTTCCCCTCCTCCTCATTAGCATTCTGTGCAACTAGTGTGACTAGTGCACATTTGGGATCCACTAGTGCTACTAGTGAACATTTTAAGCCTCACTAGTTCACTTTTGGAATTTAAACTTCTCTCACTAGTTAACTAATAAAAGGCAAAGGGTTCACTAGTTAACGTGTAGACATTTTGAGCCCCACTAGTTAACTAGTAAGGTCAAAAGAGGCGTCAACTAGTTAACTAGTGAACATTTTGCCTTTACTAGTTAACTAGTGAGTGATTCTGGGTGCGACTAGTTAACTAGTGCGCTGCAAAATCTCTGACATGTTAACTAGTTGTGCTTCTTTTGTGTGACTAGTTAACATGTCAGAGCTTTTGCAGCGCACTAGTTAACTTGTAAGACTTTTAGGGTCACTAGTACGGTCAGAGGGCCACTAGTTCATCAAAAAGCTTACACGTTGGGACTTTGGCGCTACTAGTGCTGCTCCTGGCGTCACTAGTAAGGCATACGTGGTAACTAGTCGGACAAAAGTGCCACTAGTGGCTGAAAAAGAGCGACTAGTGAAATGTTTTATTTAACTAGTAAAGCAGAGTGCCTAACTAGTTTGACCATATATCTAACAAGTGAAATCAAAGAGCCAACTAGTGTAGTCCGCTGCCGTCTGATATCAAGGAAATTGAATAAATACTCAAATGGCTTGCCATACCCAGTGGCTGCTGTCGAGAAGTGCCTGAGATCGCGTTGTCCTCCGTCTGTATCGATCCAGCGCTCCTCCTTCAATGGCGGCTGGTGACGTCGTTCTCCCACCTTTTTCTCCAATGTCCGATATCGCACATAACAGAGGATTTAAACGTTTGTGTGGTCATTGTATAACTTCCACACGCCTTTTCCCCTCACACACTCTTTCATGACTTTAATGCATTTTAACGGCTGTAATCGTGTTTTCTGTAAAACCTGAAGTCAAGCTACTGTTGGTATTTCGGAGATCCCTTCCGGAATAGCTTTTCAAAATAAACTTTAACCACAGGCGAAAGCTAACCGGAAGTATTTTCACAATGAAACAGTTGTAAAATGACTATGTTTAAACTATATTATATCATTAAACATTGATTTTAATTTCTAACACTGCTGTGACGTCAAGTTACTCCGTTCTCCGCTTGTAATTATGCCGAAGCTTCAAAGTTGTATTTATCATCTGAATTTGCCGAAACAAGTTTAATATTCTGAAAGCAAAGACTTTGTTTAATTGAAATCAGATGAAAACAAACTGTCACGGACAGTGGTGTAGTGGGGATTTTTTTACTGGGTGGACGGGGGGGGGGACACTATGGACGCACTTGTGAACTGTCAACGGGGGGGGGGGGGGTACACTGTGTGTGGACCTCTGTCGCCTGTCAGCGCAACTTACATGATGCCGTTTAGACAATATAATAATAAAGGGTGGTGCCGGCTGTCAGCGTACGGTGCGGGACACCTGGTCACCCTACACACTAGAGATGTTAAGATTCACCGATTCGCATCGGTGCACCGGCATAAACGTTCAAGATGCGAGTGCACCGGTTGAAAGAGTGCACATCGGCTACAGTTTGGGTTGAACCGGGTTGAACTCGCGATGCATCGATTGCGTAGCGTTTTTGCATCGCTAAAAAACCGATTCATTCATATAAAATCCCCTAATCTTGTCAACGCTCAGCAGAGACGATCTTTGATATTTGCTTCGCCACTACGGAGGCCGAGAGTCTCAGTTATCAACACACACGGAAGTTGAGGAGAAAGAGAAACACAGCGCACCGAAAAATACCTACAAATCAAACGTTTGGCAACACTTCGGATTGTTCAAGAAAGACGGTGTAATAGTCCTTTATAGTTGATAGTTTATATAGTTTATAGTTGACCGCAGGTCATGGAGAGTAATAAGGTATCCGTAGACCTTTGTCTGAGGTATCTTTATTACTTAACAGGTCTACAGCCATGATACATAGATCCGTCCTAGATGCGGGCTTGCATACACACAGTATCACTCCGCAGCCGCACCCCATCAGTAACGTCCTGATGGTATATGTGCTATATATATACTACAGACGGTCAACTTAAAAAAACGCTCGCAAATTGTTAACGATGCCGAGCCGATTTAAAGTACACAAGTAGTACGAGGAACTTAGCGACGCACATAAAGAGGCGACATGGGGTCTGCGGCTGAAAAGAGAAACCTGAAAGTTAGACATATGAGTTCAATCACTCAGTGAGGTGTTCTGTCAGAGAGAGTGGTGTTTAGTTTACAGCAGCCTGTGACTGCCAATAATAGTTGAAATGTCTTCCTTACTGTGAGCAGTTATGAAATACCTGTTTGTGAAAGGTTATTTGTATTCTTTATTGTTCATATAGAAACCACTGCTTTCTGCTCACTGGTGAGTTAGCCTATGAATGAGTGTTAAGCACATCAGGCTGGCAGCTGTATGGACATTGCACTATGGTCGCTGTTATTTGCACATTGTTAATCATGAGCAATGCATCCTTACATTGTTTAACTGTGAGGTGTTATACAATTGTACTGTACTCTGGAGAGCTTTTAATGGTAACAAAATAAACGGCATGGTGGGATGTGCAGTACCAAATATGTAAAGCACATTTTTGTTAATGTATGATTTGCTGCATATAAGGAATAAAACAAAAATCCTCTGTCGTACCAAATTGAAGTATCATTATTTTTGCATCGTGTTGAATCGCATCGTATCGCACCGAATCGCATAATGTTGAATCAAATCATATCGAACTGTATCGCAACAGGGGTGAATCGTATCGCATCGCCTGGTGTTTCAAATGTATCGTTAATGTATCGTATCGTGGCAACGTATCGAGATGCGCATCGCATCGGCCTCAGTGATGGAGATGCACATCCCTACTACACACACACACACACACACACACACACACACACACACACACACACACACACACACACACACACACACACACACACACACACACACACACACACACACACACTGCTGCCCCTCACACACACACACGCTTCAAATCAAGTTGCATAAATGCTTGAGCTACGTTTTTATTATAATTACTGTGAAATCTGCCTATTATGTTTTCGTCATGATTACAACAAATACACATCATGCACGGGAGGGCTACCCCCCATAAGCTATGCTTCAGCCCTCCCGCTTCTACTAATTGTGTTCATTTGTGTGTATGAATTATACGTTTTTGTTTTTGTATGATTTTAGTAGAATAAATTAAAAAAATTAAATAAAAATAAGTGGGGGTACGGCGTACCTCCGCGTCCAACGCCCACTACACCACTGGTCACGGACCCTGCCGTGTTATCTATGATTACTATACGCCTTACATTCATAATTTCAGCCGGAGGGAGGGGGCGCTGCGCTGAGGAACAGCAGAGTGCGGGTTGACAGGTGTCTGTGTTGACATTCCCCTTGTTGTGCGTCAGCAGAGGCTACCAAGTGTCTTAGGTTCAAGTTAGACAACTAATGTCTGGGTTAGTGTTCATGACTAGGGTTGGGTACCGAGAACCGGTTCCAACATTTCGATTCCAACGGCATCGTTTAGAAATGTGAATTTCGGTTCCGCTTTTCGATGCCTGAGGAAATTTCTCTCGCCGCTCTCCGTAGCCTACTGGGGCGGGAAATGTAGCGTTGTAACTACACTTCTACACAGCTTAACCTGGGACCACCATGAGCGGTAGACGCACTAAAGTGTGGCTTCACTTTGTTAGGAAAGACAATGGGTCGGCAGAGTGCAACACCTGTTCCAAACTTATTTCCTCCAAAGGAGGGAACACGACCAATATGACGAAACACCTTCGCCTGCACGGTATACAGATCAAGGAGTGTACCGTTTTCAACCTGTTTCGCCAGTCTCCGTCCGCCTCACAACCACCGTCGTCTTCCGCTGTCGTCCCGGCTCAACCAACACCGAGCACTCCCTCAGCGGAGCCCTCGCAATCAGGTATGTAAGTTAACATCACTCAAAACTAAAGGATGGTTGTTTTGTTTGAGAGGTTATGTGTAAAATGTGTGGATATTCTATATTTTTGTAGATGAAAGTTTGCGGTCGCGTAGTTGCGCGGCTACAACGGCTCAAGCTAACAAGCCCGTCCCAGCCCGTGTCAACCCATTCACCTTAGCAGCAAAGGGAAAGATGACAATAGAGAAACGTGAGGAGTGCCACAGAAAAGTCACCGCTTTTGTGGTGAAAAGGCTGCATCCCTTCTCAGAAGTAGAAGCACCTACATTTCGGTACGCAAAGACAATTATACAAATTTTCTAGCTGCCCAGACCGTGGACAGTGGAACATGAGAACAACCTATCCTTGCCTGTCAGACATGGCCTTCTCATATTTATGTGTCCAGGCTTCCTCTACACCCAGTGAACGTGTTTTCTCAACTGCTGGTGACACAATCTGTGCTGAACGCTCACGCATACTGCCTGAGAAGGCAGATATGCTTGTTTTCCTCAATAAGAACTGTTTTTAAATGGGGGGGGGGGGGTTCCTTTAAAAGTTGGACTGTTGCTGTGTTGTAGCTTCAGTCACTCAAATAAATGTTGTTTTTTTTGGTGAAAGAAGCATGTATCATTTTTTTACCCTGCCCCTCAAAGAATCGGAATTGAGAATCGTTAAGAATCGGAAACTAGAATCGGAATCGGAATCGTGGAAATTCAAACGATACCCAACCCTATTCATGACTTCATGTTTATGTCATCTTAATGGTTCATCTCAATGCACACACATTTTCCATGCTTTCCAATAGTTTAAAATAGTTTTATTCCACTGTTAAATAACCTGTTCAATACAAACATGCCACTGAAATAACATTTCTGTGAACTGATATTTGTTTAGTGAGCTTATTAGAGGATGTTCCCTGAAAGATTGTAACATGTCAATGAAGATGTCAGAGTTAGTATATAACTTTACAAGGTTAAAGTTAATATAGAAAACCACAGGGCTTTTATCAGTAAACTGCCTTTTTGGTGTATTGGGTTGAGATGGTTCAAAGGTTCTTAGGACACGTCATGTCTAGGCACTGAAGTGTTTCCCATCGGTGACCAAACCAACGATGGATTTTAGTTTGAAAGGGCAAAACTACAGTGAAATAGACTGGTGAATAAAGCTGTTTCTGATGTAGGCAGGGTGTATAATTATTCATAAGCCTCATTTTGTGAAACTTTAGAACAACAATACTGAGCTTTGTTTGGTTCCCCTACGTGCACTTTGGAAGAACATCAAATTTCAGATGGTCCCCGTGGAAATAACACCACTACGGAGAACAAAGGGGAACGAGACAGCAGGGTCACACTCCGTAGAGTTTACACCATGTAGTGTGGAGGGTGCTACTTTGTCCTGTCACAAATGCCGTAGTGTGACTTTGTGGAAGATGGTGCTCTTTACAACTGATTTCACACACATAACCTCTATTTGCATTTGTGTCTTGCGTCACACACACTCTGACACTCCCACAAAGCTGGCTGAAGTGTGATGGTGTCAGGATTCGGTCTACGGGTATCAGCGACGATTGCTGCTCTTCTTTTTAATCAAAAACACCAAGCACACATACTTGGTCATGTAGAAACATGTGCATAGACAGAGAGATAGTGATTTTGTTTTACATGAGTACTGTTAGGCGAGTAAAATGACCATCCATTTGGTATCTTTTGAGCGAGGCATGACAGGTCTCTTCGATTCTAATCACACAGCCAGCTTGCATGGACACCTATTTCTGATGTCAGCTGAGAACTCTTTATTCTCAACTCACCTGGTCTCAATTCACTTTCAACCGATTTACAGTTTGCACAGTGGAAAAATAAACTACATTTCAGAAAATAATGATGGAACCTTCATTATCCCTCACCCTGTACTTCTGCTGTTTGATCGAAGTTTAGAAAGTTTTAAAACTTTTAGAAAAATTGCTTTTCAAGACCAGATGCAGTGAGATGGAAAAATAAAACAAAAACCTAAAAGACATGTTGTTTTGTTGGGGTTCTGGTATGAACACATGTTGTTATCAAACATAATTGTGATTAATAAGTGGGTATTTAGAGAGAGTTAGTTTCCATTCTGTTTAGAGTATGAGAGGTCCTGATCATTTATTCCGGTAAATTATTCTGACCTCCTAATTGACCTTTCCGAAGATTATTGAGTCTATGTAAGTTTGCTGCGTGGCTCAGATCCACCAACGTCAGCAAGATCTCACCTCTTCCTAACCCCCCCGAAGAACCAGGTTCAATTAACTGCTGTTTCAATTCAGACAACTCTCTTTTAATCTGTTTAAGCGATCCCGAAGGATTTTGATATCAGTAAATGGAGTGTGCTCCTACCTAAGTGTGTGTGGCAGGGTGCAATCTTACCTTTGACGCAGGAGAGGAGAGCACAGGTGTCTTTTAAAGGATCCCAATCCAACAGGTGGGATTCAGTTTATTTGAAGAAAAATAGGTCCAAACTAATACAGGGTTTTTACCTTCTCTCTCACAACATTATTATCATACTAACAAAAAAAACCGTGCTGTGATCATGTTCAAATGAAACTTTAATTCACAGTCTTCTTCAGTTGTGACATTTTAAAATTCTCCCGATAGAATTTAGAGGTATTTCCTCGTAAAAAGACCGGTGACAATAAAAAGCGCATTCAACTTTTCATTCACCCATTTATTCACATCAGTTTCATACACTTTTTCCGACACAGACGGCGGATTAACACTCAAAAACCCATTCCTGTCCGCAAAATTCGGGGGACCAGATTTTCCCCACAGGTCGCGGGATTTATAAAGGTTCATACACTTTTTCCGACACAGACGGCGGATTAACACTCAAAAACCCATTCCTGTCCGCAAAATTCGGGGGGACCAGATTTTCCCCACAGGTCGCGGTATTTATAAAGGTTCACACACTTTCTCTCATCAAATCATTCCACTCAGCCAACAACCAATACATTCGAGAGATATTTACCCCGTCTAGAAAGACCTTACCGAGAGCTATTAACCCAGCTCTGAAGCACACAGCCTACCCGGAGAGAGTCTACCAGGGGTCACCCCCCCCTCTCTCGCGCTCTCTCAAAAAACCAGTCTCTTTATGCTAAAAAAACTGGATCCTAAACCCAAAAAAACAAACTCCTCCTCTTACACCCAATTCAGTTGAAAACCGCGCATGCGCATAATGTACAAGGCTGAACATGTCCCAACATGTTCCACAGCTGTTATGGGATAAGACACCCTTTCATATGAGGTAAAAAGGACATGAACTCTCTTTGGCCTCTTAATGTGTCTCCTTAGTGTGAAGCCCCCCCCCCCCCTTCCCATGTGGACTGCTGCCAGAGGAGAGGAAGAAAACTCAACCTAAACAACCCACTTTGTTTTGTTTATACTGTAACTATAGAAAACCTAAAATATGAAGCATTTTCATTGTGGGTTATACAAGAATATAATTGATTATATTTGATTATAACTAACTTTCGTTTTTAAGTATTAAACATACTATGAAAACTCACAACACCCTCTTTTCAAAACGCAAAGTTCTCAAATAGCAACAGAAAAAATTGTAAGCATAGATACATATTCAAAAACCGTCAAGAAGCATTCTCATTATGGGTTTATACATGAATATGATTGATCATGTATGATTTATAATTAACTTTCGTTTTTTAAGTATTCACTTCATACCATGATCTCAATTAACTTTCGTTTTAAGTATTCCCTTCATATGAAGATCTCAACAATTCCTTTCAATGTCAGATGCCTGATTCTTTCATGTTTTATCTAATGAAGACAATTGTTAAATAAAACATGTCTGATGGAAATAGATGCTTTTTATGTAAATGTCATCCACAGGGGAGTTTGGCGCTTCGATGTGCCCTTCTCCGTACTTTACTCTTATCCTCTGTGTTCTGCAGAAAACCAGTGACTGACAAAAAGCAAGTGGCCTAGTAATAATTCTGCCATATGGGCCACGGCAGGCGCGTCTAGTCATGTCTCAGGGATATAAGGCCTTACGAGGGGCTTGCTGTCTCCGTTGTCTGTCGGAGTGAAAGTTTCCACGGTCACGCCTACGTGGGATTTGGTTTCCAGTACTTATGAGGCAAGCTGTAAAGAAGAGAAAAGTCCAGGTCACGGTCTGTGTTTCCTTCCTCTAGCTCTATCTTCAAAACCTCCATATCCTATATTTTTGCTTTCAACTCCACCATGTACATTTGTTTTAAAGCTTTTGTGATTGTGTGTATGAAAGCTTCTAAAGTGTGTATTTTGAGGTTGTTTTCCATGGAAACTTGCAGGAAATAAGGGGATAGAAGAGCGAAGCACAACTGGCTGGGGCTTAACTCACTTTACATAATTGTTGCCTATAAATGCATTTCTAACGTCAGGGATTTAGGCTGCTTGATATGCTTAACGGAGTGAGAAAAGAGGGCTGTCGCATGCCATCCTGACGTCGATGGAATAGAGGAGAAAGACGCAGAGATGGGGTTATGTCGGGAGACAGAGTAGCAGGGGAACAAAAAGCAAGAGAGCCAGCTAACGATAAAACAGGTACAGTGGGACATGTTTTGCCTGTTGCCTTTATTAAGCTACATTTTGCAAAAGCTTTGTTGGACATCACAGAACAAATGACCTGCACCTTATTGCAGTGTGAGCTTCAAAGTTCTAAGGAAATCAATGCAAAGTCAACACCATTTATTTATTGAATTAGCAGTAAACATTCTGAATAGAGTTCATTCAAGATCGTTCACAGCTACATAGCAGTGATCAGATGTTTTTAAAGTTACACATCCATCCTCTATAAGAGACTGGCACGATGACATATGACAATGGCCCAAAATCTTATATGGGATAATTGTGTAGACACAGATGGCCCCTGCTAGAAGTGAAGACTAAGACAGTCTACACGTCTGCCAGTGCAAGTTATTTTAAATGTATAAATGTCACAGTGATGAAATTTACTAAAAACAAGCTTAGAGAGCTTAGACCTAGAGACCAAACTCAATTAACCTGTCAGTGTGCTACTAAGCTAGCGAGTGTTAGATATTTAGCAAGTGAATGATATCAAGATAGCTATATCCAAATTGTGCGGCTCTGGTAATTTAAATAGCAATAGAAACACTCTATGGGTAAACTTGCGGTGCTGACCTGTGTCTACTGTTCAGGCAGTGAGACGTATTATTAGAAAAAGGTAGACGTGTTATTGTAAAGCGGAAGTTTTTTTAATTAAATAAATCACATATTGGTAATTGATAAAGGTAGTTTCTTCCTTGATTTAACCAGAAGTGCCACAAAATTAAAAGATCATTTGGAAGTGCCACCAAGCTGGCAAACATAAGGTGAATTAGAAAGTCCAATTAATGGGCTGCTACCTTTCAATATGGGTAATTCATTAAATGATCACTTTGATTTCCAAAATGAATAAACTCATATTTGACTTGTAGATTAGTGTGATAATTAATATCTTAATTATTTTCATTTGTTAAGGACACCAATTCAGACAAAAGTTAGAACCAAGGCTGTCATTGTCAGGGATAGTTCTGGCAAAAAACGTTTACTACTATTACTATGCTTGAATTGTTCCAAAGGCACGCCCCGGTGAGATGATAGTGAACTGTTCATGAACTTGTCATGAAAAGTTCATGGAATATTAGTGAACCATATTCATGAACAGCTCATAAACAGCTCATAACAAAGTTGATGAACTGTTCATGAAAGTTCCATGAACATTAAATGGCACTAGGGCAGTTCATGAACTACTCATGAAACTCCTGTTCTGGAATGGTTCATGAACAATTCATGGAATATGGTTTTAGGCAGGTTCATGAACAATTCATGAAATGGAGTTTTCAGTGAGTGTAGGGATATTCAGTATTCAACCAAGAACATTTCAAGAATTGTTCATGAATTAACCATGGTTCATGAACATATCAAGAACTGTTCATAACAACTTCATGAACAGTTCATACCCAGTCACTGAATATAATTCAATGGCTGGCTATGAACTGTTCATGAACTGTACATGAACCATTGACTGTGGGTCAATTGGCAACCATAGAAAACAACAATTATGTCAATCACAATGGAACTTTATTCAAATTAACAAACATACATGTATACAGGTGGAGCACTACAATTAATCCTATCACTATTTGAAGCACAGTTCTTGACACTCAGCTGCACACATTTTTTTGTTACGGGTCCCAAAAGCTTGGGTACCACAGCAACAATAAATGATTTCTGTAGAAAACAGAAAAGTGCAGCAGCAATAATTATACACAGGATCCGGTTGATCGTCTGGATTGCTTCTTATTCAAAATTCAAAGTACACAGTTACATTCAAATAGCTGTACTTTACAAACATCACATTTCTCCATTTAAGTTATCCGTCTGTCACAGTCCATTACTGTATCTCAAGGAGAAATTCAACATAGTCAATATAAACACATAACGCTATCAAATAATACTTTCTATCAATATATCTATCTTTACCAAATATAACATATTATGGAGACCACAAAAATACACTGTCAATGTTAATAAACAAAAAACAAGGCAATGTGCCTGCAAGACTTCACTCAGGTAAACAAAACATATTACCCGTGCGCAGCAGCTAACCTGCCTGCGAGCCTTCGCTCAGGTCACATTTACCCAGGCGCGGCTGAAGCCCGCGAAAATGGCATCTATTGTTGCCGACAGTTTAGTATTTTTAAAATACCGTTACTATGTCAAACATGCTCAAAACTTTCTGACACACTCTCCTAAACATCTCCAACATCATATCTAATTCACACAAGTTAACATCGATCATTTTCATCATGTACTGACCTGTAGAAAACAGAAAAGTGCAGCAGCAATAATTATACACAGGATCCGGTTGATCGTCTGGATTGCTTCTGACTGAGGAGGGGGCGGAAGTGTCCCCCCTAAAATAACCCAGATGTCACCGCTCACCTGCCAAAGGTTCCACCTTGGTGCTACTTACTCGTACTGCTTCTCAAACAGTACAGATAAACCATAAAATGATATGAATGTCACCAAAATAAATACAGATAATGTTCAGTTTCAAATGCACTATTGTTTTGTTTTAAGATTAAAAGTTTTAAAAAATAAAGAAATGTTCAAATAGTAGATGAATATTCAAGAGGTCTTTTAAAATCATCACACTGATCATCAAAAGTTCATAAAATGCTCATGAATATTCAAAAATATTCTGAACTTGCCACAATCATCCAAAATTCATGAAATGCTCATAGTCATGAAAAGTTCATGTTATGCTCATGCAAACTTTTTGGGGTTTTAATTATAATTTTGTGATTGGCTGGATCATGAAAAGTTCATAAATTGCTCATAAAAGTCTGTCATGAGCAAAACAGGAACTTTATATGAATGAACAATGTTCATAAAAATTTCATGAACTGCTCTTTAAAATGGTTCATGAGCATTTTAAGAATTTTGGTTCATGAACATGACAAGTGAACATATAATGAGTTGTTCATGAATGTTTCATGAGTGCTCATGAACAGCTCATAAAGTCATGAACTCCATCTCGCAGGGGCGATGCCAATATGGAAAGCAAAAACTGACAGAGCAGTTTCTATAATTACGATTTGATCTTACAGCCTCTCTAGATGTTGAACTGCTTTAATGTCTCTACTTTAATCACCCATCCTCTTGCTCTCTTTTGTAAAAATGTGTCAATTACAGACTGTGTGTGTCAGACTCTTGTCGATGCCTCTGCCTTTCCCTCGTGGCTGGTGGAAGATGATTAAAGTCAAATCTTAATTCCTCTTTAAGAAAAATGTAATTGCTGACATCCACCTTACTTTTCAGCACAGATAGAAAGTGAGTTCCACTCCTGCTGAACCTGAGACCAGGAATCATGAATTTAGATGTGAGTATTTCTAAAAAATCATTTAAATAATCTTTCCCTTGACATCTAGTCAATCTTTGTTCACAAAAAAACATTAAAAGCCAGGATAAAGTAATAATAAAACAATGTATTTTCTTTAAAAATATTTCTGATTTGATGAGTTTTGGCAGCTTAATGTCTGCTTTTATTTATGTATACATATATATATATATATATATACATATATATATATATATATATATAATAACGCAAAAAAAACGCCACAAATTATTTTAACGCGATTAACCGCTTGTGGCAGACCACACTTCCACGCTCACCGGCAGGAACCGACTGGCCATCTGGAGGACCGGGAGGGTGTGTGTATGTGTGGCCCGAGCGAGCGAGAGAGAGACCTTACGTGCATTGTTGTTGTTAGCATCTGGTGCTAGCTAGCTGCGCTAACGGATATAAGGAGCTGTTTAAATGAAAACAGAGGAGCGACATTTCGCCACAACTGCGCCGAGCACTTGACTTTATGCAGGAAGCCAGACAGTGGGACATTGTACGAGAAGTCAGCACACTCAGCACGGATAGTGCGCAACATGATTGCAGCGTCCAGGCAGCTCCCGTTCGAGCATATGCCTTGAGTTGCACATAGCTCCAACACACACACACACACACACACACACACACACACACACACACACACACACACACACACACACACACACACACACACACACACACACACACACACACACACACACACACACACACACACACACACACACACACACACACACACACACACACCATTTGTATTGTATTATTGTATGAGAGAGGTTCCAGGTTGAATTGAGGTGAATATTTGTAATGTTCAGAGGTTGTTGTGTTTAATATTCATGAGAATATTTGTCATTGTTCAAATGATAATAAACATTAGCATAAAGCATATTTGTCCACTCATATGTTGATAAGATTATTAAAAACTTGAAAAATATTCCTCTAAGGTACATTTAGAACAGATAAAAAATGTGCGATTAATTTGCGATTAATCGCGATTAACTATGGACAATCATGTGATTAATCGCGATTAAATATTTTAATCGACTGACAGCCCTAATATATATATTTCATATATATACTTTTTCATATATATATATGAAAAAGTCCTACTTTGCCCAACAAGGAACATGGGTTAAACTTTGAATCATAAAAAACATAATAATAAGAGACACTTCCTTACGATTCATTTGTATCTAGTTTAGATTTTTATAAATAGAAAAAAACATTCTCATGACGAAAACAATGTAATATATTTGTTCACAATATAAAATATGCATTATGTAGTATATTACATAACTAAGAAGCCCGGGATGTGCTATTCACAGTACGTTATGATTGAAAGGTAACCCATTGTGCAAAATCCACTTTTCGTGTCTTTCATACATAAAAATAGCTGATCAGTTTTTCGCCACTTAGCGATGTCAAAATGTTTTTTTAACCAATAACCAACCAAGGTAACACTCGCCCACATTCCTAGAGTACCATTGTGTACTTTTAAACTAAGTAATTCACAGTACTGGCCATAAGAAGTTGTCGGTCCCATGCAAAGAAACTAAATCTAATTTTGTAAAGTTGCATTGTTCAGTTTAGGCACAATGGCTGTGTATCGTAACGTCTGTTACAAAAAGGGTCGATGCATTAACTAAGGAATTAATAAGATGGCTAGTCACACAAAATGTATACTTAAGTGCTTTTATTCACAGCCATAAACGCTGAAAAAACTAAGTTACAAGGACGTACAGTCCAAAATAGAAAGAAAAACAAACATTATTAAAACTGTGGTCACAGAAGTGCGTGCAGTGATGAGCGGGCCCTCGCGCCTGTCTGGGAGGGTCGCCGGTAATCAAGCAGACGCGCGCGAGTCCTCTGAAATGAGCCGTTTGTCTTTTCTATAATGTTTGCGTCCCAGACTCCCAGGTCCTCCGGCAGCGACCCGGAAACGGATGTTGGCGCGCCGTCTCGAAGGAAAACAAATGTCTAAAGGCTCGTCTTCCTGCTTCAACCAGTTTGCGATATGTCGTTTGTTGATCCTACCCCTGCGAGATGGAGTTCATGACTTTATGAGCTGTTCATGAGCACTCATGAAACATTCATGAACAACTCATTATATGTTCACTTGTCATGTTCATGAACCAAAATTCTTAAAATGCTCATGAACCATTTTAAAGAGCAGTTCATGAAATTTTTATGAACATTGTTCATTCATATAAAGTTCCTGTTTTGCTCATGACAGACTTTTATGAGCAATTTATGAACTTTTCATGATCCAGCCAATCACAAAATTATAATTAAAACCCCAAAAAGTTTGCATGAGCATAACATGAACTTTTCATGACTATGAGCATTTCATGAATTTTGGATGATTGTGGCAAGTTCAGAATATTTTTGAATATTCATGAGCATTTTATGAACTTTTGATGATCAGTGTGATGATTTTAAAAGACCTCTTGAATATTCATCTACTATTTGAACATTTCTTTATTTTTTAAAACTTTTAATCTTAAAACAAAACAATAGTGCATTTGAAACTGAACATTATCTGTATTTATTTTGGTGACATTCATATCATTTTATGGTTTATCTGTACTGTTTGAGAAGCAGTACGAGTAAGTAGCGCCAAGGTGGAACCTTTGGCAGGTGAGCGGTGACATCTGGGTTATTTTAGGGGGGACACTTCCGCCCCCTCCTCAGTCAGAAGCAATCCAGACGATCAACCGGATCCTGTGTATAATTATTGCTGCTGCACTTTTCTGTTTTCTACAGGTCAGTACATGATGAAAATGATCGATGTTAACTTGTGTGAATTAGATATGATGTTGGAGATGTTTAGGAGAGTGTGTCAGAAAGTTTTGAGCATGTTTGACATAGTAACGGTATTTTAAAAATACTAAACTGTCGGCAACAATAGATGCCATTTTCGCGGGCTTCAGCCGCGCCTGGGTAAATGTGACCTGAGCGAAGGCTCGCAGGCAGATTAGCTGCTGCGCACGGGTAATATGTTTTGTTTACCTGAGTGAGGTCTTGCAGGCACATTGCCTTGTTTTTTGTTTATTAACATTGACAGTGTATTTTTGTGATCTCCATAATATGTTATATTTGGTAAAGATAGATATATTGATAGAAAGTATTATTTGATAGCGTTATGTGTTTATATTGACTATGTTGAATTTATCCTTGAGATACAGTAATGAACTGTGACAGACGGATAACTTAAATGGAGAAATGTGATGTTTGTAAAGTACAGCTATTTGAATGTAACTGTGTACTTTGAATTTTGAATAAGAAGCAATCCAGACGATCAACCGGATCCTGTGTATAATTATTGCTGCTGCACTTTTCTGTTTTCTACAGAAATCATTTATTGTTGCTGTGGTACCCAAGCTTTTGGGACCCGTAACAAAAAAATGTGTGCAGCTGAGTGTCAAGAACTGTGCTTCAAATAGTGATAGGATTAATTGTAGTGCTCCACCTGTATACATGTATGTTTGTTAATTTGAATAAAGTTCCATTGTGATTGACATAATTGTTGTTTTCTATGGTTGCCAATTGACCCACAGTCAATGGTTCATGTACATGAACAGTTCATGAACAGTTCATAGCCAGCCATTGAATTATATTCAGTGACTGGGTATGAACTGTTCATGAAGTTGTTATGAACAGTTCTTGATATGTTCATGAACCATGGTTAATTCATGAACAATTCTTGAAATGTTCTTGGTTGAATACTGAATATCCCTACACTGACTGAAAACTCCATTTCATGAATTGTTCATGAACCTGCCTAAAACCATATTCCATGAATTGTTCATGAACCATTCCAGAACAGGAGTTTCATGAGTAGTTCATGAACTGCCCTAGTGCCATTTAATGTTCATGGAACTTTCATGAACAGTTCATCAACTTTGTTATGAGCTGTTTATGAGCTGTTCATGAATATGGTTCACTAATATTCCATGAACTTTTCATGACAAGTTCATGAACAGTTCACTATCATCTCACCGGGGCAGAGGACTTAAAAACACATCATGTCAACAATTAGGGATTATTGGACTGTGCAGTTATATCTTTATGGATCTGTAATTAACTGTCTACACCACAACAATAGATCAAACCACCACAGGGATTCGAACCCCATCTCAAATGACAGTCCATACCAGTGGTTGTTGCCTTTTTGTTGTTGCCTAAAATTTAACAAAAAAGCAAAACCTGCAATACATTTGTTTTGTGGTCAATGCCACTAAATGAATGATTTAATTTATAAATTTAGAATACGTTTGTATGCCTGAAAATGTAATCTATCAATATGTATCTTACTGTATTGCAGGTGTCACAGAGGTGATCTCTGGGCCCATAGATCTTGGCCTCCGTTACGGGTTGCATAGCTTCATTGTTGTTGATTGTGTTCACCTGGTGCCCTGTGCCCTCCCCCCTCACCTGTGTCTTGTTGGTTGATTAGTCTGTGGGTATTTAGGCTCTGTGTTTCCTGGTAGTGTGTGGGAGATCCTTGTTGCTGCTGACGGTGTTCACATGAGACAGTAAGATTGAGGCTGTGTCATGTACCACAAGGAGTAATACATGCCCACACCGGGTTATATTTAAACTCTCTGCCTCCTTTCTTGGTCGGGCCGCTCAACGGTCAGTCTCACAGCAGGACAGACAGACAACAGATATACACTGGAACAGCATGCCAATAAAGTTTCACTAGCAGGAACCACGCCACAACAGTGTGATGTTTGTAAGTTTATTGAAGTAACATGTGAATGATATGAGGGGGGTGAAGAGATGATCTGGGAGGACGAGCTGTGGTCCGTGCAGTGGGAGACTCAGAGTGGGGGTTCCGTCTCCGGCATGATCTGCGTGGGCTGGTTACGGGCCCCCAGACAATACCTGGGATTAAAATGTTAGTATATACAGTATATAAATATGCACCGTTTAAATATAAATGTTGACGGGTAGAGGGTGTTGGGATGAGGGATGTTGGGATGTAGGGATGTTGAGATGAGGGATGTTGGGATGAGGGATGGGGGGGCTGTAGGGATGTTGAGGGAGGGAAGAAGGGATGGATGGATGTATCGCTCGGTGTGAGTCGGAAGGGGAACTGTATGGGTAGAAGGGAGAGGGAGGGTGGGTTGAAAGGATGGAGACAAGTGGTGGCCGGAAGTTTTGCCGGATATAAATAGGGGTGGCCGTGGTTCGAGGCGGAGTTTTAGGCGTGGCCATGCTCCTGAACCTATGTTAACAATTTAACCTCTTTTCACAAGCAGGAACCACGCCACAACAGTGTGAGGTTTGTAAGTTTATTGAATGAGGGGGGTGAAGAGATGATCTGGGAGGACGAGCTGTGGTCCGTGCAGTGGGAGACTCAGAGTGGGGGTTCCGTCTCCAGCATGATCTGCGTGGGCTGATTACGGGCTCCCAAAAGAGTCGGATTAAAGCAGCTGACTTAAGCGTGTGCGTGTCTGAGATCATTGAGATTGTTGCGGATGTACAGATGGAGCGCTCCATTTCAGACGCCTACCCGTGCGGGTCCGTGATCGGCACGGGGTGGGCCCCTGCTGAAAAGGAAAACCCCCCCGCAGGACTTGAAACGCCCCCTTGACAGGGGCGGATCTACCGGGGTGGCATGGGGTGGCAACTGCCACCCTAAACAATAGCCTTGCCACCCCAGTTGGCATCTTTGTTTTGAAAGAAAAGTTGTGGCTCATCGGACATTTATGAGAGAAAATCTCTAATGTCCGAGTGCAAGTGAATGCAGCACAAGACGCGAGTCTTGTAACCCCTCCCCTGGCGCGAGAGTAGAAATATGATTGGTGGCGAATTCACTTGAACGGGGGGACGGCGCAAAACGAGAAGCCTTTCGGACTCAAGTAGACGGAAGGAATGAGGTGTTTGCGTTCTACAATGACAGAGAAGAGAATGTCAAGTTTGGCTGTACTCAGCAATGAATCAAAACGCACTACAGCTGTTGATCTTAATAAGTTTGTGAGGCGTTTTGCTGAACAAGATGGTAATCGCCGCATTCAGCTGTAATAGGCATGCCAACTTGTTGCTCTGCTCACGGATGACTCGATGAGCATACAAAACTGTTAAGATGATGACCTTGTATGCGTGTATATATTTTTTTTCTTTGTAGGGTTCTGCCCCCAAAAAACTGTTTTAAGTCCTGAGAAAGTAAAATAAGACGGTGTGTAAAACTACACTGCCCAGCCAAAAAAAAGTAACCACTTTGATTTAACTAGGCCAGTAGGTAAGGACTTTCCACTGGATAATAACTGCAGCGATGTTTATGTTTTAGCTGAATACACGTTTTTTAAGCCTAACTGATGCAGTTAGTCACTTCTTTAATATTTGTTCTTTCTGATGTAAAGTCAAGGTTGTAACTGTATATCAATAATGATATAATTACTTGTTTTTCAAATTTGAAGGAGGGTGAGCAAGCATCTTGATGAACATTCATCATTAACTCCTCCAAAAAATATAGTTTATTCAATAAATGAATATGTGAATCATAACAGTTCTTCACTATATCTGTAAAGCGTCTTTGAGCACCTGTAAAAGCGCTAACAAATTAAATCTATTATTATTATTATTATTATTATTATTATTATTTATTAACAGTGATTGACAGCTGATAGGAATAATATGATGGTTAATATTATCATATTCATACAGACAAATATCGATGAGACAGTTAATTAATGTACTTATTGCAGCAGTCTGCATAGATTTGGTTCCCCTGCTGGTCTAAGAGTGAAACAAACTCATTCAGTTATTGTTCAGTTAAAATTCATTAAATTACGTCTGCCACCTTATATATGTATATGTAAGGCTTTACTGATGTGCCACAATAATATCACCTATGTCATTGAGTTAAAATATTAATATTGTGGCTTTCCAAGTTAACATTGATTGTAGGGGTGTAACGGTTCACAAACATTTCGGTTCGGTACGTACCTCGGTTTTTAGGTCACGGTTCGGTTCGGTACGTTTTCGGTACAGCAGAAAAAATTATCACAAAACACTAAATATATATATATATTTTTTTAATTATTATTAAACTGAATAATGTATTCAAATAAATACAAAATATAATAAAATAAACATTAAGGTGCAGCATTTCGATGAACTGAAATAATCTGTATTTGAACTTTACTGTACTAGTACTCACAAAACATAAACTATTAGTTTTGGGTTTTTAATTATTATTAAACTGAATATTCACTCAAATAAATACAAAATATAATAAAATAAACATTAAGGTGCAGCATTTCGATGAACTGAAATAATCTGTATTTATACTAATACCTAAGCAGCCAGTTTGACATTATGACTTGCTTGTCATTGTATTTTCATGTTTTTTTTTAAAGAAAAATTAACTTGTCCACATTGCTTGCTGAAAGGGCAGATCTGCTGGCACTAACAATGTCTCCTGCTGTGGAGAACACCCTCTCGCTAGGGACAGAGGTAGCAGATACAGCCAGATAGCGCTTTGCTAACACGGCAACATAAGGATATTTGGCGTTTGTAATAGCTTTGGCTCGGTCTGAACTTTTTGCGAGTGGTGGAGGCTTAAATGCTAACGGGAGTTAGGTTTGCACAGTCTTTTTTCTTTTGGTACCGGTGATATTCACGTTCGGGTGATGCCTTTTCAAATTAGTGTGCAAGTTTGATGTATTGCCAGCCGCGTAACCAATTTTAGTTGAACAATGCCGACAAACAGCTTTGGTTCGGTCCACCTGTCTTTTCCCGTCATCCTTGTACGTAACTGCGAAACCAAAATGTTCCCAAACCGGAGACTTCAATGATGCTGGAGGATTTTCGAGCTCAACTTTATCTGCGTTCGCCATTTCGACAGTTCCTCAAATGACTGACTAAATTTGAACGCATCCCTCTGACCAGCTCTCATAGTATGCCTCTCGTCCAATGAAATGACTTGCTCGCTCTATGATATATACCTGAGATTACTTCCAGAAAGTTGTTCATGTTCTCAATTTTTTACGTTTAACGCTATATTCGTTCGGTACACACGTGTACCGAACCAAAGGGCCCATACCGAATAATTTCAGTATGGGTACGTGTACCGTTACACCCCTAATTGATTGATATGATTGCGATTTAAATCAGCATATACTTCTGCCAGGGGATGCCACCCCACAAAATCTCCTGCCACCCTCTTGCCACCCCATGAATATTTGTCTAGATCCGCCCCTGCCCCTTGATAAATACATTTAATTATAATGAAATCAGCTGCAATGGATAATGGATCCACCAGGGGGAGCCGTGATTAAAAAGCTGCCACACTGGAACTCATGTGAAATAAACAGCTGATCTACAGGTATCTGATATAGTGGATATTTGTTAAGATCCATATGTCACGGATAGGATCATATTCTGTGCTAAATAAGAGACATGTAATCATTTACTAAACATCCCCATGTTTTTATTTAACAAAATAATGTTTAATTCACGTTGGCGTACAAAACCATCGCTATGTTTTTAGATCAGGAAATGCATCCAGGCTCAAACAAACGATTTTCAATCATCATCCTAACGATCATTTAATGTACATATGTTGGCGATTTGAAATGAATGCACTAAATTTAATCCACGTGAGTTTACAACAACACAAATAATCGCTTTGTTTTTATATCACATCTGACCGGAGGAAAATGCAGCACGGGTCTCACTACCGATCATCCTAATCCCACGGGCAAACAATAATATGTACAGTGTTAATAGTTTACTGTATTATTAGTGTCTAATATTACTGGGGATTTCGGAATGGTAGCCTACTGGATTTTGATTGATTGTATCGGCTTCATATCGCAATATATTCCCAAAGTCTGAAATGCAAAAATGTCCCACATTAGGGCAATTCACCCTACATTTAATCATTCATACAAAATCATATTTCGTTTCTTTTTAACGAAATAAATGTGGTTTAATCCACATAATTTACTGTGTTAATTGTTTAGTATTGTTTAACTTGAAGTTGCCTGATGTGAACATTTCCAGAAGAACTCTAGCTTGAATGGCCTTTGTATGTATACAGTAGGCCTACACATAGGCGGCGCGTGAGGCTCAGGTTTGGGAAGGCTAAATAACTTTTTTTTTCATTTTACGCTGCCCGCCTCCGGCGTCTATAGAAAAGAGATCAACTCAGTGAAAGCACCATCTGCTGACCGATCAGAGCTCAGTGTGCGGAGTTTAAATCTATCAAGTCATATTACAGGAAAAAGGAAATGCAGTTTAAACTGCCGTATGCAGAGAAGACGCCGACGTGTCGCACTTATCATTCATATCACACTGACATCACATCATCAATCAGATCATCGATCTCACATCGATATCACAATATTTCCTTATCTGAGTCAGCTTCTCGAGCCGTATCTGGCCGTGCAACACTTAGTTACATTGTCACATATACTGTATGCAGACGTATTATTTTAAGCAACACATTAAGTTGACGAAACACTCAACTCAAATGTAATAAAGTCAGATCCACTCGTGTTTTAGATGGGCAGTATCATAAAACTGTTGTACGCTTTCAAACACTCTGTAGTTTATTTTTTAACGAGTTGTTCTGTATTCTCCTTGCAGCAACTATGTGGCTTGTATCCTGGATTATATGTTTAAGTCATCATGGATGTTTAAAGTTCATATTTGTCTAATATTAGTTTACTTTTCATTAATGAAGTATGATGTTGCGCTGTCAGTACACTTGTCCCTGTTTGTGATTGGTCAAATGTAGCTAACCCCGCCCCTTTCACGTGAATGCGCTCTCAGCTGGAGAGAGAAACCCTGGCTTGATTTACCGAGTTGATAACCAGCGCCGTAGGACCGTTTAGCGAGATCGCGTTTGTTAGGGTTAGTTAAGATAACTCAAGCATTTCCAGGGTCTGTTGAACTGGCTTCGTGGTACAGGGCACAGGTGGCTGCATAGCAGCGCTAATGTCAAAGACATTATATTTTTATTTTACCAGGATGCAGTTACACAAATATTTGGGAAGGCTTAGCCTTCATAGCCTCCAGCACCCGCCGCCCCTGGGCCTACAGTATAGCCCAACCATGTACACCTTCCTTTTTTCCCGTCCAAAGTTTGAATTGGATAAAGGTAATGGTTATCGACGGTGCTTTTATAGCCTATTGTATAATAACTGTGTGATTTATATTGCTTTTCAAATGCATATGGCCACCCATTTACACTGCTCTTCCCGTCAAGAATATGAATAGAACTTAGTTAGATCACTTTACATTTCTGCAAATTAATTTTTAATCACACACGTCTCCCCACGTCTCCCCGTCCCAAAAATGATAAATAAAATAAAAAGAGGAAACCATTTTCAAGTTCAGTTTTCAACGTTTTATTTAAAATAACTGACATAACAGACACCATACTGTAGGCCTATCTGCTGCGGAAACCAGGACGAGCTATTTCGGGATCTGTTTTTCGGGGGCTCCTCAGTCTCTCATTTACCCGGCTCCTGATTAGGACACATCCTGGGATTGTGTTTACAAACATTGACCAGACCGTTCACCAGCCCCCACCCCCCATGTTGCCTATGCTGTCCTGTGTTGCGAACTCTTTGTTTAAAACGAATTGGCCATCGGAATGTGTGGAGGAATTCTCCCAAGGGTCACATTCCACAGCTCTCCCCCTCCCCCACTCCTGTGATCTCCCATCCCCCAGTCTGTAGGTTTGTGTTTGCATATTTCTATCCCGTAATTCATACTGGTCCTCTCACGCACATACATTCTCCTTACAGTATACATACATAGGCTATATGAGTCCGTGTATCTACGGACCATTTGTTTTTCGTTATTAAAAAAAGTAAACGGAAGAGCGTCTGAGAGGCGTTTTTGCCCTTTTGCTTGTTACCTTACTAAATGGTCTAATGGTCAGTGGAGCGAGGGGGGAGGCCCGCGAAACTCGCGGAAGTGATTTCAAAACAAAAAGCACTCGTTTGCTTGGAACAAAGAAAACGGCCAAGACACACATTGAGTCCAGAAAATGAATGTTATTAAGGGCTGTAAATATAATAAGCCTGTGTCTAAAATTGACAACAGGCTTATTATATTTACAGCCCTTAAGATACACTTTTGTGTTTAACAGCTGACCACTACCATGACATAGGCCTACTTTGTTTTAGTAGATTTCGCATGAGAGCAAAATGTATAAATATGAGCATTAAATTATATGAATATGAGAACAAAATGCATGAATGTGTGAGTGACAATATATGAATGTGTGCATTGAAATATGATAATATGAGAGCAAAATGTATGAATGTGTGAGTATATATACGTGTGTGAGAGTGAAAATGTATGTATGTAAAAGGAGAATATAGGCTATGTGTGTGAGAGTGAAAATGTATGTATGTAAAAGGAGAATATATGTGTGTAAGAGTGAAAATATGCTGCATTTTGAATGTCCGATAGTCCACCATTTCCACCGGAAATATCAAACATTTAATAAAAGTGAAAAACAATGAACAATACTTTACGTATTCATCATAATTAATTATATTTATTTCGTTTGGATGTAGGATTTTTGACTTTGTTTAGAGCAGTGATCTTCAACTATATGAACATTTTGGATCCAAAATCACAAAAAAAACGTAAAAACAGATTTTGAAAATGATATTATTTTTCATATGTAACACAAACATACACAACGAAACCATTTAAAAGCTGGAAATATATACATGGGATGTCACTATGATAATGTGAAAGTTTGATTGAGGTAGCATGTGATTTCATTCTGATAAGGCAAAAGTGTTATTATAAATATAATACAAATATATATATATATATACACACATTATGTACAAAAATCAGTTTTTTCTGTCTTTATCTGTGCCACGCTTCAAAGCGGTTTCTGTCAATACGACACAGAGGGCAACATCACAGATTCCTCCTCCTCCATGTCAAAAAACAAGCTTAAAGCTTGACTCACGTTCAGAGTTCTCTTCATCATAGTTGAATCTTCAAAACTCTAAATCTATCTAACTATATCTAAATTCTCAATGTTTGTCTGTCACTTTACTTCAATCGCAGTCTCCCGCCGTCTCTCTTCGTCTCTTTTCGTCTCGTTTCGTATCACTCCGTTTACCTGATTACCTCACCCCCTCCCTGGTAAATACATCCTGTTGAGCAGAATCTACAGTTTCCAGTATTTTTCGTTTCGTAAAATGATCAAATGCGGCGAAGATATTAAAATATGTGCTTCCATTATTCATACTTCTGAAATATATCTGTATTAACATTATATCATTCTATGTCCGTGTTTATTGGGTCTTTTTGCATGAAACAAAGACTGGCATATAGTTTCAAGCCAGTACTTTCGACAGAAATACACATATACATCCTGTTGAGCAGGATCTACAGTTTCCAGTATTTTTCCGTTTCGTAAAATGATAAAATACGGCGAAGATATTCAAATATGTGCTTCCATTTTTCATACTTTTGAAATGTATTAACTTTATATCATCGTCTCTCCGTGTTTACTGGGTCTTTTTGCATGAAACAAAGACTGGAATATAGTTTCAAGCCAGTACTTTCGACAGAAACACACGGCAATGTTGTCCGGACTGTTGTTATTATGCGGCACAGGTCATGTGATCTGATCACGCCGGCGTGACGGTCAACTCCAAAGGGTTAATATTAAATACATATAAGTATTTTTACAACTTGTATTTAGAAATACTCTGTTGTAATTATTGATGCATAAATGTGTTCATCCATTCAATGTGGCATCTGCTATAATGGGGTTAATGTATCATATTACTTAATAATACAATACATTATAATATATGATATGATAATTACATTTTAGTTTTATTCATTTCTTATTTCATAGTTTCTCATTATTATTATTATTTGTATCGCTCATCTTATTTTTGATTTTATTAATCTGTGCTGTCCTGTTTTTCACTCTCACCCTGTTGCTGTTTGAACTACTCAATTTCCCCACGGGATTAATAAAGGTCCATCTTATCTTATCTTAATGTATAAGTTGATTTACTTCGATCTACTGTACTGTGTAAAAACACCCCAACAATATTACAAGAAATATACTGCATAAAGCAAACTATATACTTTATTTGATCTAAAATATTGATGTTTTTTCATTATAGTAGCTTGTGAAAACCATACAGTAACAAATAAGTGATTAAATGCTACAGTATTCAGCAAACACAACTGCAGAGCTGCAAACAGACTAATTTCTACAACACCCAGTTGTCTTTGTGTATTTTGTGAATGAAGCGCCATCTCATGGTTAAATCCTGTAATTGAACAAATGGGGAAATTGGGCAACGCCCTCTAGCAATTTGGCAACACCCCCAGCCGCTGGCATCCGCTGGGCTTTTGACTGGGACACACCCATCTGAGTCTGATCTGGAGTGCTTCATCTGTAAGCGTGATACGTTTGGGATGACGAGCGGCCGAGGGCCTAGATGGTTGGATAAGAGATGCCCGGTCTAGCTGCTGTGGACGCTGCGCCAATGCGGAAGGAATGGCTCGAATAATATTCTGAGCATATCCCCAAAATAAGCAACGCGTTGTGGAAGTGTTTCTGGAACCAGAAACGTGTGGCCGTTTTCCCTGTTTCGGTGAGAAAGAGTGGGTGTTGAGGCGTTGCGTATGCATCGTACCTTGCGCTGAGGTATTTGGTTAGTGGCTCGTATGGCTGGGATACGAGTTCAGGCGGAAGATGTGGAAAGAAATTCCCAGCTGATCCGTTTTATTCCGGAGTGTGAATATGAGAGTCGTTTGTAAGGCGTACTGAGAAGTAATAGGCTCCCATCCAGTACACTCCGAAGAAACGCCAGAAATCTGGGTGTATAGGCAAGATCTTGAATGCACTGGTGATGTCTGCCTTAGAGAGCCATGCTCCCCGGCCTGCTAAGCGGATGAGGGTGATGGCGTGGTCGATCTTTGCGTATTGCATTGAAAAGTCTGGGCTTGGAATGACGCTGTTAATGCTCGGGATGGCTGAGCCGTGTGGAGAAGACAGGTCTATTATGAGCCTCTTTTTCCCGGAGTATTTCCTAGTAGCTATGCCTATTGGACTGATGCGGAACACTGGAAAGGGGGGACTATCGAATGGGCCTATCATGAACCCTTCTTTGACTTCTTTGGCTAGTAAGGTGTCGACGGTGTGAGGTTCTGTTAAAGCGGACTGAAGGTTGTGGCAGATGTGAGATGTGTCGGGCAGTATTGCTATGCCTGGGTGGGAACCATGGGTGAAGCCATTGGTGAGAAAGTAAACAGACTATCTGGATGATTCGCTGAGGCGGTAGCTAAGTTGCTTATCTTGACGGGTGTGCTGAGGTGTCAATCTGGAGTCAATCTGCTGATGTAGTTGGGTTGTGAGGGCAGGTGCTCCTGGCATGAGCGCCGCCGCAGAAAGAGCAAATTTGCATGAGGCGGCAGCTAGAAAAAGAGCAGCCTAGGTCATTGAAATTGTTGCACACCATCCTGCCTCCCTGCGGGTGATAGACGGTTAAAGTCTGAGGCGTTGCATGGTGGAGAGGAAAGTGAGTGAGGTGTTTGAGATGGTGGAGAGCTGACTAAGCATGCTAAGGCCGGGTGGGGGGGGGCTCCGCATAATTGGCAAGCGAGGGATGCGTGTGCTGCGAAGATGCGGCAGTAACGCTCGGAGTCCGGAGCACCCCGGTATGTTCCCTGGTTGAACGGCTTGATGCGGCCGGCGGCTTGGCTAGCGAAGTTTATTTTATTATTTGTATTATTTTCCCTGAGAGAGAGACCGGAGCGTCTACTCGCGGCGAGGGTCAGAGAGAGAGAGACCGGAGCGTCTGCTCACGGCGAGGGTCGGAGAGAGAGAGACCGGAGCGTCTGCTCACTGCGAGGGTCAGAGACAGAGAGACCGGAGCGTCTGCTTACTGCGAGGGTCGGAGAGAGAGAGACCGGAGCGTCTGCTTACTGCGAGGGTCAGAGAGAGAGAGACCGGAGCGTCTGCTCACTGCGAGGGTCAGAGAGAGAGAGAGAGAGAGAGAGAGACCGGAGCGTCTGCTCACTGCGAGGGTCAGAGAGAGAGAGAGAGAGAGAGAGACCGGAGCGTCTGCTCGCTGTGGGGGTCAGAGAGAGAGACCGGGGCATCTGCTCGCTGTGGGGGTCAGAGAGAGAGACCGGGGCGTCTGCTCGCTGCGAGGGTCAGAGAGAGAGAGACCGGAGCGTCTGTTCGCTGCGAGGGTCAGAGAGGGAGAGACCGGAGCGTCTACTCGCTGCGAGGGTCGAGAGAGAGAGACCGGAGCGTTTGCTCACTGCGAGGGTCAGAGAGAGGGAGACCGGAGCGTCTGCTCACTGGGTGAGGCGCTGTTGCTACGGGGTTAGCTGCTAGAGGAGGAAGGTAAGCGGAAGCTGGGTTGCTGTGGACTGCTGAAGGTAGGAAAGAAGAAGAAGAAGGGATGAAGGGATGTATGTGCAAGGGGATTTTCGTGAAGCCTGTGAGCAGGCACAGAGGGCAATACGACCTGGCCCCCGCCAGGTGGTGCTGGTGAGTCGGGCTGTGTCCGAGGAGGAGGACGGAGGCCTGTGACGTCAGGACCCGTGATGCGCGCGCGCCGCGCGGTGGTTGGCTCTGGAGCAGGAAGAGCTGTGTGTGTCGTTGTTCTTGCCGGTGTGCTGCTGTAGGCTTTGTAGAGGTTGAACAGTCTAGCCTTGTTGTCATTTCGGTGAAAGTGGATGCCGTTTTCTTTCAGGAAACGT